>NC_056743.1:1135787441-1136022441 GCF_019279795.1 Protopterus annectens
TCACTGACAGAACCCACACTGTAAAAGTAGAAGACTCCAAATCCAACTTTAGACCAGTGACAAGTGGAGTACCACAGGGTTCAGTCCTGGGTCCTCTCCTGTTTGTTATCTACTTCTCTGAAGTACAGGCCAACACAGAAGCTCTTTGGCTAATGAAGTTTGCAGATGACTGCAAACTAGGAGCCATAATCAAAACTCCAAAAGATGTGGACATCCTACAAAAGGGCCTTGCTGAGACAGATGCCTGGTGTCAAAGCCATGGCCTCAAGCTCAATGCCAAAAAGTGCATTGTCATCCCTTTTGGTAAAAACTCAGTACCCATGAACTACCACATAGGTGGTAGTCTACTTAACACTGAAAGTATGATAAGAGACCTTGGGACACAGGTGGACAGTAGTCTCTCCTTTGATAATCACATTGCCACAGTAGTCAGGAAATCCTTCTACGTGGCACACCTCATCACAAAAGGTTTCTCATCCAGGAAAAAAGAGGTCATTGTTCCCCTCTACTCATCACTCATTAGACCCATTATAGAGTACAATGCCCCTTTTGGTATGTACCTCACAAGTCATCTACAACAACTGGAAAGGCCACAGAAATACCTCACAAAGAGGATTACCAGCCTCAAAGAGATGCCCTATGCAGACTGTCTCAAAAAACTGCAGCTTTACTCCATTGCATATCACCTACTCAGAGGCGATCTCTGCCTAACACACAAAGCTATGTCAAACCCAGAGCTTTTAGACATGCTCCACTTAAAGAAATCCCAATCCCTACGAGCTACATGCTTTAGGGACCTAAACCTCATCACCACAATAAACAGAACATGCTGGAGGGATAGATTCCTGACCCAGAGACTTCCCATCCACTGGAACAAACTACCTATCTATATCAAACAAAGCTCCTCATTAGCACTCTTCAAGAAAAATCTTGATGATTAGATGGGAGATAGGAAATCCACCCCGGGGATCACTTCTGTGGCTCTGCTCGACAGTAGCACAGGAAAATAATTTTCTTGGGTGGCAAAAGCCAGGGTACCTTTGGCTAGGCTTATATAGGCCCTAGGGCCAATAGCCTAGTACCTACCTATGAACCTATGAACCTATATCCAAATGGAAATATCAATCTAATCAATGGATGGATGTATGGCTAGAACTCACATATTGGCTCATGGAAGAACAAAGGTAATGGTGCTACCTATTAAGCCACTGACACTGGCCCCCATAGAGCCACACGTCCTCAATGCCTACCCTCTGGCTTGGCAACAATACTTATCTCTGAGTAGAGGATTTAATCATTATTCATTTGTGTACGTTACATTGCATATGTTACATCAAAAAACAGCATTTTGCTGAATGGCAAAAAACAGGATGAATAAACTGGTGTAAGAAATATTTACATGGGGGAAACAACACAACCCCAGCTATATTATTAGCAAACTGTGGTCACACAACCCTAGAGAAAAGGAACTACCCTTCCCCAAAATGTCCACCTGTTATGATGTTGTATAACAACAGAATGATGGCATTTAAGTAGACTGGATATTGACCCTCGACATGAAGGATGCAGGGTGGTGTTGATATTGTCCAGTGGTATGTATAGTACATTCAGTAAAATACTGATGTGGTAATAATGTTTTGATGGCTCATAATGAGGTTTTGAAAAGACCACCATAAAGACCTCTAAATTGGGCTATCACTACTAGATCAAAAAGAATATGTGAGGTCATTGTTCTCCTTGATGTTATCTCTCCCTGAATAGTGCTAGACCCTTTTCACAGATACAAGTAAAAAGTTGAACCTGTTTCAATTTGCTGTTTCATACTATTGCTCTCTATATGCTTTCTGACCTAGTGGTTATTGCCCCTTTACCTTTCCATATGTACTAAAAGACAACAAACCCTCCATAACATGAATACCTTCATAAATATCATATTCTTACTCTAGAGTCTATAATTAAGGTTAGAAGAGGTAAGCTTGATAAACTAACCATATACACTAAGAATAAAATGCCACAGCATGACAGAGGGATAGTGTCTTGAAGAAATATAAAATGCTTGCGAATCATGTTTTTATTAAATCTTTCATCTCACTTACAACTTAATGCAAGTATTTTTTTTAATTATTATTAAGTAACTGAACTGATCTTGCAGGCATTTTTCAGCCATTGCTCAAGTCACATGAGGAGAGAGTGACCAGTCAACCTAAATGATTCACAGAGGAGGCTGGAAACATGATTACTTGGAATAAAAGTCACATCAGCATGGAAAGTAAACGTATTGCCTGCAAAGACAGTAACCAGAAATCAGGATCAAACCGTGGGCCCTGAAGCTTTAAAGTATTGCTAACTGCAGCACCAAATAGGCTGTCAAGAAGGTGGCTAAAACCCTCAAAAATCTAACACTTTAGAAAAAGGCTGTCTTTTCAGCCAACCAAAATAGAGACATATGAGGCACTTATCTGCAACAGACAGAATCACACTGTTTTATATACTCTAATATATTTTAACTCATCTTCAGAAAAATATCCATGAATGAGACTTTTCTCTCAGTGTTCGTGGGTGTACAGCTTCCCCCTCTTCTCCTTAACTGTTCCTACTCCACATGTTCATGTCTTAAAAGAATAGGATAAGCACTGTCTACTACACTTTAAAAAACTGTCCTGTAGATAAGTTGTATTAGGAAGTTATTTCCATAACCATTGCAGACAAAAATCCCTATCCTTAGTTCACAGGTAAACACTATAGTATCAGTTTAGAGAGTATTACAAGCCTAAACAATAACCAGAGATCAGAATCAAACCCTGTTCCTTCTCTCTAGTAGAAAAGGACCTTAACCATTATGCCAACCCTGAAATCTTGGAAGCATCACTATCTGTACATCTATGATTATTCCTGAAGTGCCATGGTAAACTAACTACCTAACAACATGGTTTGCTGACAGAATATTCTATGAAGAACATAATTTTATCCAAAATTGTAGTGAACAGAGAGTCCAGTCAGTACAGCTGAATATAACACAGTCACTTTATTAAAACAACAAACAAAATAAAAACTAAAAGATAAGCACTTTTACAGCCATCACAAGTGCTTCATCAGATCTAATATTTAACTAATTAAGTAGCATTTAAATACACTGTAGCAGACTTCAACGAAGCAGGCCCCTTGATCTCAGAACAGGTTTTAAAGGTCTAGTGCCATTTTAAACCTCTGTAGCAGTCTGCTTGTAACTCTAAAATCCATTTGGTTTCTATGCACTCAGCTCTTGTTCTGACATCACCACCTCTAGTGTTGGGTGTAACTAACTCTAACACAAACAAGACAAAAAAATGAGTGGAATCATTTGCTAAAACATGCTTAGCTAGAGCATTTCTGGTATCTTTTTTCCGAATATCATTGCTATATTCACCTACATCATTGAAGTCTGTTACAGTGTATTTAAATGCTCCTTACATATTTGAAAAGGCTTCATTTTTGACAGTCATTGCTGTCTCATTTGTGCACTCAAGAGGGTTGGTTTTGGATCCTTTGCAGAAGTTCACCACATACCTTTCAGTTATGTGCCTATCTGTACAGATTAATGACTTCCTGTCTCTCGTGTTTTAAAACATTTGTGGTTCCACAGGGATGTGGCTTTGGTAGTGTGCACCTAATGCTATCATTAACCTTCATTCTGGACCATCACAGATGATAGCAATTGCATATGAAAAAAAAAATACCATAAAATGGCTGCATTGCCCCACTGTCATAAATGCACAGATGTATAACAAGTGAAGGATGACCTATGGTTAATTCAAGACTAAATTCTTCAAGGAAAAAAAAAACTGACAAACCAAAACCTATGCTTCTTTAGATTGTCACAGAGCTTCAGTTCATAATTCCCACTCTGACTGTCATTTCCTCAGCTTTCCAGTCATTAGTATTAATACAATCCAAACATTCAAATACTTTGGCTTTGAACCAGACCCAGCCATTCATCCTCCTAGCCATATAAATAGAGTGCATGACATATCCATTAGAAGAATACTGCATTATTAGCAGACTATTACTTCCCAAGACCCACTCCTCCATTAAAAAGGAGGCTATAATCCAAAAAAAGAAGTATAGTCAACTACTGTGCTGCCCAGGTCTCAGCTGGAAATGTAAATAATATGTAGGCTTAGCAAATGGCAGTGATTCATGCTCATCTCCCTAGAGCCGAGTGTTATTAGCAATGCACAACCTTTAGTAGAGTAACCTGGTTTCTCTTTGCTTCTAAGACTGAGGCCTCACTCTGCAGGTTAATATTTAAGCTGCAGCACCCAGACTACTGCATCCTACTTCCTCGTTGGCCATCTTGCAAGATACCTAATGAATTACAACTTTTACCCCACTACAAATTAGGCAAGTAAAAAATGTTACCAGTTCAACAGCTAACCTTTGCTAAAAGATAAAAATCAAATAAAAGTCCAAAAAGCAAAGGTATGGCTCCAAACTTCAAAATTTGTTGAAATACGAATCCAAAATCCAAGAAGTTGATGTCAGCTCAGCTTTATTCACACAAGCGCTTTCACATATAGCTTCGTCAGGTGCATAATACATGCTGATTAGAACACCTATTTATACTAGCAATTAATCATGTGACAAAACCTAGATGCAAATAATTAAAGTGAACATGCAGCTAAAAAATGTCATAAAAATTTTTTATATAAAACATTAAACAATATTCCATACTCATGTATACATACATAAATATAAAATAAATGTTGTTAAAATAATTGTAATTACTTCCTCAAAGACCTTTTCTGTAATGTTGGTTTAATAGGAATATGGTCATTTAGACCATGCCCACAGTTGGCCCTTAATCTAATAATCCAACCTGCTTCTAACTCTTCAGTCCTATGTCTTACATTACCCCTTCTCACAGTCTCGAAAGTTTTAGCTAGTACTGAGAACATAAAAACATGTTTTATATCTGTTTGCATGACATGCTTGGCAAGTGCATTAGTACCATTCATTCTCTTAATGTTATATAAATGCTCTCTAATCCTCTCTCTAAGACTGCGGTCAGTCTTACCTACATAGTATTTATTACATAGGGTACAGACTGCAAGATATACAACATGCATGGTGCCACAATCAGCACTAGTAGTAAGTTTGTAAAATTCACCTGTATCTGGATGTCTAAATTCAGAAGCTGTGGACACATAACTACAATAATTACATGTCCCACATGGTTTGGTGCCCAAATTATTGATTAAATATTAATTCTGGGATTTATGACATAACCTACACTTTAATGATTTCATATTCTTAAAAGAAAATTGAGGTTTTGTACCAACCAAGGCCTTAATGTTGTCATCCGTCATCAGAATGCCCCAATGCTTATTTATAATCTCTGTATACAATTTTACATCTCTAGTATAATGCATAGACATTCTAAGTCGATTATCAATGGTTCTATTCTTTTTACTAGAGTGTTCAGAAAAGTAGGGTTTAGCTACGATGGATCTCACAGCATCTATGGCTGCAGAGTTCTTCCTCACCAATCCCTGTTCGTAACCCCTAGCAACCAAATCCAACCCAATTTTAGTTTTATGATGCTCATAGTCTTCATCCCTCACATTGAGCCTTGATGCCCTAAAAAAATGATTTTTAGCAACATTGTCAAAAACAAAATTCGGATGCATACTACCCCTACTGAGTAACTGGTTGACATGACATTCCTTCTTGTACAATCTACTAATTAAGCCACCTTTTTCATCCTTACATATGTATATATCTAAAACTGTATACCTTCCGTAGTGTAATTCAAAGTAAATTTCAAAAAGTCAGACGACAAATTAATGTATTTAATAAATTCCATCAGTTGTATTTCCGTACCATTCCAAATAAAAAAAAGGTCATCCACAAATCGTTTATAAAACAAAATATATCTGTAAAATGGACCTTGCATCAAATGTTGAGTTTCCCATACCCTCATCACTGCATTTGCATAGCTATTGGAGCAAGAGCTCCCCATAGCAACACCGTTTTTCTGCCAATAAATTTCTTGATTGAACACAAAAATATTATTAAGAAACCAAACCCAATAAAGTTTGTATTAAATATATCTCATCTTCTTCATAGTCATTCAATAATTCAGTGACATATTCTATACCTACAGTATTGGGTATTACAGTGAAGAGAGAGGTCACATCCAAGGTAACAAAAAACATATTCCCATTAATAATAACTTTCCTTGAAAACTCATATAATTCTTTCAAAAATTGTTCAGTATCTCTTAAAATTACTTTCGATGTACTAACCAAAGGTCTCAAACTCTTCTCAAGATATATAGACAAAGATTCTGTACACCAATTATTACCCGCCACAATAGGTCTCATAAGTGGTTTGTTAATATTTTTGTGTACTTTTGGTAAACCTTTTATGATAGGAATGGTAGGATTAGGTGTTTGAAAATACATAGCTAATTCATGGTTTATTAATGAACTTGCTTCTAACCAATCAATAGATTTACTTACATTGTTAATCATATTATCAACTTGTTCAGATGTAATAACTTCATATGAGGTTTTGTCTAATAACAAATCATACATAGCTTTATCATAATCAGACCTGTTCATCACAACAATCTGGCCCCCTTTATCAGCAGGCCTAATAACTAGGTCTTGTTGCTTTTCCAATGCTACTAATGCATCATGTTCTAGTCTAGTTAAATTAAACCTAGGACCTGTTCCTTGTGACCTGCATTTATTATTATAAACATCATATATATCAGAAATACAAAGTTGTTCAAATGCATTAACCAACTTGTTATTCTTCGGTACATATAAACTAGGTTTCTTAAAACAACTAGCTTGGGGCTCTTGCATGTCATGAAACAAAGTTTTAAGAGAGAGATTGCGTGCAAACATTTTAACATCTAAAATAATGTCTGTTATACGCATATCAGCTGTGGGTACAAACATTAAACCTTTGTTTAAAACACTTAACTCAGATTCAGTCAAATAGTGGGTAGATAAATTAATAACTAATGCTTTCTCTGTTGAAATGCTTTCTTTATTGTTAATGGGCTGGTCGATGTTGCTGCCAACTTCCGTTTGTATCTGGTTGTACTCCTGCCTCTCTGCTGTTGGTTGTATTGTCCCTTCCTTACTTTGCTCGTAGATCTCTCCCTTACTGGAAGGGGAAAGTTGAGACCCATACCTTGTAACCCCTGTAAAAAATTAACATTCAAAGCATTACCTTTCTCTTGGTTGGTAATCAAAGGTGGAAACTCAGAGTCAGCGGAACTGTGCACATCCGCTATCGTTGTAATAGTCTTCCTAATGGCGCCCTGTTCTGATCCAGTTTTTGATAACAAGGGAACCGCTTCACAAAACTCAGTCTCTACCAAACATTGATCTGTACGTGAAGTAACATTATCTGTGACCAAAACTGCCACCGACTGCTTTCCCAAGTCATATTTGCTACCCATTTTATGTAGCACTATGATGTTCCCTCTATTTCTTATTAGTATTCTTCTGGAAGGAACACCATGATCATTCCTCTCCACCATTCCAGACCTTATATATCTGGTCTATCTTTGATTAATGTGTCCTGTCACATTGCTTCCCTGTCTCCTGCACCCAGCTTATGTATGCTACTGACTGTGATCTCTGCTGCCACAGATGGCTTAGAAGAAAGTAACTGAGCAGGTATACAATGTAGCCTTGTCAGATTTATTTTGTAACCCAGAGGGAAATGTGCATATCTCTCTAAACTTCTCTGACATTAACTGACTTCTTGAAATTGTATGACATCTGCTTAGTGATCCTTGAGTTGTTCTGTAACTGAATAACACAGTTCATTAGCATTCTATATTATACAACCACATTCCATGGGAGAACCTCAGTGGAACAGTTAGGGGAACAGCAAGTACAATCCCTTTAGCTGTAGTGTGCTCCGCCTCTTACCTTATTTATATGGGGTGGGTGTGGCTATGTGAGATACTTGTAAGGCAGCAATCATATCTCAGCCAACAGGTTCAAGATCATAGCCCAAAGTCTACTAGAATCTGAAACAGGACATACTCGATTAATGGTTTGGTGTTAGAGATATGCCTGGGAACTGGTAAAAAGAAACACTATCAAGTTAAACATGGAAAAACGAATACCCAGATTAATGATAACTGAGGTGAATGTGATGTGTGGAGAAATTAGTCAGTGACTATAAATACAAATAAGAATCTGAAAGAACAAACTTAGAACCCAAAAAAAAAATCAAAATGCAGCAAACCACAAACCAAGAATCCAAAAACACGCTATAACACAATTCCACTGGTGTGTTGCAGCATGTTTTAAGAATCTGAAAGAAAATATCCAGGGAAAGAAAGTAAAGAAGGAGCATCGGTTCAGCATATTCACCTAAACATGTGATTACAAGGGAGTATGAGGTGCAACTGAGTAAAATATGGATCCAGAATGATTTAATTATGTGGGATATATACTGTATAGTACATGCAAAGGGGTGAAAGTCTGAGCTATAAAGAAACGCATGTATTGTGGTATCGGCAAGTGAAAATGTAATATATGACATACTTTGACATACATGTATTGTCATCTTTGTTTACATGGAAAAGATATGAAAGAGGAAGATTTCATTAGGAAAATAGAAGAAATTGTGTAGGTCATCAAGAAAAAGAAAGATGCCTGCACAAAGGGTACAATGGAAATGAAAATATTTATGTCCTGTTTGCACACTTTGTATTTTCTTTCTTAACTTTTGGTGTCAGTGCAAAATTAATATATTAGGAGTTGTGTAATAAATGCATGTTTTCTCTGTGTAATTGCACGTTATAGTTTTCAAATAAAATATCTCCCTATTAATTATTTATAATTTCTGTTGGATCATTCATATCCACATGAACTAACACCATCTCAAGCAGTGCTTCAATGTTTATTTTATTTTACATTTGGTAACTGGGAGTGTTCACTGGCCCAGACTCTTTTCAGGCACAACCTGGGCCTTTTTGGCAGTAAACAAAACAACATATACAATTTCAGAATACTACACAATAATAAAAGTGGCCAATATATTGTGAGGGCAGTAAGCACAACAACATGAGGAGTACACAGTAACAACACTAAACACATATGTACAGTCAAACAATATAGTAATAGTAGATGGGATATACATTAAAACAAGTCATAGGAGCGAAATACACAAAACTGAACAATACTTATAGAATATGTATAGGATGTACATACAGGCAAGTCATAGCAACAAAATACATGACATTGAGCAATACTGACAGAGTATACTTTGCATACAAATGAACATTTTTACAACCCTAGGGCTCAGACATGGTTTTGTTCAGGATTATGATTCTTTATGCTGAAATAATAAGCCAGAAAATAGGAGCTATGCTGGAAGGATGGAAAGAGACAGAGAAATAGATCAGAAGACTGGAAGAGGGAAAAGTAACTACTGAGCATGTATAAAGAACATGGTGGAAGAACAAAAATAAACATTAGGCATAACTAAACAGATTTAGATGCAAGCAATATGGCAGGCTAATGTGTAACTGTTATGTAAGAAAATAGGATCTGAGCTGTAATGTTTATATCCATGACTGTCAAAGCAATGGCAATGTAGGATTTCACTTAAGTGTTTCTTAACATTTTACCTGAAGGATAATACTTAAGGAGTGCACCCTCACTGCTTCTATTTGGGCCTAGTGTTTGTGGAGGCTGTGTGTCTAAGCACTAGGGTTGCCAGGTTTCTTTGCGGCTAAAACCGGACTAAAGTCACGCCCCTCGCATCACACATAACTCCACCCATTCCCACCCCCTCTACCGCCCATGCCCCACCTATTTTGTGACATCACAGTGACATCAGCTGATGGGACCACCCACTTTGATGACTTAAGCCGTACTTAAAGGGGAGAAAAGAACATAGGCGGCACTAATTGCACTGCTAGGCTGCTGCAGATGTAAGTACCAGTATTGATGAAAAGTGTCAATATGGTGCATTTTTCTCCAGTTATTTATTTTCTATGTTCCTAAACCTAATTATGGATGATCCATGGAGATAAAAGGTCAAGAGCTAGCAGCCTGTGCCCAAGGTGGTAAATCTGATTAAAAAAATCCAAAAAAAATGCAAGCAGTTATCTTTGCTATTAAAAAATTGTAAGTTTTGATTTACCCCATAAGATCGTTTAAGTCAATAACATCACTTTACTGCTCATTCAGAAATGATGATCTTAACATTCCCTTGCATTTTCAAAGTTCTGTCAAATACTGTTTGTACTGGGGCATGGGACAGGTACTCAGTTGTTAAGATGCAACATATTTTCCATTTCGTACTTCGGATTAGGAAGTTTCAGTCATTGGCTGCGCCTGTATTGGGTGGGGGTCAATTGAGCTAAGTGTTACTGCCCCTAGTGTGATATTTCAGATGCTAGTACTTAAGATCTTGTACTGGGTCCGACTGACCTCCCACTCTTTTTCTTTACATGTCACATATGCAAAAAATGGGATAAAGGGGTTGTGGATGAATGGATTTCTAACAGGTGACATGTTTTATGTTACTTTCAAAGTATACGTCATAATCTCAGAAAAGCACACATACTTTAAAGAATTTCATTAATGTTTTTCTATATCACGCCAAAGTTGCGGGTTAAAACAGGTAACTTCCTACAACAATGCACTCTAAATCAAGTTTACGAAGATGCAGACTGGACCGCCGCTATGCAGTTGTAAAATGGCAATAAGACTGAATGAAAGATGACTCAAGCCTCTAGATATAAGAAAGATGCACGTAGGAAAAGAAATCACATGCAGCTAGCACACTTGCCATTTTCTGAACATGGCAAAGAGGTAGTTTTATTTTTCAATGTGGTCCCTTGTGACAGAATCAAGTAAAAGCAAAACAATGTTGGGTAACTGCAAGTGCCCAAAAAGCAAGATGCACAATTTGTTTCATGGAATGCGGTTCAACATAGTAGATGAGGATAATACAAATCAGGACGTGTTAATTGCTAGCAGTATTACACTGCATGGTGAAGTTCTAAAATCAGTCTGAGTGTACTACAGTGCAACACTGGGAAATGTTGGCAGAGTGCTTAAGCATTTTAAATCTTGCTATAGGATTTCTTTTGTCACTGCTTGGTAGTTGGTAGGATAATGATAGCTAAAAAAATACCGTTTTCCCACCGTGGAGTACTGCCTTCCAGTGATATCTCTACAATCCGTATAGCAGAAAATAAAATTTGTCCATTTGTATTACATCACTGCCACTTAAGTTAATGTATGTACTGTCTAAACTATGTAGCTACCAGGAATACTGAAGTTAAAAGCATTTCATTGTTGTGTAGTAGCTAGTAGTGTATCGTACCGCTCCCGTTCGAGCTGGATACATTTACTTTCTCCTCTCCTCTGGCGGCACAAAAAAAACCCGGACTTCATGGTTTTGATGAAATTTTTTAACTGGACAATTTGTCTGAAAACCGGACAGTTCGGTCAAAAACTGGACAGCTGGCAACCAAGCACATATTCAGGGACATCTTGGTTTAGCCAAAGCCATCAGGCATTTCAGTGAGAGAGAATTGTTTAAGGTCATTGACTGACTGAGGTCACCTGGACTACAGCTTAGACTAAGCACCTCATGGGTTCTTTTGAGCTTTTTTTCTTAAAAGTTGTCTCAGGTTTCAACTTTCTGTTACCTAAGAAGTTAAGTTGTGAGTGTTTCTGCCATTTCACACTGAGCTAATCGAAGGAAGGACACTGAGCAAACTCGGAACTATAATATATAACATTAAGTATCCTGTTTTTTTGCTTTTTTGTTCTTTATTTCTTTGTTATTTATAGCACTTTGTGTACTGTATATTTTTCTAGCTGGTTTCACTGTGTGTGAGGTATTAACTGGAAATTGTCCAATTTTATTAAGCATCTGTTGGGTTGTTTGTTTCTGATAACTTGTTGCAGTTAAACTCTTTTTCTAGAGGCTCCTTTAGCTGTTTAAAACTTTCATTTAAAGGCTCACTGCTGCTTTTCTGCTGTGAGAAACATTTCTGCAGTTTGTTTTCCACCCTCCCTCCCTATTGGTATGGTGTTTTTTATAGTTGGTGGCTTTGCAGTTGCCCGCCCCTAGTGTAAATTTGATCTGGGACCATCCTCCCAGTCTAGTGTCATTACCTCATTCTACCCAGTACAGGGAGAACATTTGAGAAGGCCAATCAGCAAAGTTTCTGCTACTCCTTTCTCTCTTTCCACTAAAAAAAAAAAAAAAATTTTTTCTAAGCTTGTTTTTTGCCTTTCCTGTGGGTAGTCTAGCCTGGACATAGATTTGCTGTGTCCAGGACTATTTGTAGGCTTCTAGCCCCCCAAGCATTTCTGTGTAGGAGGGAAGCCTTCTAGCTTAATTTTGTTTCTTAGAACTAGCCAGTTTTTTCTTTCAGCACTCGTCTGTTTCTTTGAGCTCAGCACTTGTTCAGAACTTATTGTAAGCAGTAAATAAGCTACAAATTACTACAGCACTCAGCTTTCCTCACTGTCTAGAGGAAAACAGTTTCTAGTACTTAACAAATAAGCACCTATCCAGGCATGTCTAAGGGTCAGCTCCTGGTGTTTTCTCCTGTCTACCTGATGAATCTGGGCATCTTGGAGCAATGCAATAATTGTCTCATGTACACAGACAACCTTCTCCTCCTACCACCCAACACAACAACCTGTGAGAGATGCACTTATATAGTCAAACTGGAAGCAAAGCTCTCTTCACCCAAGACTGGACTAGACAGTCAAGAAGAGAAGGTAAACACTTGCATCACATCACACTCAGCACATAGTCCCTCAAAACTTACACCACCAAAACACACACATAGAAACACAAAACACACACCTACATTCGTGGAGGCTCTCAGTAAAAACCTGCCCAAGCAACAGGGACCTCCAAAGCAGAAACACAAGCAACCTCCACCCCCCAACACAACCCAAATGACACATAGCCCACAAACTCAGTGTGCCACTCAACTACAGCCCATAAGGCATAACAACGTACCCAACACTCTAGTCATAGGTAACTCTATAGTCAGGCACACTGATGTTCCACTCACCAGGCTAAACAAGGAGAAAGTTACTGTCAGCTGCCTGTCGGGTGCCAGGATCTGCCACATAATGCATGCACTCAGGTCACTCCACAACAAGTACAAATATGACTCTGTCATTGTCCATGTTGGTGTGAATGACCTGAGACATACCTCCTTGGACTACATGAAAAGGGGCATGGAGGAGCTGTCCGATCTTGTAGCCCAGGCAGGTATGACCCTAGCACTGAGTAGCATCCTGCCATCACCCAGAATGATACCACAGTACAAGGACAAAATGATTGACTTCAACAATTGGCTAAGCTTCTGGTGTCATTCTAAAGGGATCCAGTATCTGTCTGCCTGGGATGACATGATCGACAAGCCACAATGCTTTGCCAGAGATGGCCTGCACCTGTCGCCCCTGGGATTCCGGATACTGGCTAAGGCTCTAGCCACCCCTATAGTGCCTTTTTTAGGCAAGGTTCAAATGACAAATTCACCACCTTAACAGATACAGGCAAGAAGAATCTGAGGGTATTGCTACTCAATGCTAGAAGTCTAAACCTCAAAATGCACTCTCTCGAGGCACTCCTTAAAATGGAGAACATTGACATCTGTGCAGTGACAGAGACCTGGTTCAAGGCTCCAGACAGTACCCCTGAATTTCCAGGCTATAATTCATACCACACCTTTCGGCTACCTAACCTGGACCGAAACACTAAAGGCAGGGGCGTGTCCATATTCATTAAAGATATCTACACCTCCAGGCTAGTTGCTCAGCATAATGCATCCGAGATTATCCAAGTGCAACTAACTCTGGGCAAGATCGCAATCCAAATTGTAGCTTGCTACAGATCCCCCACCATGCCCCAGGATTCCCATTCCTCATTTCTTAATATACTGGAAAATATTAGGGTACAACCTAACACCCTAATAATGGGTGATTTCAACTACCCTACCATTAACTGGTAAAACTACTCATGTACCAACTCTTGTGCTCAACGTTTTCTGGAATTCATAAATTCCAATGCCATGGATCAACTTATCCACACCCCCACCAGGGGCAGCAATATCCTAGACCTGGTTATTACCAACATGGGCAACTGGTGCTCCACACCAGAGGTCAATTCCTCATTGGTCAGATCCAACCACAAGCTAATCACCCTAGACATCCACATCCCACCTCCACCCCCCCCCCCCAATTAGGGAAACCACAGTAAAATATTTCTCCAAAGCCAACTTCATGCTTCTTAAGACAGAAGTGGCAAACTTCACGACACCCATGCTGACGGACAATAGAGGTGTGACTGCTGAATCCTACACAAATGCACTTTATAAGCACTTACATGAGTGCATGGATCATGCAATCCCTAACAGAACCAAGATGCTATCCTCCAAAAAAAGGAAGCCAATCTGGTGGTCCTCTGCCATAAACAAACTCTACAACAGAAGAAAGAAACTGTTGCAAAAAAGAGTAAAATCCTATGATTGGAGAAACTCCCCGGTCAGCCTCAGTAAGAAGCTGAGATCCCTCATAAAATCCTCCAAAGCTAGTTATGAAAACAAAATCGCCACTGACTCTAAAGACAACCCCAAAGCAGTCTATAGTTATGTCAAGAATCTCAATGGCAACACTCAGATCTGCTCTGAGTTACAGCACAATCGCACTAAATATACAGAACCAACTGATATTGCCAACATCCTGGTAGATAGGTTCAGTGCTAACTTTACCCCCCTGTCATCCCCTAAATGGCCCATCTCTATACCAGAAGAATGCAAAGTTCCTGTATTCATGGCTGCACAGGTAAAAAACACACTATCCAAAGCCAAGAACACAGCATCCATGGGACATGACAACATCCCAGGCTGTGTTCTACATGGACTACAGAACAAACTGGTACCCCACCTAAGTACCATGTTCAATCAAAGCCTCACCTCAGCAACACTGAATACAGCAACAGTTATCCCACTCCTCAAAGGCAGAGCCACTACAGACCCCAGAAACTACTGCCCCATTAGCCTAACAAGCCTGGTCTGCAAGGCTATGGAACGTATCATCATGGAACTTATAAACAATGACATTGGTAATCTCCAAACTCAGGATCCCACCCAGTTCATGTTTGTAAAGGCAGATCATGTCTCCTAAACCTGATAAACTTCTTTGAAGCAGTCACCAAAGCTGTAGATGAAGGTAAGGTGGTTCACCCAGCCTATCTAGATCTCGCCAAGGCTTTTGACACCATCCCCCACTCTGGAATTATAGATAAACTCACTAAACTAGGTATAAATCCCTATGTCACAAGATGGGTTGCTAACGGGCTCACTGACAGAACCCACACTGTAAAAGTAGAAAACTCCAAATCCAACTTCAGACCAGTGACAAGTGGAGTACCACAGGGTTCAGTCCTGGGTCCTCTCCTTTTTGGTATCTACTTCTCTGAAGTACAGGCCAACACAGAAGCTCTTTGGCTAATGAAGTTTGCAGATGACTGCAAACTAGAAGCCATAATCAAAACTCCAAAAGATGTGGACATCCTACAAAAGGGCCTTGCTGAGACAGATGCCTGGTGTCAAAGCCATGGCCTCAAGCTCAATGCCAAAAAGTGCATTGTCATCCCTTTTGGTAAAAACTCAGTACCCATGAATTACCACATAGGTGGTAGTCTACTTAACACCGAAAGTATGATAAGAGACCTTGGGACACAGGTGGACAGTAGTCTCTCCTTTGATAATCACATCGCCGCAGTAGTCAGGAAATCCTTCTACGTGGCACACCTCATCACAAAAGGTTTCTCATCCAGGAAAAAAGAGGTCATTGTCCCCCTCTACTCGTCACTCATTAGACCCATTATAGAGTACAATGCCCCTTTTGGTATGTACCTCACAAGTCATCTACAACAACTGGAAAGGCCACAGAAATACCTCACAAAGAGGATTACCAGCCTCAAAGAGATGCCCTATGCAGACTGTCTCAAAAAACTGCAGCTTTACTCCATTGCATATCACCTACTCAGAGGCGATCTCTGCCTAACACACAAAGCTATGTCAAACCCAGAGCTTTTAGACATGCTCCACTTAAAGAAATCCCAATCCCTATGAGCTACATGCTCTAGGGACCTAAACCTCATCACCACAATAAACAGAACATGCTGGAGGGATAGATTCCTGTCCCAGAGACTTCCCATACACTGGAACAAACTACCTATCTATATCAAACAAAGCTCCTCATTAGCACTCTTCAAGAAAAATCTTGATGATTAGATGGGAGATAGGAAATTCACCCCGGGGATCACTTCTGTGGCTCTGCTCGACAGTAGCACAGGAAAATAATTTTCTTGGGTGGCAAAAGCCAGGGTACCTTTGGCTAGGCTTATATAGGCCTTAGGGCCAATAGCCTAGTACCTACCTATGAACCTATGAACCTATGAACCTATATCCAAATGGAAATATCAATCTAATCAATGGATGGATGTATGGCTAGAATTCACATATTGGCTCATGGAAGAACAAAGGTAATGGTGCTACCTATTAAGCCATTGACACTGGCCCCCATAGAGCTACACGTCCTCAATGCCTACTCTCTGGCTTGGCAACAATGCTTATCTCTGAGTAGAGGATTTAATCATTATTCATTTGTGTATGTTACATTGAATATGTTACATCAAAAAACAGCATTTTGCTGAATGGCAAAAAACAGGATGAATAAACTGGTGTAAGAAATATTTGCATGGGGGAAACAACACAACCCCAGCTATATTATTAGCAAACTGTGGTCACACGACCCTAGAGAAGAGGAACTACCCTTCCCCAAAATGTCCACCTGTTATGATGTTGTATAACCACAGAATGATGGCATTTAAGTAGACAGGATATTGAGACAAAGACCCTCGACATGAAGGATGCAGGGTGGTGTTGATATTGTCCAGTGGTATGTATAGTACATTCAGTAAAATACTGATGTGGTAATAATGTTTTGATGGCTCATAATGAGGTTTTGAAAAGACCACCATAAAGACCTCTAAATGGGGCTATCACTACTAGATCAAAAAGAATATGTGAGGTCATTGTTCTCCTTGATGTTATCTCTCCCTGAATAGTGCTAGACCCTTTTCACAGATACAAGTACAAAGTTGAACCTGTTTCAATTTGCTGTTTCATACTATTGCTCTCTATATGCTTTCTGACCTAGTGGTTATTGCCCCTTTACCTTTCCATATGTACTAAAAGACAACAAACCCTCCATAACATGAATATATTCATAAATATCCTATTCTTACTCTAGAGTCTATAATTAAGGTTAGAAGAGGTAAGCTTGATAAACTAACCATATACACTAAGAATAAAATGCCACAGCGTGACAGAGGGATAGTGTCTTGAAGAAATATAAAATGCTTGCGAATCATGTTTTTATTAAATCTTTCATCTCACTTACAACTTAATGCAAGTATTTTTTTTAATTATTATTAAGTAACTGAACTGATCTTGCAGGCATTTTTCAGCCATTGCTCAGGTCACATGAGGACAGAGTGACCAGTCGACCTAAATGATTCACAGAGGAGGCTGGAAACATGATTACTTGGAATAAAAGTCACATCAGCATGGAAAGTAAACGTATTGCCTGCAAAGACAGTAACCAGAAATCAGGATCAAACTGTGGGCCCTGAAGCTTTAAAGTATTGCTAACCGCAGCACCAAATAGGCTGTCAAGAAGGTGGCTAAAACCCTCAAAAATCTAATACTTTAGAAAAAGGCTCTCTTTTTCAGCCAACCAAAATAGAGACATATGAGGCACTTATCTGCAACAGACAGAATCACACTGTTTTATATACTCTAATATATTTTAACTCATCTTCAGAAAAATATCCATGAATGAGACTTTTCTCTCAGTGTTCGTGGGTGTACAGCTTCCCCCTCTTCTCCTTAACTGTTCCTACTCCACATGTTCATGTCTTAAAAGAATAGGATAAGCACTGTCTACTACACTTTAAAAAACTGTCCTGTAGATAAGTTGTATTAGGAAGTTATTTCCATAACCATTGCAGACAAAAATCTCTATCCTTAGTTCACAGGTAAACACTATAGTATCAGTTTAGAGAGTATTACAAGCCTAAACAATAACCAGAGATCAGAATCAAACCCTGTTCCTTCTCTCTAGTAGAAAAGGACCTTAACCATTATGCCAACCCTGAAATCTTGGAAGCATCACTATCTGTACATCTATGATTATTCGTGAAGTGCCATGGTAAACTAACTACCTAACAACATGGTTTGCTGACAGAATATTCTATGAAGAACATAATTTTATCCAAAACTGTAGTGAACAGAGAGTCCAGTCAGTACAGCTGAATATAACACAGTCACTTTATTAAAACAACAAACAAAATAAAAACTAAAAGATAAGCACTTTCACAGCCATCACAAGTGCTTCATCAGATCTAATATTTAACTAACTAAGCAGCATTTAAATACACTGTAGCAGACTTCAACGAAGTAGGCCCCTTGATCTCAGAACAGGTTTTAAAGATCTAGTGCCATTTTAAACCTCTGTAGCAGTCTGCTTGTAACTCTAAAATCCATTTGGTTTCTATGCACTCAGCTCTTATTCTGACATCACCACCTCTAGTGTTGGGTGTAACTAACTCTAACACAAACAAGACAAAAAAAATGAGTGGAATCATTTGCTAAAACATGCTTAGCTAGAGCATTTCTGGTATCTTTTTTCCGAATATCATTGCTATATTCACCTACATCATTGAAGTCTATTACAGTGTATTTAAATGCTCCTTACATATTTGAAAAGGCTTCATTTTTGACAGTCATTGCTGTCTCATTTGTGCACTCAAGAGGGTTGGTTTTGGATCCTTTGCAGAAGTTCACCACATACCTTTCAGTTCTGTGCCTATCTGTACAGATTAATGACTTCCTGTCTTTCGTGTTTTAAAACATTTGTGGTTCCACAGGGATGTGGCTTTGGTAGTGTGCACCTAATGCTATCATTAACCTTCATTCTGGACCATCACAGATGATAGCAATTGCATATGAAAAAAAAAATACCATAAAATGACTGCATTGCCCCACTGTCATAAATGCACAGTTGTATAACAAGTGAAGGATGACCTATGGTTAATTCAAGATTAAATTCTTCAAGGAAAAAAAAATGATAAACCAAAACCTATGCTTCTTTAGATTGTCACAAAGCTTCAGTTCATAATTCCCACTCTGACTGTCATTTCCTCAGCTTTCCAGTCAATAGTATTAATACAATCCAAACATTCAAATACTTTGGCTTTGAACCAGACCCAGCCATTCATCCTCCCAGCCATATAAATAGAGTGCATGACATATCCATTAGAAGAATTATTAGTAGACTATTACTTCCCAAGACCCACTCCTCCATTAAAAAGGAGACTATAATCCAAAAAAAGAAGTATAGTCAACTACTGTGCAACAACAACCTCAGCAGAGTGGCCGATCGACAGGAGTATTACAACAGCAGTTGACGATTTTGGAACAAGATCAAGAGTTGTGCAACACCAGGCGAAATAATGAAGTTACTGGCTTGGGAAAGCAGTCGGTGGCAGTTTTGGTCACAGATAATGTTACTTCACGTACAGATCAATGTTTGGTAGAGACTGAGTTTTGTGAAGCGGTTCCCTTGTTATCAAAAACTGGATCAGAACAGGGCGCCATTAGGAAGACTATTACAACGATAGCGGATGTGCACAGTTCCGCTGACTCTGAGTTTCCACCTTTGATTACCAACCAAGAGAAAGGTAATGCTTTGAATGTTAATTTTTTACAGGGGTTACAAGGTATGGGTCTCAACTTTCCCCTTCCAGTAAGGGAGAGATCTACGAGCAAAGTAAGGAAGGGACAATACAACCAACAGCAGAGAGGCAGGAGTACAACCAGATACAAACGGAAGTTGGCAGCAACATCAACCAGCCCATTAACAATAAAGAAAGCATTTCAACAGAGAAAGCATTAGTTATTAATTTATCTACCCACTATTTGACTGAATCTGAGTTAAGTGTTTTAAACAAAGGTTTAATGTTTGTACCCACAGCTGATATGCGTATAACAGACATTATTTTAGATGTTAAAATGTTTGCACGCAATCTCTCTCTTAAAACTTTGTTTCATGACATGCAAGAGCCCCAAGCTAGTTGTTTTAAGAAACCTAGTTTATATGTACTGAAGAATAACATGTTGGTTAATGCATTTGAACAACTTTGTATTTCTGATATATATGATGTTTATAATAATAAATGCAGGTCACAAGGAACAGGTCCTAGGTTTAATTTAACTAGACTAGAACATGATGCATTAGTAGCATTGGAAAAGCGACAAGACCTAGTTATTAGGCCTGCTGATAAAGGGGGCCAGATTGTTGTGATGAACAGGTCTGATTATGATAAAGCTATATATGATTTGTTATTAGACAAAACCTCATATGAAGTTATTACATCTGAACAAGTTGATAATATGATTAACAATGTAAGTACGACTTCACACTTCTTAGGACTGGTGTGGTCTCGTTCAAGGCCCCTGAGCCAGCTGAAACCATCACTAAAGCCGCTGAATCACTTACAAATGCCTTCTACCAGCACCTCCAGGACTGCATGGATCAGGCAATCCCAAACAAAACAAAGACTCTTTGTACCAAAGGCAGGCGTCCAGTCTGGTGGACCCCAGCCATAAACAAGCTCTACAACAAAAGGAGAAAGCTACTACAAGATAGAGCAAAATCCTCAAAAGGGAAGACACCCTTGATCATCGTAAGTAAAAAACTAAGATCTCTCATAAAATCCTCCAAAGCAAATTTTGAAAGAAAAAATGCCACTGACTCAAAAGGCAACCACAAGGCCTTTTTTAGCTATGTTAGAAACCTGGGAGGAAACTCCCAGATATGTTCAGAACTGGTTCAAAATGATGTAAAGATCACTGAACCTACAGACATTGAAAACATACTGGCTGACAGGTTCAGTGCAAATTCCCCCCCTCCCCAAAAGGAGAAATATCTATACAAGAGGATTGTAGCCTCCCAAACATCTCAAATGCTCAAGTAAGAACAGCTCTCTCCAAGGCGAAAAACACAGCATCCATGGGACCAGATGGTGTCCCCGGTTGTGTGCTCCATGAGCTCATTGAGGAATTAAACCCGCAGTTAGGGCAGCTGTTTAATCTTAGCCTCACCTCAGGATACATACCCAAGGAATGGCGTACGGCTACTGTGGTCCCATTACACAAAGGCGGTGCCTCCACCGACCCTGGAAACTACCGTCCCATCAGCTTGACAAGCCTGGTCTGCAAAGCTATGGAGAGGATCATTATAGAACTCATAAATAAAGACATAGGGGACCTACAGACATTGGATCAAACCCAATTTGGCTTTGTCAAGGGCAGATCATGCCTTTTAAACTTGGTTGACTTTTTCGAAACAGTCACCAAGGCCATTGATGAGGGCAAGGCAGTCCACACAGCCTACCTTGACCTGGCAAAGGCCTTCGACACGATACCCCACTCAGGCATCATAGAAAAACTCACCAGTTTAAATGTAAACCCATACGTCACAAGATGGGTTGCAAACTGGCTAAGTGACAGAACCCACAGGGTTAGAGTTGCTGGCGCCATGTCAGATTCCAAGCCTGTCACAAGCGGTGTCCCACAGGGCTCGGTCCTGGGTCCACTCTTGTTCGGCATCTACTTTTCGGAAGTACAGGCAAGCACAGGAGGATTATGGCTGACAAAGTTTGCAGATGACTGCAAACTGGGCACCATAGTTGAAAACACATCAGACACAGATATCCTTCAGAAGGGTCTCATAGAAACGGATAACTGGTGTCAAAGCCATGGCTTAAAGTTAAACGCTAAAAAATGCATAGTCATACCCTTTGGGAAAAACAAGGTTACCCCTAGCTACCATATAGGTGGCAATCCACTAAGCACAGAAGAGGTTATCAGGGATCTGGGAACCCAGGTTGATAGTAACCTCTCATTTGACACCCACGTTGCCAAAGTTGTTAGGAAGACCTTCTACATTGCCCACCTGATCATGAAGGGTTTCACATCTAGGTCAAGGGAGGTCATCATTCCCCTGTACTCATCACTCATCAGACCGATGATTGAGTACAACGGCCCATTTGGAATGTATCTGACCCGACACCTGCAGCAATTGGAAAGGCCCCAAAAGTTCCTCACCAAAAGGATAAAGGGTCTCAAGAATATGTCCTAGGCTGCCCGACTGAAGGAGCTCCAGCTCTACTCAGTCGCTTACCGCCTGCTCAGAGGTGACCTGTGCCTGACATACAAGGCCATGTCCAACCCGGAATTAATGAACATGCTTCACCTCAAAAAATCTAAATCCATCAGATCCACAAGAGCATGAGACTTAAACTTTGACACGGTCATAAATAGGATGTGCTGGAGGGACAGATTCATCACCCAGAGACTCCCTATGCTGTGGAACAAAATCCCGGTACATGTGAGGCAGAGCACCTCGCTGGCTTTGTTCAAGAGAAATCTTGACCAATGGATGGGAGATCGCAGGTATACCCCAGGGATTACATCAGTGTCACTGCTTGACAGAGGCACAGCAAAATAATGGGCATAATATCCTTCAATCTAAAGGGGTGGCGTAAGCCACAAAAACTCTGGGCTAGGCTTATAAATGCCCTAGGGCAGATAGCCTAGTATGAACCTATGAACCTATAAGTAAATCTGTTGATTGGTTAGAAGCAAGTTCATTAATAAACCATGAATTAGCTATGTATTTTCAAACACC
The DNA here is from genome assembly GCF_019279795.1 of Protopterus annectens. Classification (NCBI taxonomy): domain Eukaryota; kingdom Metazoa; phylum Chordata; order Ceratodontiformes; family Protopteridae; genus Protopterus; species Protopterus annectens. The sequence continues at coordinate 1,135,810,271 of NC_056743.1, forward strand.
TAATCTTACCATTCCTATCATAAAAGGTTTACCAAAAGTACACAAAAATAGTAACAAACCACCTATGAGACCTATTGTGGCGGGTAATAATTGGTGTACAGAATCTTTGTCTATATATCTTGAGAAGAGTTTGAGACCTTTGGTTAGTACATCGAAAGTAATTTTAAGAGATACTGAACAATTTTTGAAAGAATTATATGAGTTTTCAAGGAAAGTTATTATTAATGGGAATATGTTTTTTGTTACCTTGGATGTGACCTCTCTCTTCACTATAATACCCAATACTGTAGGTATAGAATATGTTACTGAATTATTGAATGACTATGAAGAGGATGAGATATATTTAATACAAACTTTATTGGGTTTGGTTTTACGCAATAATATTTTTGTGTTCAATCAAGAAATTTATTGGCAGAAAAACGGTGTTGCTATGGGGAGCTCTTGCTCCAATAGCTATCTTGAATGCAGTGATGAGGGTATGGCAAACTCAACATTTGATGCAAGGTCCATTTTACAGATATATTTTGTTTTATAAACGATTTGTGGATGACCTTTTTTTGATTTGGAATGGTACGGAAATACAACTGATGGAATTTATTAAATACATTAATTTGTCGTCTGACTTTTCGAAATTTACTTTGAATTATTCTACGGAAGGTATACAGTTTTTAGATGTATACATATGTAAGGATGAAAAAGGTGGCTTAATTAGTAGATTGTACAAGAAGAAATGTCATGTCAACCAGTTACTCAGTAGGGGTAGTATGCATCCGAATTTTGTTTTTGACAATGTTGCTAAAAATCATTTTTTTAGGGCATCAAGGCTCAATGTGAGGGATGAAGACTATGAGCATCATAAAACTAAAATTGGGTTGGATTTGGTTGCTAGGGGTTATGAACAGGGATTGGTGAGGAAGAACTCTGCAGCCATAGATGCTGTGAGATCCACCGTAGCTAAACCCTACTTTTCTGAACACTCTAGTAAAAAGAATAGAACCATTGATAATCGACTTAGAATGTCTATGCATTATACTAGAGATGTAAAATCGTATACAGAAATTATAAATAAGCATTGGGGCATTCTGATGACGGATGACAATATTAAGGCCTTGGTTGGTACAAAACCTCAATTTTCTTTTAAGAATATGAAATCATTAAAGTCTAGGTTATGTCATAAATCCCAGAATGAATATTTAATCAATAATTTGGGCACCAAACCATGTGGGACATGTAATTATTGTAGTTATGTGTCCACAGCTTCTGAATTTAGACATCCAGATACAGGTGAATTTTGCAAACTTACTACTAGTGCTGATTGTGGCACCATGCATGTTGTATATCTTGCAGTCTGTACCCTATGTAATAAATACTATGTAGGTAAGACTGACCGCAGTCTTAGAGAGAGGATTAGAGAGCATTTATATAACATTAAGAGAATTAATGGTACTAATGCACTTGCCAAGCATGTCATGCAAACAGATATAAAACATGTTTTTATGTTCTCAGTACTAGCTAAAACTTTCGAGACTGTGAGAAGGGGTAATGTAAGACATAGAACTGAAGAGTTAGAAGCAGGTTGGATTATTAGATTAAGGGCCAACTGTGGGCATGGTCTAAATGACCATGTTCCTATTAAACCAACATTACAGAAAAGGTCTTTGAGGAAGTAATTACAATTATTTTAACAACATTTATTTTATATTTATGTATGTATACATGAGTATGTAATATTGTTTAATGTTTTATATAAAAAAATTTATGACATTTTTTAGCTGCATATTCACTTTAATTATTTGCATCCAGGTTTTGTCACATGATTAACTGTTAGTATAAATAGGTGTTCTAATCAGCATGTATTATGCACCTGACGAAGCTATATGTGAAAGCGCTTGTGTGAATAAAGCTGAGCTGACATCAACTTCTTGGATTTTGGATTTGTATTTCAACAGATTTTGAAGTTTGGAGCCATACCTTTGCTTTTTGGACTTTTATTTGATTTTTACCCCATTACATTCTCTTAGCAAAGTTTCTTTGTCTGATGTCCACAGTCTAATTTTTTGAAGTAACACATTTTCAATCATGTACTTAAACTTTGTAATAATATTTTATATACCTTTAGAACAATCATTGGCACAAATACCTATCACTTTTGTATCTACAAGTATTTTAAATCCTAGCCATCTGGTGATGTTGTTTTCTGAAGTTCACCTCCATCTAATCCTTCTGTTTATTCCATTTCAAAGCCTGATTAGTTTTCTCAAGTATTATATTCTACTTTCTGGAAGCTATGAAATATTTGTGTTATTTGTACTCTTACAGCTTTTTAGCTATCCTTTTTATCCTCTGGAAGCATTTGTTAGCATGTTCTTTCCCACTGATGTCTTGTTTGCATCATTTCATATTTCTCTCTTCTCATTCTTCTTTGGATGCTTTTCTCCCACTTCTATACAATAACTTTCCAATCTGAAATTTTAGCAGCAATTTCTACTAATGGTATTTCATTGTCTGTATTGTATCATGCAATTAAAACATTGCTGGAAATAAAGTAATAGGAATGCAATTTGTATTTTGCAAGCATGTGTTTCTATTTTAATGTAAATCTATGTTCTGTTGTATTTGTTGAAACTACTCTTTACCTAGACTGTTTTTTTTATTGTATCTATATATTAGACTGGTTGCAGTGCTCACTGCTTCTTTTATTTACTTATCTAGAATGTTCTTTTGCAGAAATCACAATCCATTGTACCTACTACCATCTGTTACAGTAAAAACACATAGTAGGAAGTGGTTTGTTATATACTATTGAGTAAATCTGCTTGGCTAAGGATTGCAGCCATCTTAAAATCAGTTGTGAGTCAAGTAGGTGTGAGTTAGACTGATCAGTGCAAGTAATGGGTAGCCTACAGCACATGAGCTTCTGATTACACCTAGTTTTCATTGGTACTTTGTTTTCTTCTGTCAGGTTTACTATGTGGTTCTCAGTCGAGTGCAGAGGATTTATTGTATTTCCATAGAGGGAAGTACGTGCAAATACTATTCCCTCTTTTTGTACTACAGCAAGGGCACCTTCTTATAATATAGGTGAATTATTTACCCATTTCCACTTTGTCTAAACTGCTTGTGCTGAGTTACACAAGCATTTTATTAACTGCACTGATATGCACAGACTGAATTCAAATTGCACTGACCAGTGCAGGCATCACTGAACATATGATCAGAGCAACAAGCTTAAACAGCTGTAATACTTCCCCAAACCCTCTTTAAATCCTCATGTTCTTTCAATCTTCCAATACTGGTCATTAATGGACAGTCAGCACACTAACCCTTCCTCTATTGCCAGCCATCTTGGAATCCTGAGGCAATGCATGAAATGCCTTATGCACACTAATAATGAACTCCTTGTAACACAAAGTACTCTATACAATAGCATTTACTCTAGGCATGAGACCTAAGTCAGTCTTAAACCCTTACACCTTCAAAGGCTATTCTAAGGTAAATTGACTCTAGTTAACTGATGACCTGATGGAATTCAAACATCCTCCTTACCTCACCTACATTACTTTGCTTTATATGCTGCAATTTTCAAGGATAAATTCACACCCATTTCCAAGATAGCCCCCCATAAGACATATATATAAAGTTATTTATTTATTTTATATTTGTTTACCGGGATAGTCCCACTGGGCTGTTAATCCCTTTTCAGCGGAGGCCCAGGGGAAAAAGCCCCACATTACAATCATACTTTACATTCAAACAGTATTATATAAAATATACAGATATGCAAAATGCAAAATTTAAGAGCACACCCATTTGGTAGAAACCAGTAACAACAAATTATATATGAAGTTAATGAAAGTCTTAACCCATAAAAGCAAACATAATACCCCATCAGCTAGAGGGGAGCTCAAAACGATCAACAAAGAAACTAGTAACAAATTCAAATCCTCCAAGGCCATGTACAAATTGGGATTTGCCACTATGCTAAGGATAACCAAAAAGCTTTCTTAATGATTGTCAAGAACCTAAGAAATAATGGGCAACATTGTTAAGAGCTAATACAAAACAACATCACACATTCTTCCTTAAAGACATTGCCAACATATTAGTAAACAAATTCAGCTCTCCTTATCTCCCCCAAATTGCTCAAAACATATTAACATGCCTACAACACCCCCACAAATCATCCCCAAGTAAGTTCTAAACACTCTCTCCAAGGCTAGAAATACTAGTTCCATGGACATGACAATGTGCCAAGTTGTCTTTTTGTCAGTGCCAAGCACTGCTTGAACGACTCCTTACTACATCTATTCAGCCTTAGCCTTTCCATAGGATTCATGCAAAAGGTGTGGAGAACTGCTGTAGGTATCTTCTCTACAAAGGGGACCCACAGTTGACCCAGGTAGCTATAGATCTATCTGCCTCACTAGCCTTATCAGTAAGATATGGTAGACACCAAAGGCCTGTGGCTAATGAAATTTGACAATGTCTCCAAAGTTTGGAGCTGTCATAAATAGCTCAGATGACCGTTGTATTCTCCATGAAGTTCTAACTCATGCTAATAAGTGCTGCTTGAACCACAGCCTCAAAGTAAATGCCATGAAATGCAGTATCATGTCTTTTGTAAAACAAGGGCACTCCAGCTCCTATCACTAAAAACTGACTCAGTCAATAGATGCTTTTGCACCTTCATTGATAATTAACTATTTGTCCACCATGTGACCATTGTTGTTAGGGATTCCTCTTAAACAGCCAACCTAATCACCAGAGGCATATCTTCTTGATCAAAGGAGATCATCTTCCCATTCTACTCTTTCCTTATGAGGACTAGTAGAATATAATGTCCACTTTGGTAAGTGCTTAGGCTTATGGTCCACCTCAAAGGTCCATAACATTTTCTTAATCAAAACATCAAGAGCATACCCCCCTTCCTTCAGTTACTCTAAGCACCTTAAAATCACTTTCAGTCTTTTCCATTTCCTTCTTAGAGGAGTTCTCTGTCTTGCCTACAGAGCCTTGAAAGATCTGTATCTTTGTAACCTCCTGCATATCCACAAAACTAATATCATCCTAAAAACCCACTCAAGAGATCTAAACTTTCACATGCCGCCTCACAGTAAGACGCTGACCGGTTCGCTTCTCCGCTAGAGCGTCTTCTGCGTGGAGACATGCGTGAATGGGCATACCTTCATTGAAAGTTGTGTGTTAGGGCTGGCAACTCAGCACGTAAAAATCATCTGCCAATCATTAGCGGACCGGAGTTCCGCTGTGGCGACCCCTAACCGGGAAAAAGCCAAAAGACACAACAACAACAACATAAATAAGACTTGTTAGCAGATATATATATTTTCACAAAAAATATCTTTCGTATAGAATGGATTCTGCATAGTGGCTAAGCAAAGTAGCTTCATTACCCCTTTTTAAACATAACCTGGATAACTGAATGGGCAATCATAAATACACTCCCAGTGTCCAGGGCCCTACTGGTCCTTATGGAAAGGGGCCGCAAGTAGGTCAAGGTCTGGTATTAATTCATGTCATGGTAAATGAGTGCAATCACTGGCAAGACCACAAATGGTCCACTGGATCAATCGCCCATTATGAACCTACGTACCTATGACTGCCAGAGTTCAGTAACAAGGGTGAAGTATGATTGGTCAAACACAGTGAAATGAGAATAGTCCACATCTTCATTATGTATTAGTAATTATACTGTGTCTGATCACTGTCTGAAGTTAATAAAAACTGTGTTTCTTGAAAATTTCTGCCTTGCCTTGGTAGATGTACGTATGAGTGGCAGGTTTGGGATGTGGTGTAGGATTTAAGGTACATTCAATTAACTTCACTGTTTTGAGAAATAATCACAAAACAATTGATTATAAATTAAGAAAAAATTAAGAAAGGACTTAACATCGCATAGTGTGATTGATCACCTATGTCACAGGCAACCTCACAGCACAGTTGACTACTTCTGACACAGATCTGGGACATTATGCCAGTGTCAACTTTGCTACAAACCTGCTTGCAGCACTAGAAACAAGAATGAAGCATTTCCATACTTTAAACTAGAAGAAAATACTACTGTGGAGAAAAAATGTATGAGTAGTAAGACTTTTCATATTCAAATAATTTAAGGACTTATGCCACCAAGGAAAACGACATCAAGGCTTTTTCTGTAAGCAGGTCATTTTTTAAGCAGACATGATATCATGACCAGGGATTAGAGTGGAGGATTTGAATTAATAATAATCAGGGCCACTGAATAATATGTATTAGTTTCTTATTGGTTGCTATGTGTCTTGAATTAGTTGATTATTACTAAGAATGCTATGTACACCATTATCTAAGAATTACTTATAGTCACTGTGTTACTGTTTTATATATGTGTGTGTTTATATGAAGCAGACCATTGGCTGTGACAGATAGACAAGTGCCTCAGAGATTAACACTCCCACTTGATAAAAATTATTAAAAATAATGCAAACCTAAATAAGGTTTATATAGTTGCATTGAATATTTAAGCAAAAACAAATTCACCATTAGAGCTGCCTATTATTTATTCATTGAATTTTAGAAACAGATCTGAGGTTTGTTTTTCATTTGTTGCCTTCTGTTGTACTACAGTTAAGTCATTGCTCAGTTTTATTTAACCAGAGTGAGTTAGAAGCCCAAAGGCAGGAAGCATACGTCTCAGCTCTCCAGAGTTTCATAGAATGTCAAGACTTTTGCCTCAAATGTTGGTCTGTTCCTCATAAAATGTGTGTTTTTCAGACAAATCACTGAAGACTGAAGTTTCTAAATAATGACATACGAGTTTCAGACTTCATATCTTTCAGAAAATGCATGCTGACACAAATTCTGTTATTCTAGCATCTTTCTGGGTTTACAAGAGCAATATTTAAAATCTATCCTTATTTTTGGGCCTTTGTCCCTCCAGTATTTTAGGCTTTGCCCAGATTTCTTGCTGTAAGAGGTGAAGAGGTATGTATGACAGGAATTTCTTGGTATATGTACTAATGTGCAATGCACAGAGTAAGGGGAATAAGATCCTTGAATCAATTAACTATAATGAACACAAAATAGAAATTATGATTAAAGTATTTTGTGTTCATCATTCTTGCATGGGATTACCTAACGTTAGCTGAATTAAGCAGAGATGAAGGCTGGTATAGTGTGGTGATGCAAAAAGAGCAATGTAGAAGACAGGTAAATCTCTTTTTTGGTGAGGGGCTGAGTCATGCAATGAATACTACAAGTGAATAAATATAAGGTGCTTTGATGCATTTAACCTACCAAAATGAATGAGCATTATAAGGAATATGATAAAAAACATACTGCAAAAAATAAATTATCTAATGAAGCTAATCTTAACAAGATAAAACTAATATTTTGATATCTCTTGGGGCTAGGTGAGTTACAGATTGTGCTACAGTACCTCCTGGAAGTCAAAGAGAGCTGTGCATGCATAAGTGTGAAGTATCTGTGTCTTACCTTTCATTGCAATGATGCACACGTGTCTATGGCAACGCTGAAATATCATCATAATCACTGTCTGTAGAGGAGTCTTCTCGTTGGTTGTGTCTTACTCTTGATGACGGGCAAGCTGTACAAAAAAAATCAGTGTTGTTAGTGCACCCTCACCTAGAATGACAGTTTGTATGCATGTACTTCTGTAACATTACCATCATTACTATAATGTTAGGGAGTCCTATATCTTATGAACAAACATTTTCACTTAATATAAAAGAGATGCATTACCATTAGCATTTGATCAGTTAGATTGTATTTGTTTTTATGTATTTAAAACACAGACTCAGGTTGCTGATGCAAATTACTGCTTTTGCAAACAGTGCATATGTAAAATGCATACGTAACAAAAACTGTCAAACACTGCAAACAAAGACAAGTTATATGGCAAGAGTTGAAAATTTGTCTTACATCAAAAGTTTAAACAGTGCCTAGATAAATGGAAAGATGTGTCAGTTTACAAGGAATGACCATGAATTATTTTTAAAGCATTTCAAACACTAGATCTCAGTAAGAGATTTCTCAAGAGGAATTAACTACTTAAAAACTCTTAGGCACTTAGCTATACTGTCATCTTCTTGCAAATTGTAGACAGTGCTCATGGATGGCCTGTGACCACTGCTTGACCTACAGCCTGCAAATTAAATGAAAAGTTTGTGATGCTACATGTGGAGCAGATCACCTGCTGTAACAGATGACTCTCCTTGATTACGGACATGGACGTAACTCAGAACTTTCCCATCATATAACAGACAATTGAGTCATCCCAGTGAATTGAGTTTAAGACTGACCTAACATTCCCCATTTCTACTACAAAACAGATGCTAGGGCATCTGTATTTCTCTTTGTTTATTTATACATATATCTATAATGGAACTACTACCTTGTTTTACAATTATAGATCAGAAATATTAAGGCACACAGCATATTAACATATATTTAACTATTCGCTCACTTACTTACTTGCTTGCATTTTTCATATGTTCGTAGGTGTGTACTAGGCTGATGACCACTGAGGCCTTTTTAATCCTAGCCATGTATCCCAAATATCTGACATGTTCTAGTACCCAACTCATGATAAGTGTAAACAAAAGCTTAGAAGATTAAACATACAATCAGGGATCTGGGACACAAACTATTTACAGCCTGACTGTGTCCATTAGAGACACAGGTGTCAAACCAAGGGTGAATTTCTGTTTTTCCATCCAGTTGTCCAAGTTACACTTGAATTAGGTTAGGGAGGAATTCTGCTTCACATAGATGGGGAGCCTGCTCCAGAAAAGCGGTAGTTTCTGGGATACATACCTGCCTCTCCAGCAGGTCTTATTTATATCAAAGGAAATGTTTAAGCCTTTAAAATTGGTCAGTCTGTGCAGTTTGCTTTGTAGATGTCAAGGAGCTCCATTAAAGTGGTGTCTGAAGATGCCTTGTATGTCAGGCACAGATCTCCCCTCAATAGCCTGTAAGAGACAAAATACAAGGATAGGGCTTTGAGGGGGTTTGCACAGAACATGTTATTTATATCCTGTATTTTTTTAGTGAGGAACATCTGAGGACATTCTAATTGCTGGAAATGCCTGGTGAGGTATATACCAAATGGGCACCAAATACAGTGGAACAATAATCTCCATGGGCCTAGATGTTTATCAGATTTGTCACAGTAGATCTCTGGTCTGTTTTCATGTGAGACTCATAGTGTTTACATGGACTAGGAGAAATGTGGCCAGAACACTAAGGAAGGTCTCCTTCTCTTCTAATAACAATATTCTTCAAATATATTTAACACAATGCTGTCCAAGGTTGCACACTTGCTACAGTGATATAGAATAGATCTCTATTCCATAATAATCGGACTTGCATTAACTTTCTCCATTAAATGTATATTTATATAAGAAAGTAGTGAAATACTGTAGTGTTGTCAATCCAAACATGTCACATGATCATGCTAAAGCTTACTCCTAATCCACAGACCAGAAGCGCTATTTGCAACACGTTTAAAATACAGGTCTACTTTAAAGTCACAATAAGAAAATTCAATAATGGCTGTGGTGATTGACGTATTTATTTGCCTGGGTCACTCAGCTGTACTTTTCGATAATACCATGAGGCAGACATAAATGCCCCACTAGCCCACACATTAACATGTAGTATTTCGTAATTCAAGCTCGGTGAAACAAAACAATATATATTTCTAAGATGAATAGAAGGGCATTAATTGTTATAAAATAATATGTATGCAGTATAAATTATACTTAAAAGCATGTTACTTACATTAATCATGATCCTAAAAATGAGTTCATTAATAACAATCTATATGCAAGCTGCAAATATTACAGTTTTCTCATGGTAGTTTGACACGCCTTCTAAGTAACGAGGAACAATTTTAATTTGTTAAGCAGATAAGGAAAATCACATCATTTTAAAGTCTACTATTGTACACATGTTCAAAAAATCTACAAAACTTCATGCTCCTTTTTGGTTTATCAGTTATCATACACAAAATATACCTTCCTAGTCATCAAATGTATATTTTATTTATTACTACAATAATCAGTTTCACCTAAACTAACAAGTACCATCTTAACATTTTAATGATATTAAGAGAAGGATGTGCCACGGGGTTGTATATAATACTATAACTGACAGAATACAGAATTGTTCATTGGGAGGCAAATGCTGATATTTAATTGTCTCACTAGTGACCTCTAAAACTAAGGTCAGGACCGGCCAATCAGCAGTGACCAAGTGAACAGAAGCCTTCCACCTACTATCATTTTCTCCAAGCTTTGGCAACCTCAGAGCTAGTTGCTATGGGGATTAATGGGATGCTTTCTTTTTGCATATTGTGTGGTGGGGGGGGGGGGGTGAAGTCCCCAGAGAAAAAACAAAATGAAAAAAAAAAAAACCCTGTTCTCTTTGCCAGTTTTAACTGAGCAGTCTTCACATTAGAGGTAACTGATGGAGCATGGATATAGTTCAGAAAATCGAATTTTACATTTTAAAAATTCAGTCTTCTGAACTAGACCCGATAGAGCACACCATTTTACCAGTAGTGATTCTTTAGATAGTGGCTTCATGATCATATGATAGCTCTTTGATCACATCATTTCTTTGTGGTATTTATCTGTGAGTAGTGTTTGGCGGGGCTGCTTTTTTTCTGAAAAAATGGCTCAAAAGAATATCTTGTGAACCAGACAGCAGAACAGTTGATTCAGTGATAAGGTAGCTCATAAGGAGGTATGCTGTGTATACTTAGTGAAGTACAGTAGATACACATAGGATACATACATATGGTGGGGACAGAATTACATAACTTATTTTTACAACTGGGTAGTAAGAAGATAAAGGATTTTTTTAATTAGAAGATGTGAGGTTTTATCCCAATTAGAGTGGATAATTCCTTCAAGGTGTGGAGACACTGGAGCAGACTATATTAATTTGTAAAGGATATTAAAACACACAAGTGGAAAGACTGACACTTTATGCAGAAGAATCATTTTGTTTTTATTTTTTTTTTTTTGGGGGGGGGTCTGGTCTAACAAAGGGTTCTTTCACCACCTGTTTATAAAATAGCTGCTTCTTAGGGTTTGGGCACATAGTTTTCAACATGTTGTCATTCAGTGTGGTGAATTCAGCCTTTTTTCAAATCAACATATCATATTCAATTAAATTAGTCTTCTCCCATTTATTTCATGTCCTGTTTTATGCCAACAGAAAGGTAAAATATCAGTAATGATAGAGTCTTGCATCTGAGTTCTAGTTGCACCTGACCTGCCTTCATTATTGCAGTCAATTCCTGATGCTGTAACATAGTACTGACAACAAGTTATACTGGATGCCCATGCATGTCACTGCCAGTACTCTCTTCAGAACAGAGTTTAAAGCTATATCAAAGGTCATGGACAGGTGAAGGAATTTGCAGCAGTCAGCAAATATCACTCTAGGTCAGGGTGCTGCGGTCATCATGAGCAGCAGCACTGCTGCATTGGGATAAACTGGAAGCTGTATTTAACAACCATTCGGAAATCATTTTGAGACCAGTGAGAGATGCATTGATGATGTACAGGTAGTTCTGCGTCCTGTGGTGTAAGGGAGGTTAAATACTATACTGTGCAAGGAACTCCATGATTTCTGTCTGAGGAAGGTACAGGCTTGTTAAACACACTTCTGGCATCAGACAGGTGCTTAACAAGCTTTTGTTAAACAGCCCTCATCACTGTTAAGCTCTAGCCTCTCCCTTTCTCTCTCTCTCAGGGATGTATAGTGGTCAATGTTCAACTCAAATGTGCAACAGGAATTACAAAGAGCTTTAAAGGAAGTAAAAGTCTTTAATCAGCTTCCTTCTGGGTGATTGAATGAAGCATTTAACAACTTTTAGAGCTGTCTGTGCTTCCCACTACTCTTTTGTAACACTTGTTCTCTGTGTGGCAGAGTGTTACTTGTGTTACAGCTTTCAAAGATGTAACACGCTTTGTACTGCCATAACTTTTTCCCTAACTATTGTAGCATGTAGGAGCAGGTAACTCTCCATGTACTACAAGGAATTATGATGGGTCATACTAATCATAACCTATCTTGTTATATGCTCTTGACACACATAACAAAATTAACCATTCACACTTCATTCTCGAGGTGAATTTTTTGACATCCATGTCTTGAAGACATAAACTGGTTATGACTGGACAACCAGTCATAATCCAATGTATAACTCTTACAGTGTGCACCACTTCCACAACACACACCTGAAATTTACATATTTTATCAAGCACTTCCACTGGAATGGCCTTTAAAATCTCCTGGTGCTCAATAGCCAAAAAGAGAAAATTATATTTCACAAAAACGCCTTTGCAATTCTTCTACATTAACCTTGAAAAACCAGGCATTAAAATCTATCCAAAATATTAATTTAGATTCTTGTCTTGATGATATTCTACTCACTGTATTCAAAATAAACAAGCATACAACACAGTCCTATGAACATGCAACCTCATATATTTCATATACAGGTGATGTGTGAATTATGCCTCATGACTGCAAACCTGTTGACATAACTGCAGAGCCTACTTTTATAACTTCATATTTATAAATATTTTGCTGTTGCTAGTGAGCTTATTTGACCCTTTCTGTATTTCTCGGCTATCATAAATTCTTACTTTTACAAGGTGGTGATCCTCACACAGTTATTTTAGATGTGCACTGTACAGATAAAGGAACTTAGAACCATAATGTTATGTATATAACCTTCTGCAGAAATTGTGAGCATACTTAATAAATGGAAGGGAGAAGTAGCTCTTTCCTCTTCATATGAAGACTTATTGTTTATCTTAGTTGGACAGCACTCCAATTAAACAAATCATAAACTTCTTAGGCACTATTCCCTATGAAGCCCACAGTAGTAAAAAACACTGGAATTATGGATTTGCACTTCACAACTGTATCTGTAGCCAGCTTGGTTGAAATGGGCATCCTGAGACAATGTAGCAATTGTCTCACATTCAATGAAAACCATGTACTACAATCAGCCACAGTCTGTGAGGGAGATAGTTCTATAATACTGCTGGAGGCAAGGCTGTAACACAAAGCTGCTACAAATAACAAAACTGTCAGCACAACACATCATACTAAACCAGTCTCAAACACAACAGACCTACATATACTGTGGCTTTTATAAGTAACCTACCTAAACCACAAAATCCCTCTAAAGTAACTCAAGAAACAAGTACCTTCAGCAACCTCACAAACATGCATCACAGGCAGCACTCCCCATGAAACATACATCAATGAGTCACACAGACTCAGTTGAAAAAACCACATGGTAAACCAACACACATACCAATATTTTTGTCACATAAATCTCCATAATGAGACACACTGATGCACCACTCACCAGTTAGTTGCCTATCAGGCACCAGAATTTATCATATTACACAAGTACTTAAGTCCTTACACAACAAGTACACATCTGACACAGTCATTGTAGATGTAAGTGTAAATGATTTGAGAAATATTTCCCTGGACTATATGAAGAGAGACATGATGGAGTTGTCAGAATATGTGTCTGAGGCAGGTGTAAACCTAGCTTTGAGCAGCATTCCATCATCATCAAAAATGGTGCCACAATACGTGTCTCTGTATTGTTAAAAACTCGCATCAAGACTCATTAGACAAGGTAGCAAACACCTCCATGTCCAGCTTGCTATTTCTCCATTGGCCCATACCTCCTGTGTAACTATTATGAAGACTGTATGTATTGAGTCAAACCCAGCTATCATTCCATTAACTGAAAGACTTATACATCCTCAGATATAACATATATGCCCAGGGAATTCTGGACTTCATAAATACAAACTCTATGGATCAATTAGTCCACAGCCCAATAAAAGGAGGCAAAATCCCGGCTTGATCCTTACCCATATAGGACAGCTCTGCTTTTTGCCTATTGTCACCTCCTCCCTGATCATATCAGACTACAGCTCAGTCAAATTCACCTTAAGAAAGATGCCAGAAGCATTCTGCAATACCTCAGTATTCAGAGATTATGCAATGACTAATCTACTAAAAACGAGTGATGACCTCACTAAATTCAAAAGTCTCTTCCACCTCGACAGTCTCACTGCTTATTTGGCAACCTTTACTGCCAAGTTTTTGTACGTGTAAATAGTTGCATTTGATGCAGCTACACTTCTCAGAAAAAGTACAATGCAAAATTCAAAAATAACCCCATTCCCCATGGTAAAATGCTAATATAAACAAGCTGTATAATAAAAAAAAATTGCACACAAAAATAAAACTAGTTCTAAAGAAGCCAAAAATGCTCTTGCTAAACTAAACAAGCAATTATAAATACTCATCAAATCAACCAAAGCTATAGATGAGGTAAAGATAGACACCAAGGTAAAAGATAACCACAAAGCCTTCTTTACCTATGTTAGAAATTTCAGAGCAATGTCCAGCACTGTGCAGTGTGAATAATAACCAATATCACATATTCAGACCCAGAGGACATAACCAATGTATTAGTGGACAAATCCAGCTGCAACTTTACGCCCCTCTCCCACCCAATATTCTCAGATCAAATACCCACATCTACCAGGCGCCTCCTCAAATCTCTCAAGAACAAGCTCTCAAGATACTATCTAAGACTTATGTTTTATGGCACCAGATCACATACCAGGCTGTCTAATGGCTAAACTGAAACATGAATTGTCAGACCCCCTTACAGAGGTTATTCAACATTCGCTTCAAAACAGGCTTTGTGCCGAATGAATGGAGGGCAGCAACAGACACTACCTTGCACAAAGATGGGTCTTCAACAGATCCAGGTAATTAGAGACCTGTACACCTCACCAGTCTTATCTGTAAGGCTATTTAAAGGATCATTATGGACCTTGGATCTATGGATAGGAAATGGAAAATATGCATGGGTTCCCTCAAATTATCTATGGTATGATCCCAGTTATTCTCACTGGGGGTAATATATAATTATTGACCATGTGATGGGAAAGGCCAATCTCTAACCAAATGGGATGCGTTAATTTGAGCACAAAAAGACAAACTGGCTGGACTTAAAATGGCCCACAAAGGTATCTGGCCTAGTACATACTTATGAACCTATGAACCTATCAGCTAATAAATAGTGATATGGGGGCTACAGACTCTCAATCCAACACATTTCAGATTTGTCAAGGGATGGTCCTTCCATCTTAACCTGGTTGACTTCTTTAAAAAAGTCACTGAGGCAATGCATGAGGACAAATCAGTACACACTATCTACTGGACCCCGCAAATTCATTCAACACCATCCTACACTCAATCATTAGAGATAAACTCTCTCAGCAATGTTTAACTCTATGCAACTCACTGGATAGAAAACTGACTCACAAATAGAAAACAGAAAATAATGGTGGGCACCTCCAAAATGCCTGTCACTTGTGGAGTGACCCAGATTTCTATCTTTGGGCCACTTCTTTTTGGCCTTTACTTTTCAGAGGGCAATACTAAAGGATGACTGCAAACTTGGTGGCATCATAAACTTTCCAGAGGACACCATGATCTACATAAAGGCCTCTCCCAAAGAAGCAGCTGGTATCAAAACCATGGACTGAAACTAAATGCCAAGAAATGTATACTCATAGCCTTCATCAAGCATGACTCCCTTGGAACTACCACATTGACAATACTCCCTCTGAAAACTGATCCAGTATTTAAGGGATCTGGGAACCTATGTTGACAAAGAACTGTCCTTTGATCACCACATAGCCATTATTGTAAGGAAGTCCTTTTTTTATAAAGTTTATATTGAATGATATGGCTTCCAGATCCCAGGATGTAATTGTTACTTTATACTCAGCATTCATCAGATTGATCAATGAGTACAGTGTCTTTTTCTATGTGTACCTGTTCAAACATGTGTCACTGGTGGGATGACAACAATGCCTCCTCACTAAAAAATCCAGGATTTAAATCATAAAAGCTATGCAGACTATCTCAATGCCTTGTCTCAAAACTTTGTTTCTCTTCTCAGTATAATACAGGTTACTGACAGATGACTTCTACCTTACTTATACAGCCTTAACAAACACTGTTATGTCAGACCTATCACAGATTTGTAAGTACATTGGTACTGGAACACCTGCTCAAGGGACCTCAATCTCTTTTGCAAGATTAACAGAACATGCTGGAGGGATAGGTATGCAGCACAGAGAATACCACTTCTATGGAACCCGATTCCACTCCACATAAAGCTTCTGTTATTCTAGTCAAATGTAACTTGGATGAATGAATGGGTAACTACATATCGACCCCTGGTCTAACACAAATAGCCCACATGAATAGGGTAAACAAGTAAGTACACAACATAAACTTATGAGGCCCATCTTTGGTGACCCATATTGTAAAATACAATGGCTAATAGTTATCCTGGGAATTCTGGATTAGGCTTCTTAAGATCCTCAGAGATTAATAGCCCAGTAAATACCCATAAACCCATGGAAGACCACAACCATCACTATATTGCTCTTTTTATCAGCTATGTGTTATTGAGCAGCTTTGCATTTGCTCTCAGAAGCTCCCTAAAAGAAGGATCATCTGCAGATTCTGCTTGTCTTAATGACAGACCAAGTTCTTCTTATTC
Source organism: Protopterus annectens (assembly GCF_019279795.1). NCBI lineage: Eukaryota > Metazoa > Chordata > Ceratodontiformes > Protopteridae > Protopterus > Protopterus annectens. The sequence continues at coordinate 1,135,826,928 of NC_056743.1, forward strand.
TGAAAGTTAGCAGGTTTTTCCACTTCCCTTCAACCCTTTGAAAGAACTTTTAAAGTTGCTGCTGATGTCTTAACCTTCATGAAGTCTATGTGAGCGTCCACTTACATTAAAACAAACATGTGAAGGTGCTTTCTCTTATCAGGCTTAACATGGTACCTCTACAAATGCAGGTCATGTGGTTTAAGTAAGGCCTACTTCTGATAGGCTCATGTAGGCCCTGTCACTACATGTAAAAAAAAAAGTAATGTCTTTCAGCTTTTCCCGGTTAGGGGTCGCCACTGTGGAACTCTGGTCCGCTAATGATTGGCAGTGGATTTTTATGGTGCCAAGTTGCCAGCCTGATGCCCAACCTTCAAAGAAGGCACGCCCATTCACACATGCACCTACCTGCATGACTTTATATGTTACTCGACCACAGGGAGGACACGCAGACTCCACACAGAAGGTAATCTAGCCGAGAATCGAACAGGAGAACCTCTTGCTGTGAGGCTACAAAGCTAACCGCTGCACCACTGCGGCCAGACAGGTCCTGTCACTACATGTGACTTTTCAAATACTTACCTGTGGATCCTTGCATGTTGTCTCTCGGTAATGTAGAATTAGGGTAACACTAATATAGCTTTACTGCTCCTGGTATTCCACTGCTGTGACACTAACGTAACAGTAACAACACTGTGTAGAACTTACATAGCACTACATTAGCCCTACTGCTGCTGTCAGCTCACTAATTAAACTCCAAAATTGTAGCAACAGAGCAACAGTACCACTGTTATCTCACTAATGCAGCACTAAAGTAACAACAATATAGCACTACCACTGCTTTCACATTATTAATGTAGCCCTATCAGAACTGTAACATTACACTGCTGCTGCTGTCACATCACTAATGTAGCACTATCACAGCAGTAACATAACACTACTGATGTTGTCACATCACTATTGCAGCACTAAAGTAACAGTAACACAGCACTACTGCTGCTGTCTCATGACTAATGTAGCACTATCACAACTATAATATAACATCACTGCTGTTGTCACCTCACTAACGCAGCACTAAAGTAACAGCAATATAGCACTATCACTGTTGTTACAGTATTAATTTAGCATTATCACAACTGTAACATAATACTACTGCTGTTGTCACCTCACTAAAGTAACAGCAATATAGCACTACCACTGCTGTCAGGTTATTAATGTAACACTATCATAACTGCAACATAACACTATTGCTGTTGTCACCTCACTAATGCAGCACTAAAGTAACAGTAACAGAGCACTACTGCTGCTGTAACATCACTAAAGTAGCACTATTACAGCAGTAACATAACACTACTTGTGTTGTCACCTCACTAATGCAGTACTAAAGTAACAGTAACACAGCGCTACTGCTGCTGTCTCATGGCTAATGTAGCACTATCACAACTATAATATAACATCACTGCTGTTGTCACCTCACTAACACAACACTAAAGTAACAGCAATATAGCACTACCACTGTTGTTACAGTATTAATTTAGCATTATCACAACTGTAACATAATACTACTGCTACTACCACCTCACTAATGCAGCATTAAAGTAACAGTATCACACCACTGCTGCTGCTGTCACATCACTAACATAGCACTATCACAGCAATAACATAATACTACTGGTGTTGTCACCTCACTAATGCAGCACTAAAATAAATATATAAATAAATATAGCTCTGTTGCTACTCTCATCTCAGTAATATAGAAGTAACAAAGTACTATTGCTACTGCCACCTAATGCGTAATAATAATTCAGAATTACTGTTGCTGTCATCCAGATAATATAGTGATAATGTAACAGTAGAAAACCATTGCTGCTGCTGACTTAATTCTTTTTGCATTATATTGCTGTGTATAATAGTTGATTACATCTTATAAATGTTATTCTTGAATTATATTCTGGAAAGTAATACATTTAAATATTTTTTCTCAATTTATTTAGTGAAGTGATTGTTGGTCCTAATGAAATGAAAGACATATAACACTCTGATCATGTGTCTGAACAATAAAAATGTTCTGCCATGAGCCTCACTCTTTTGTGGGGAACTATGGGTATAACAGGTCTGGTCCAAGAATGATACAGAAGTATTTAACTAAAGTGACAATCTACAGAAGAACGTCATCAGGGCACTTCACTGCTGAGTTGTGAGTAAAAGATTTACACAATGTCTGAATGCCAAAATTCATGACATGGATTTGGTTAGGCAAACAAATAGCTAATGATGCAGTTATATCATGTGACTGTGCTCAGCACAGAGACACCAAACACTTTATGTAGAGTATTGCAAAGTTTTCAGGCAGATCTCAAATCAGGTTACAGGCAAACAGAGGTAACAGTAGGTGTACCATGTCTTTAAGATAGCTACAAGTCAATTGTGTGAATTATGTGACCAGGTCTGGGTGTTCAATTTGGAAGAAAAGGCTGAGTTGGAAGCTTTACATTTTGTGTGCATTTGTCCATGTGCTTTCCTGAACTGTTGCCTAACCAAGTATTTCCTTTTGCAGATCTGACATTGTATCAGAAATCAAAGGTACTAGGACATTGTTGTTTACATTTTTGTTGGCTCTATACTGGTCTTGTTTAGCTGATCTTTCTCATTTGGTTCTGCATCAGTAGTAGGACAACAGTACGTGTGAGGAAGTGTTGGACAGACAAGTCATCCAATGCACTCTCTGTCTACTTTTTTACATATATTTTGATCAAAAACACCTAAAAATTGGGACCTCCTTTCTGGGCAGATACCATGTAAAATGTGATTTACGAGTGTACTCTCTTATATGCATGTCTGAAGTCTGGATGTGTGGTAAGACTTCATGCCTAAAAATAAGAAGAAAAATCTACTTGACTAAGTTTTGTGTATAAACGTGAGTTGCCATGAGGCCAGTCTTTCTTCAGAACACTGCAATCTGCTACCCAACAGGAAAGAAATATACCAGTATAAACTATAGAGAACTACAGACTTGAACAAACAAGATTAATTCCATCTTTTTGGATTATACTGCTTGTTCAATATAAAAGTCTTGAAGATATAGAAATTTTGTTGGCACATTAAGATAAGTCACTGAAGTCAGGGGAAGGTTTTTAAGACATTTTGCACAGATGTCTGCACTTAAGAAAACAAAATGCATAGGCATGGAAGATAGTGGAAATGTAAAAGTTTGCAGTTTAATAGAATTCCTGAGGTGGGGAGTGGTTACCTGAGATTACTAAAAGGCTTGCTTAATCAAGAGTGATACCTGCCAAATAATTTTTCATTAGCCACTTAGCTAGGGGTGGCTCGTGCTATAGGACTGCAGGACTGCAGCCCCCCACCTGTAGAAAAGAAAGAAGAAAATTAAAAAAAAAATTGCAAGTACCAGAACTCCACGCATGCGAGCATGGAGTTCGTGGTAGTCACAGAACACCATACTGCTGTGTTATGCAGTCTGGATAGAGGAGAAAGGCATCTCTGCCCTGCAGCCCCAGAAGTCTGTGTGGTGATGACTGCACAGAAGAGAAGGAAACTGGACTGCGTAATCTGCAGGCTGGAGCCTCCAACCTATTCTCGCAGAGCCAGCCAGCCTCCAGCCAATTCTCGCAGAGCCGGAAACCAGCCATTAGCTTGCAGGTGGGCTAAGACTACAGAGGAGCTTGCTTTCATGGGGAATGACTGGATTATTAGTGTGGAACTGAGGAAGACTGCTTTCAGGATTATTAGTGTGGAACGGAAGATTGCTTTCAGGGGAAAAGACTGGATTACCTACCAGGGAGCTTATGGAAGACTGGATCAGGTGTGTGTGTGTGTGTGTGTGTGTGTGTGTGTGTGTGTGTGTGTGTGTGTGTGTGTGTGTGTGTGTGTGTGTGTGTGTGTGTGTGTGTGTGTGTGTGTGTGTGTGTGTGTGTGTGTGTGTGTGTGTGTGTGTGTGTGTGTGATGCCCCAGTTGCTATATACTGGTGGCTAGAGAGAACACATGGTGGTGGGTAGAGAATACTCAGGCTTGAACCCTGTACCTTGGGTGCAGGTGGCAAGGGCCTGAATTCCCCACCTACCACCATTTGTAAAAAAATTTTGCAGATGTTTGCCTCATATTTGTTTTGTTCCTCATAAAATATGTGGTTGATGTGTGTTTGTTTTTCCTTGCAAAGTCAGTAGTGCTATGGTGCACTGGTAGCATTGTTGCCTGACAGGTTCTCTGGTTTGATTCTTGGCTGGGGTGCCTTCGGTGTGGAGTCTGCATGTCCTCCCATCTTACAAAGAACATGGGTGTGGAGTGTTTCTCCCTGCTGTGCTTAAAATTGGCTTTTGTTCCAAGTCAGACTTTCCTGGTTAACAAATGTTAAATAAAGTTAACAGGCATTTGAATTTCAGACTTCATATTCTTCAGAAAGTACATGGTTACACAAAACCTTTTATTCTAGCAATTTTCTAAGTTTATAACATGGATATTTGAAATTTGTCCCTATTTTTAGGACTGTATTCCCCTATTATTGGCTTTGTTCAGGTGTTTTGTGCTAAGAGGTTGACAGATATGGTGAAAACTGAATTCACTAAATGGTAGCCATTTAAGTTTTAGTCTTCCTCTCTTTCACAAAACAGATGATTTGGCATAGTGGTATGTTCCTCTGACTGTTTTGCACAGTGTCCCCTGGGTTCAAGACTTGGCAGTGAAATGTATGGTGGTAACACAGCATTTTATTCTAGCAACTTTCCAACATTATACAAGCAATGTTTAAAATGTGTCCCTGGTTTTTGGGCTTTTGTCCCCCTCCCATACATGTTGACTTTTTTCCAGATTTCTTCTGCTGTAAAGTTCAGAGATACAGCTGAGTGTCAAATAGATTTTACAATGAGCTGAGAGCTGCAGGGGAACAAAAGTTTAGTGTTGCTTATGCTGAGTCTGCTTGCATTGTTAATAGCACAACAGGTAGTGTACTTGCTTTTGATGCAGAAGGCTGTGTGTTCTACTCCCACAGTAGGTAGATGCATTGCTGATACTGTACTGTGTTTTTAAGGGGGTGGATGCTGCAGTCCTTTTTGGCGATGAGACCTAGAAACTATGAACCTGTTATCAGTTTGCCATCCATTCCCTATTGCAATATTACTAGCTTATCATTTTTTAATGCAACATAGGCAATGTATTCCTCAAGGGCAACAGTCACTTTATTTGTAGATGAAACAATGACACATAAAGTTGTTTCCTAGCAGCAACCTCTTCATTAGTTACAGATTTTTTTAATATGGAATTATTTGGATGACTTTTACTTCTTTAGAGATTGTGCATATTTACTGATTCTGATGGACTGTAGAAGTTTGAGTAGACTTTTTATGATGGAAATGTTTTGAATTGGGCAGTTTTGTCATTAATGGTGCATGCATTTTGTTTCATTCTTTACTGAAAAAATGTTCAAAACAATAAATTTAAAATGCCCCCTAACAACTGTACTGCATTGTACAAGGAATATAATTTAATACAGTCAGGAAGGTGTATCAAAGAGCATGTGTATGTTTCGTGTTCAAGAGGCCTATGATTTGAAAACAGCCCAAAGTTAATATTTATCTGCCACTGGCAAAACTTATTTTCTTTGAATGTGGGTTTCAATGCTGTTTCAATGAATGTGAGTTTCAAGGGCAGATAAGTTTTAATGCTAAGTCTATTTCCATTGTGAGACTGCATTGCTTAACAGATATCTATTAGTTTGTGCTGTAAAATGCAAAATGAAACTTTCAAATGAAATCCAAATCATCGCAGAAGTAAAGCAGCATGCACATTACAGTGTTTATGGTAAATGGGATGAAATAACCAAGGAATGGGACATCGGAATGGCTGCAGGGGGGAGTCTCCATTCAACCATGATTTTGTGAGGAGGGAAGGGCAGCAAACTCAAAGATGGCCCCAGCTGAACTATACCTCTCAAATGTCCAGATTTTTGCAGAATCAATAGATTTTTGCTTCTTATTTTTGGTTTGTTCCTCATAAAATTTGTGGTTTTCTGGCAAGTCATTTAGGAATAAAGTCACTAAATAATGACAGACATTGAGTTTCAGACCTCATAACCTTCAGAAAAATGCATGCTAAAGCCATAGTTCTCAAACTCCTAAGAGGCCAATGTGGAACACAGACCTTAACAATGTGTGACAAATGGTCAAAATGTGGAACACCCTATTTTCGCACAGCGCGAAATGTGCCATTGCCATGGATCATGGTAGAGACTTGCATTTCACATTCACCACTTTAGATGTGTTCTACCCCTGTCCTACCACCAGGTCTGGGCCTGGCAAAGGTGCCTAAAAGGGTACTTAAAAGCAGGACCCTTTACTTTGACAAGAATGTGTCATTTAAGACATCATGTCTTGGAACAGTTAAGACCAAAAGAATGCAACATCTCATATCTTTAACCATGAAAAATAAAAACACACTAAGCAGAAGCACACAAACGTATCCCAACATTTGTAAACCCTCACAACTACAGAGATACCTAGGTTGTACTGATTATATACATAACACAATCAGTTAATATTTCAATGTATTCACTTTTCTTTTTGCTCACTCTTGCTCTGGACTTTTAATGGAAACAGTGACGAAAAACTTTTAGTGGAAACAGTTAAAAGAACTTTTAGTTTAACCCCTCAAATTATATAATGCATGTAGTATGCAGGCAATCTTCTTAAAAAAAACAATTAATTTAAATATCTGCAAAACAATACAGCTACTGAATCCTTTCTGAATGCCCTGGCCACAGCTACATTTATAAAAAACACTTACGTCTACCAACTTGTCCCCAGGAGTGTTCCACATAATCTGGAGCACTTGGATGCTCAGACCTCGGTATAAGGAACGTACCTCATTTGGAGTCTTAAAAAGTTCATGTTCCTTGAAATTTAACCTTGAAAGGGTCTGTCTCACATTCAGTGTTAGAAAATTTTTAACTGATACCTATAGTAACTATAAAAGAATTGTATTCATTCATTAAAATATCTTTTTCATAAGTAAAACCAGCATATTTTAACCATCCTATGACCTTCCTTGTTGAAGTTGTTAGTATGTGTTCCACATTTTGCCCATTTGCTCCACATTATGAGGGCTAGTGTTCCTCATTTTGGAGATGGAATGTTGAGAACTATGCTTAGGAAAATAACGGACAAGCATTCCCTTGAAATTGGAAAGTAAGGTACAGGCAAGAATTTAGTTCAGGAACTAGTTATTACCTTTGCGGCAAAATATTGTGCTATAATATTTAACAGTTAAAACTTTAAAAACTTGCATCAAAATGTTTTTTTCATAAAACTCTATATAATTAATAGGTCAAGACACAGACGCACTCGAAAGCTTGCACCGCACATACAATTACATTTTGCTAGAAAGTTATAATTTGATGAGTTGGGTATGTCATAGGCTTTATTAAAACTGTGCTCACAAATCCAATGTACATGGTTCCTAAGTCAACAGTAACGCCAACTTAACTTTCACAATTGCTGGTTACTCTGCCCATTAACCCTGTCCCAGACGGACATGTCTCTGAAAAGTTGAACCTAAAGGCTGTATGTTTTGTAACAACGTGTTTAAAATAACAAGTAGCCAACACCATCATCTTGGAACCATGCCTCACCTGATAAGCTACACAGCTCTTCATTCACTCAGACAGAAACGTCGAGAGTGTGAAGGAGTGATTTCATTATCTTCCTCTGTTAGAAAGAGACTGGAATCACTCAGTGACTCCTACAGGGTACAGTCATGAGGAAAGACAGGCTTTGATTGGCCTATGCATTAGTTTGTGCGCCGTGATTGGCAGTAATTGTGGTACACAAACCAATCAGAATGCGTGTAGCAAAGCCACTGCTGTTCAATGCAGAACAGCGGAACAGTGGCTTTGCTCGTCGTCAAATGCGGAACGTTCCACATAATCTGGAGCACTTGGATGCTCAGGCTAAAGCAAGACCTGTTCTTCTATTAACTCTCTTAAGTTTATACAAGATCATTTTTAGTACTGTTTGTATGTTCCCCCAATATATTTGGCCTTGTCCAGATTTCCTGCATTAAGAGGTTGAGAGGTACATGCAAATAAATTGCTTTATAGAATTAGGAATATCCAAACCTCTCAAATGTCCCCAATTCTGGCTCAAAATGTTGCTCTCCCCCTAATAATCCCTCTGCAAAATGGCAATTTTAGAAGAAAACGTAGAGGGTTTACAATTATAAATAGCTGTAATGATCAGTTATAGATTACTTTTATTTCAGAAATGCGTGTAGATGCTCTTATTTTGTCAGTTGCTCAAGTTAACAGTACTAATATTAAAAAAGTGTCCCTTCTTTGACAGGTTCCCAGCTGTATTGTGTGGCAATTTTATATTTTTGCATCACATTTTTGGTCTGTTTTTCATAACATCATGGTTTTCTGGCAAATTAGTGGCAAATCATTAAAGATTGAAGTTAGAAAATAATGGCAGATATTTGAGTTTCAGATTTCATACCCTTCAGAAAATTCATACTAATGCAAGACCTACTACTTTCTAAGTTTATAAGAGCAGTATTTAAAAATTGTCCTTATTTTTGGGCCTGTGTCCCACTTCTATGTATGGCTTTGTCCAGATTTCTTGCTATGAGGTTGTGAGGTATGAGTGTCAGAGCCATCACTGTCAGCCAGAGACATTTCAAATTGTGACATACTTGTTGCACCCCACTCCCCATTGTAGTGGCTCTGGATGTGTCCAAGCAAGGCAAGGAGCAGTTATGCAGTGTAAGTGTGCAGAGTATTCCCCCATATAAAGTAGATCACAAGTACAAACGTGGCTTTTCATCTGTCCTTGGTTTTAGAGAATGTTCTGGTTTTCTGTCATATTTTTATACTGTTGATTTATTCTTATTATTATTCAGAAAATGCATGCTGTTGCAGTGCCATGTTGCTCTGTGTTTAAGTAGCAATGCTTTAATGACAATCAGGTAAGCTTGTCGGAGACTGTAAGATGCAAGTAAGCTTTAATAAGCATATTGTTAAAGAATTACCAATAATGAAAGCCTTTTTCTTGTTGCAATGCAGAGAATATTTACATAACTAGATAACGTATAAGCCTTAGGTATTGAAATGCATATGACAGTATTTGTAATAAAGGACAGGATTACAGTATTTTCAGAAGCTCATTACATTTGTTAGAGACTTGCAGTCATCTTTGCAGGCTTTACCCGTAAACTAAACAGAATGCCAATTTATCATTTGTGCTCCATAACTTTTGCAGTAATACTTTAAGCAGTTTATCTTGAGCTTATTTCTTGTTTGCTGTTCATTTTTTACATTGATCATGTCTTCTCCATGAAACAAGTAGATAGTTGTTGTCAGGCAGCAGGTCTTTTTTGGATAAGAAACATTTTTACAAATGGGGGCATCACACAACGATTGCTACTTTCAGCATGTTACTTGCTATAAAGCTGAATATAAATTTAATTAGAACTGCAGTGCAAGGAGAAGTGGTTTGAGTTGAGTGCTACTTGTTTTTTTTTTATACTTGATTTTGTGACTGGCATTCCAGTAATGTATTTAAAAAGTAATTTATTTTTTCATGCACCACAACCTTTGTGTTTCCATCTAGATACTAAGTAAGTTGTCATGTAGCCAATGCATTGAAATATTTTTTCTTCTACACTTCATTTTGTCTTGATTGGACTTTTGTAATGATGGTTTAGCACCCAGGGCAATGTATTTAACTAAAATTCCGGTTGTTGTGGTTTTGAGCATAGCCCCACCCCTTTCTAGTTGGCCACACCCCTTCCCATTGGCCCCACCTATTCAGCTGTCTCTTGCAGCCCCCCCTTTAATTTGAAGTCACCAGCCGCCACTGCACTTAGCCTAACAATAGGCTAAAATACTTCCCCCATTTTGGAAGAGATTTTAAATATAGATGCATGTATTCTCCAGTTTTAGTCGCTCTTCATTTGGAACTCTTGTCAAGCATGTTACGGCCAATCCCAACTGTACAAGCTACAAGGACAGACATATAAGGGTTCTCTGTATGCATATGATCATTTATTATTGTATTCAAAGACAGCTGTGAAAAGTTTATAATTATGGATGAAAATGTATATTATGCAGTATGAACCTACTTGAAATGGATCTTTACCAGGTTTCAGAACAGCAGAAATGATTGCCTGCCTAATTGGAGAGGGGGTCAACTAAATTCTGAACATAGTCATAGAAACTTTTCTTTTGCCACTAGATATATTTCTGCAGGCAACCCGCCTTACCCAATTCAATCAACAGCTGTTGTAATTCCCCTAATGTAAGCTCCTTCATCCAACAGTCAGCCTGAAACTGACTAGGCTTATTCAGGGGCATGTAGAATACAGACTACATTAGCAAACAAGTCAGAGGGAACAGGGCAACAAAGTTGCATGCAGATGATGTGCACTCCAAGCTGACTCAGAACAGGAACTTCAGCAATTGCTAGGAAACTGGAATGCAAAGCTGAAGGCCCATGGGAGTAAACAGAGTACAAACAAGACAGTTGTCATGGCAGCAAAGGGGGATATCAGAAGAAGCTGAACACTGAGTTAGAAGGGAAATAGTGGAACAGGTCAAAGCTAGAATCAAAGGTGCTTTAGCCAACTGGCACAGAGTGTCAGGCTAGCACATGATGGATGAATTTCAAGGAAGCAAAAAATCACACTGTTAGAAACTCCTTGTGTTCTGACTTAAGAGTGCTCTCAAACAATCTGGAAATATAATCAGTGATAAGTATAATTCTTGGCACTTTAACTTTTCAGAGTTCTGCATTGTCTTAATTTTTGCCTGAATTATTTTATATATTTGCTGACTGAATTATTTTATATATTTGCTGGCATTGTTTTTTTTTTTGTTCCTGACCTCTTCTGAAACTGCCCCCCCCCCCATTTCTGTGGTGGTCTAACAGCTTTTTTGTTATCTGACTGCTTCAAGGTTTGCTGATTTAAAATAGCCCCTGTTTGTAAATTCCTGCATGCACTGTTAGAAACTCCTTGTGTTCAGCCTTGAGTGCTGTCAAACAATCTGGAAATATAATCAGTGATAAGTATAAATCTTGGCACTTTAATTTTTCAGAGTTCTGCATTGCCTCAATTTTTTGACTGAATTATTTTATATATTTGCAGGCATATTATTTTTTGTTCCTGATCTCTTCTGAAACTGCCCCCCCCCCCCATTTCTATGGTGGTGTTAATGTTTATAAATCTGATCTAACAGCTTTTTTGTTATCTGACTGCTTCAAGGCTTGCTGATTTAAAATAGCCCATTTGTAAATTCCTCTATGCACTGTTAGAAACTCCTTCCCCGGGATTCATGAAGCTCGGCACAAGGACGGCGTTAGGCTTGTGCCGACTGTGTGGTGTAGAGATGGTGCAGTAGCGCCATATGCATATTAATGAAGGCTCGCTGCCGCCACATCCAGGTGCATAGGAAACGTGCGCAAGTGTAGGGGGTGTGTCCAAGCTCCGCACGCAGGCGTGGACATGTCGGCTGCTTATGTGCAACCTAAAACTGTGAATAGTACAGCCTGCCTCTAATAGAAATCACACCTGTCAGTGTCCGTGGATACTGAAACATATGCAAAGCATGCAAGACAGTTTTGCAAACACAAAAATAAGAAGCAAACATAAATGCACGTAGCTGAATATTGAGTCCCCATCCCTCGAACAAATGACATTTAAAACCCCATGCCCGCATTCCACTGTAGTGTCGATAGTTATACCAAGTGGAAGCAAAACGCATCATGTTAGCGCTCCACCAATAGCTAAGCCTAGCCCAATGTTTAGGGTTACCACCTGTCCCACATTGTGAGGGACAGTCCCCCTCTGGGCAGCTGTGTCCTTACCAAAACCATTATAAATGTAAAATGTCCTGCAATCGTAGGACATAATTATGTCCCAAATCTTATGTAATAGTCACATACAATACTTATTTCCGTACATAAAATACCTACATGTTACAAGAAAAAGAATAAGCAAGTAAACGAAACAGAAGAAGCAGCTAAACTACTACAACAATAAGCTTACATTTAGGCATAAAACAAAAGTACTATCCGTTGTACTGACCATGTGTATGTGTTGGCCTGTAAAATCTGATGTGTGTCCCGAATATATCCCATCCTGGCCATATGAAAAGGTGGCAACCCTACCAATGGTCAGAGTATTCACCCAAAATCTGCCCATTTACGGTCCATGGCGTCCTTGTCAGGATGGGCCAAAGATGAAAGGGCATTACCTGGGTCTAATTACCATGTCATGAAAGATAAGTATTTGCGTGTACCTATGTGTGTGATGTACAGCATGTGGAAGGTGAAAAATGCTATGGTAGTCCTCACAACCATACAGGTACCAGAGATATGTAGTGTATGCAATGTGTTCCCTTGACAGTGCCATGGGCCATCAACCAGAGACGGTATGGATGGAGGGAGAGTGTGGAATATGGGGGTGGGGGGACGGGTAATGTAATAATTCACCAACGGGAGACTGTGTTGGATGCACAATAGGTGAACTGGAGGTGTACGAGGGAGCAGTGGGTGAATCAGAAAGAAACACAAAGAACAAACATACACATCCACAATACAACCTGACAGGCCATACTGTAGAAGACAATCCCACAAACATATGAATATTAAAATGTGCGTTACACATCTACAGAAACGTCACCGGCACATACCCACATAATGGTCTGGCCTGAACTGAGCCATCCAACCACAACACACCTGGATGCATAATTGAATACCCATCATCCCCTCTACAGCACACAACCCCCCCCCCCCCATTCCTGAACGCCCACCAAATCCAGCCATAGTCTGGCTGCTAGCTTGGCACAGCCATATCTGCACATAGTGACCACTACACATATCTAGTAGGCAGTCTCACCCTAGGCAGTCTCAGGATTGCAAACTATGTGTCCCGTGCATGTATAACCCTATCACATTTTCGTAAATCCAAAAATATCGAAGTTTATTGGTCTGTTCAATTTTTGGACATCCCTCATGGAATAAGTATCCTGTGTAAACATCAGACTTGGTGTCATGACACAATGTCCAATCCTGTAGACATCTGGACACAAGTTGTATGTGCAGTAGTGGTTCACAAGACTGCTCAGCCTCCAGCCGGTCATGCAGAACCTACTACCCAAGATCAAACACCTGCCCATGATGCACGTCTCCCCACATGCATTATCGAGAATATATACTTTACACATGCGCATAGTGGCAGGTGGCAGTTGGATATAGGGTGATTAAGGCGCTGATGTAAGCAGGGTACCTCCTGTCTCACTTTGTGAGGGATAGTCCCTGTTTGGGCAGGTGTGTCCTGACCAAAAATAATACAATGGCAAATGTCCTGTGATTGTAGGAAATAATTATGTACCATATTTCATGCAACAGTTGCATAAAACAGTTATTTCTGTATGTAAAATACATAAATTTTACAAGAAACAAAATAAGCAACTAAACTACTACAAGAATAAGCTCTCATCTAGGAAAATAAGTAAAGTTCTAAATCCTGTACTGACCGTGGGTATGTGTCGGACTGTAAAATCTGATGTGTGTCCCAAAAATGCCCCACTTTGTCCATTAGAAAAGGTGGCAACCCTAGACGTAAGCGGGTATGCAAGTGGGTAGGTGGTGGTGATTAAATGGTATGTGGAATGTAAAAATGTATGTAGGTGTAAATCATTGGGGGAACACATAGGGACCATATCATTGACCTGTCACTGATTACCATGGACGTCTGTGATTACGAATCGTAATCTAACACAGTCCCAACTAAACCCCCCTAGAACTAGTGATATTAGGACAGGTTGCGAAATACATGTAATGAATAATGACAACATGTAAGAGTCATAAACAGCATGTACCTCAGACAATAATGTGTATGTATACATATGCCCTGGCACTGTCAATGTGTCAGGTTAATAGCACCAAACATCGAAATGTGTCCCTGAGGGTGTTATGCAGTGTCCCTGATTCAGTGATCACTCTTCCCCATTTGTATGAGAGGTCTGCTAGTGAAGGAAAGCACATATTCTGCTGACTAACTTAGAAAGATGATAGAATAATAGGTTGGGGTTAACACCTGTCCACCTTTGCGAGGGACACTACCCTTTGGGCAGGTGTGTCCTGCAAAATAAATGGACTTATGGCAAATGTCCTGTGATTTAGGGCAAAGAATTCTTAAATTGTATGTAGTAGTTGCATAAAACAATTATTTTGTATCTGGAACACTTAACTGTTATAAGAAACAGTATAAGCAACTATAATGCTGCAAGAATACTCTTTTATTTAGGCAAATCAGTAAAGTACTCTCCTTTCTACTGGCTGGGAGTATGTGTTGCCCTGCAAATTCTGACATCTCTACATACAGGTCCTATTAGGTTGCCACCTTTCCAAATGGCCAAAGTGGGACATGTTCTGTAGAAATGTCAGACTTTCCAGGACGAAACATACCTACAGCTGCGCATAGTACAGAATTATACTTATTTGCACAAATAAAAGTTAGTCTAGTAACATTTTAATTGCTCATGCTACTTCTCATAACATATAGAAGTGTCATATATAAAATAACTGTTTCATGTAACTATTAAAGAAACATAGAATATAATATTGTCCTGTAATCAGAACATTTGCTATGTCTTATTTCCACAGGACACAACTGCCTAAAGAGGGACTGTCCCTCGCAAAGTGGGACAGGTGCTAACTCTAAAGCCCCACCTTGGACAATTTACAAGGTGCAAACCTACAATAGGTATGCACTAGCATGACTCGGCAGAATGATGTGGCTCCCAAGAGCCAATTACTTGTCTGTACTGAAGAGTATCAGTACCCATGTATCAGCCAGACGAGAACAGATTGTATGAGGAATACACAAATAAAATTATTAATTCACTGGACAGGCCTCCGATACAGTACAGTCGAACACCATTCTGTAGCCTAATGGGCAGCCATTCCCGATACTGTAGTCATGTAGTCCGATGTAAGAGGTATCACAAGGTAATATTGTGGTTGTTGTTCCCACCCAGGGGTGTGAGTGACACATGCAAGCAACAATGCTGGTGCATGTGCAAGTGTGTGAGTGAGCGGCTGTAAGTGTGATTGGCGACAAGTATGTGAGTATTGCACTGGTAAAGCAATGTAGAGGCTAACCGAGTGTAAGAAGCTGTAACCAGAGGTCAGCAGTGCTTAACAACGTGCAAACCCACACACAACCGCTCCAAACTGCTTTAATGTGCTTTACTCCATCCGTATCCAATGGTCATGTTCTGCCCTGCAAGCAAATGAACGTCATTTGCAAGAGCTGGAACCAGGACCCTGCACACACAGCTAATGTGAATTACCAATACGCCATGGTAGATATATAGACAACGGACAGTAACACAAACATATCATACAGAGCAGTCATTCAGCAGTATAGGAATGTACCATCAGATATGTCCGGACCACTGGTGTTTGCAGACCTGGCCTTCATATGTTTAAGTGTATGAGCATGGCCAGTATGACCATTCATTATGTTGTCGACTGACATTGCCATCATACCGTCAAGTGTGTGAGCATGGCCAGTATGGCCAGCTGTATTGCATGTGTTACATGTCTAGGTAGTCTATAATGTGGAGCTGACCTTTGTGTTGTACACTGACAGGTGGCATGCTGTGTCCGCAGGGTATCCATCAGTCATGTGGCATTGACTGTTGCTACAATTCTGCATAGCGGGGGGGACGCCAGACTGTATCTACATTCCTACACAGGAGGGGGGGCACACCTGACTGTTGGTATATGTGTACATTGGATGGGGTGCACACCTGACACATGTATACATTTGCTAGTACTGTACTGGTATGTCAGGCACTCCATTTCAGTGTGTGGACCTACCTATTGTGCTGGCTAGAGGCATACTGGTGTACTACAGATCTTAGTCTTAATTACCAACATATTAGTTTCTTACTTCCTAGCCTTCAAAACCTACATCCAACTGCCTGGCCTGCTGTAGTCTGTCTGTGTGGGGATGTGGGAGGGGTTACCCATAGGGCACATTCAGAGGCCATAGTTCAGCATTTGTTTGTGTCGGTCTACACCTGTCCAGCTGGTTGAGACTTGTGTGGGCTGTATGGACACACATGATGCTCAGCCCATTACCCGCAGTGCGTTATGACACCCTGTGTACTACTGGCTACTATGGTGACCCATGTATGTGCTACAGATGTCATGGTGCCACTATGGACATCTACTGCCTGCTGCCTTAACATTCGGCCACCAAATACCCTTGCATGCTCACATCCATACTATAGCTACAGGTACCAACACATTCTAATACAACTGCCAATTAGTAGGTTGATTGACTTACCTTGAGGGTGTGCCAGACCTGAGGATGGTGCTAGAGGGCTGCCTATGTCGGATGCACATAATGCACTCCCTATACATGGCTGAGCACAGGTAGTGTCATGTTTAGCATCCTTTTTACTATCTGTGCGAGTCAGAGAGGGTGACATTCCCTGAGTCCCTACTATGTCAGTGCATATGCTATGCGTTGCCTCTTTGCCAAGGCCAGGTCACACTGGGCATGCCTGCTTCCACCTACTGGGTCCAGCTCAGGTTGTTCCTCCTCCGAGTCACTCTGTGCCTGTACAGGCCTTGGCATTGGTGGGGGTCTGTGTGGCCCTTCCCCATGCTGTTCCTGCTGCAGCTGTTTCCGCAGGATCATATTGTGTAACATAGAACATACCATAACAATTTGGGTGCATATAGCTGGTGAATAATGCAAGGCTCCACGGGATGTGTACAGACACTGGAACCGTGACCTGAGCATCCTAAACACACACTCTATTATATGTCTTGCCTGTGCGTGTGCCTCATTATGGAGTTGTTGTTCAGGTGTGTGTGCATTTCTGATGGGTGTCATCAGCCACGGCTCCAGTGGGTACCCAGCATCCCCCACTAGGTGACCGTAGGGGATGTCCATATTGGCAAAGCTGTGGTACAGCTGCATCAGATGCCATATATAGGAATCGTCATAGCTTCCAGGGCAGCCAGCACACACATTCAGTATAATGCCCTGGGCATTGCATACGACCTGGCAGTTGATGGAGGGGATGCCCCTGCAGTTAATGTAGGACCTACCCTGCTCACCGGGTGGTGCTTTGATGCATAAGTGTGTGCAGGCTATAGCACCCACTACCCCAGGGTAGTCTGCCATTTGGTGGAAGAGATGCATATTGCTGGTCAACACCTCACTTGTGTTGAGGAAATGTACGTGCTCACTGGCATGTGGTGACATGGCATCCAGGAATTGGTGGAATACCCTGGATGCAGATGCTTGTGAGATCCCCATGATATCCCCAGTTGTGCTTTGGGAGGTACCTGTGGCTAGTATACCTAGGCCTACACATACCTTGGTATCCACTGGGATGGGTTCCCCTCGGCCTGTTCGATGTGTCAGGTGTGGCCGGCACAGCTCAACAATCTGCTGTAACAGGTCTCTGCCCACCCTATGACGCTTCACTATCTCCAGCTCATGTAGCCCCTGGTAGGTTACCCTGGGTCTGTACAGTCTTCTCTGTCTCCTCACTGAGGGTTGTTCGGCAGCATTCACATCCTCACCACCCTCAGCCTCTTGCACATGTTGGTCTATGTTGCCTGCTGCAGCCCTTCTCATTTTGTAGGTTTGTTTGTTAAAATTTCCCCACATGTATACACCAGTGGTGTAGAGTGTGGAAAAACCTGAGGGGAAGGTGCTTGCTCACTTTATCATAGTGTTCTGGGCTGGGCTGGTCTGCTGGTCCTGTAATCTGCTGATTCTGATAAATATCACCTGTTTGCCCAGCTTGTTCACCTTGATTACTCTCCTACTGCTGTTGTCCCTCCCAATTACACTAGGCAGGTATAGATACACCCCTAGCTTAGGTGTGCTAAGCTAGGAGCAATCCCGAGACACAGGGCTCCAATCCACATACAGTATGCCTGACACACACACACACCCATGATTTCACCTATATTTGAGTCCTGCACCTGACTATCTATACACATACACTCTTGGGACCTGCATCACACCCTGGGGATAAACGGGATTCACTATTTTCCACCTCTTTTGCATAGTATTGTCTTCTAATGCATAGTTACATGACTCATACTGTGCCTTCCCAAAAATAACCACTGCTTACTGTTGCACAGACCCGCACACAACTGGTTAAAAGCACCTTACTATCACCGTATTCAATGTCCCTTGTTCTTCACAGCAACAAACCAACCAGCCTCTGCACGGCTCGAAAACAGGACCCTGCACACCACAGACGATGTGCTTTACCACTAAGCAATGGCAGATATACATACATCTGAGGTTATCATGTACAGGTCATCCAGCACAGGCATTCAACAGTATAGGACATGTATTCCATCATGTAGATTTCTGTGCACTAATGTCCACATATATATATATATATATATATATATATATATGCACACACATACATAGATATAGAATATATATCTCAACAGCGAACCACATGACACCAAAGCATTAGACAAGAATGAAAAGGAAACCACATGCACCTCCTGCATTATGTACTGGTGTTAATATCAAGGCAAGTGTGTTTCTGTGCATCACACAGGTTCAGACTGTATTCAGGGTAAGATTAGGGCTGCTGACATTACTCACCAGACCTATTGCCAAATGTATGGGTATGTCTTGCCAACCCAGTCTCTTGGCCAATTGCGACATTTATGGCCACTATATAGGAAGTCAACAAAACATGCTCCTCAACACATCCAGTAGCTAGCCACTCACAGACACCAACACATAGGATATGACTGCCAAACACACACACCTGTCATGCCTTGGAATAGAACACCTACCTGTCTATTCTATCACACTACAGCATTATGCAGTTACAGAATGCGCTACCGAGATTACTGGGACACAGCACTCCCAGAGGTGTACTTCTAGGTGGGTGACATCATCAGCATTGGCTAAGTCGGCGATAGGGATTGTATGGAGTGTGAGCAGTCTAAAAGCATTATTCTGTCCCCAGGCAGATGGAGACACACACACACACACACACACACACACACACACACACACACACACACACGTTGGCATGGCTGGGATTAGAACACCGACCTAACTACCTTATCACACTACAGCATTATGCAGTTACAGAACGCTCTACCGAGATTACTGGGACACAGCACTCCCAGAGGTGTACTTCTAGGTGGGTGACATCATCAGCATTGGCAAAGACGGCGATAGGGATTGTACGGAGTGTGAGCAGTCTAAAACCATTTTTCTGTCCCCAGGCAGATGGAGAGACACACACACACACACACACACACACACACACACACACACACACACACACACACACACACATAGTTGGCATGGCTGGGATTAGAACACTGACATAACTACCTTATTACACTACAGCATTATTACGCAGTTACAGAACGTGCTACCGAGATTACTGGGACACAGAACTCCCAGAGGTGTACTTCTTGGTGGGTGACATCATCAGCATTGGCAAAGACGGCAATAGGGATTGTATGGAGTGTGAGCAGTCTAAAAGCATATTTTTGTCCCTAGGCAGACGGAGCCACACACAGACACACACACACACACACACACACACACACTGACACATAAAAAGCAAAAAACTCTGGAAGAGTGCTGTTAAGTATCCAAAGGTTTAATAAAATAGTAGCATAAAAAACACACAAATTTCAGAGAGATTAGCGCTTTCGGGTGTTAACCCTTCATCAGATGGCAAACAAATGTTACAAAGCACCATTTAAAGTAAAATACAGCCAATGAACAACTAATTAAAATCAGTAAAAAACCCGCCTATTTTTTAAGGTGGGTTTTATTGGAACAACATCATTTAGCCCTGGATTCCTGTGTGCCATAAACTCTACAATCTTTCTAGACTCAATTAATTCCATGTACTGTTTAATATCACCTCCCCTCTTATTGAGCCTTATATTCACTATGGCCCCAAAGGCAAAACAATGTGTGGGATATTCATTAACATGTCTAAAAAGAGCATTGTGTGTATCTTTATTTCTGATGCTGGATAAATGCTGTAGTATTCTTACTTTAAATATACTGTTAGTCTTGCCCACGTAAAAACATGGGCAAGACTTGCAGTTGGCTAAATACACTATATCTTTGGTTCTGCAAGTGGCTCTGGCCTTTAACATAAATGTTTTGTTAGTGACAGGATGCACAAAGGAAGTATCTTGAAGGATATGAGGGCAGGCCTTGCCATCTGCCACAGGGCTTGCTACCTACAGACAAAGCAGGGGTAATAGGTATACTGGTGTATTCCCCACACAAAATGTATTTTAAATACTTGTTTTTCCTATATCCAAAAATTGGGACGGGACCAACAATAGTATTGATCTTGTCATCACTAGTAAGGATGTTCCAATTATTCTTTATGATCCCACTGATTTCTTTTATGTTACTACTGTATGTAAACATAACCTTGGGTCTATTACCATATGTTTTTTCTTCTTTTGAGGATGTATCTAGTTCCCTACCAGGCCGATGCAACCAGGGCTTATATTTATGCCCCTTTTTTCTTTATTCTTCTCTATGACATCTTCGACCATAGCTTCCTTATATCCCCTGTCAACAAACAACCCCTTCAAGCTTTCCAATTCATTATTAAAACAGGTATCATCCGTACAATTCCTAGATACCCTAGCTAGCTGTCCTTGCACTATGTTAGGAAAAGTATAACGCGGATGCATACTGTCAAAAGTTAAAAATGTATTTTTCCAACATCCCTTTCTATGTAAATTAGTGGAAAAAACATAAATATTTTGTTCTATCGTGACATCCAAAAAATCTATTTTTGTATAGGATGTTTTTTCCGTGAATTTAAAAAAATCAGTAGTGGAATGTAGAAAATTGATAAAAAGTTCTAAGGAGGTGATATCACCCTTCCACAAAATAAAGACATTGTCCATGAAATGTTTATAAAGTCCAATATATGGCTCCCATTCTCTATTGTTTAGAATGTATACATTTTCCCAATAGGAAAGTACCAAATTTGCATAGGTGCCCATGGCTACACCCTGTGCCTACCTATACACCTGATCTAAGCCCAGGAACACATTGTTCTCCAAAACTAACTTCAGTATAGTTGTAATCTGATGGACATGGTGATCTATAAGTCCATTTTCTTTCAGTAATGTACTAATAGCCATGATACCATAGTCATTGTTAATGACAGTGAAGAGGCTCTGTACATCAAGTGTAACCATGAGATAACATGAACCAAAACAGGCCCTATCTATCCCTCCAAGTGCCTTCAAAAAGTTCCCTGTATCTGTCAGTATGTTTTCCATTTTGTTGACATAGGGCCTAAGTGTGGTCTCTAACCAAATGCAGGCATTCTCTGTGACCCATTTCCTACCTGATACAATAGGTCTTACGGGGGGGGGGGGTCTATCAGGGATTTGTGTATCTTGTGAAGACCTTTGAAGAGCAGTATAACCACACCTTCCACTCTAAGGAAGTTGTATAGTTCTTCACTAATAATCATGTCATTCAAAAGTTTTTCCAAAGTCTTATACACTTTATCTATTAGGAGTTTTACCATTAATGGATTCATTAAAACATAGGTATGTGAGTCAGATAGTAACTGAGTCAACTTATCATGATAGAACGTGGTGTCCATCACGACTATAGCACCTCCTTTGTCAGCCATTTTAATGGTAATATCTCTATTATCACATAAATTATGAAGGGCTTGTCTCTGTAATGTAGTTAAATTGTGGTACTTTTGAGTATAGCCACTGTGAAAATATTCCATGAGATCCCGTTCACAAGCATTAATAAATAGTTGCAACGAAGGTGTAAGTGGAGGAACAAACGTGCTGGACTGTCTAAGTGTAGACTTACAGTTGACAACATTGCCAAACATATTCTTAAGTGCCACTCCCCTACAGAAAAGCATAAGATCCATTACAACCTCCTGATAATTACTGTTCCTACTTGGAACAAAGGATAAACCCTTATTCAACATAAACAATTCTTCGGTGTTCAAATTATACGTTGACAAGTTAAGAACAATGTTATCACAGACACACACAAACACACACACACACAGTTGGCATGGCTGGGATTAGAACACTGACCTAACTACCTTATTACACTACAGCATTACGCAGTTACAGAACGCGCTACCAAGATTACTGGGACACAGCACTCCCAGCGGTGTACTTCTAGGTGGGTGACATCATCAGCATTGGCAAAGTCGCTGATAGGGATTGTATGGAGTGTGAGCAGTCTAAAAACATATTTCTGTCCCCAGGCAGACAGAGACAAACACACACACCAGTGGTGGGATCAGGACAACTGCCTATCTACAGACCACTATTACAATACTACATAGATATGAGCCATGCCACAGACACTATACCTTTCAAGACTGTCAATATGACCTTCTAGGAATGCGGACATTGACATGGATGCTGGCAGTTATGATGTACATACCTGTGAACATGTGTGTTCAATGTAGGAATCCATCATGAAGTGGGGTATGGCCATCTGTTGACTGGACAACTATCGCTATACAGGGTTACAATGGCCATGCCAATACACATACAGGCACATAACCAACACAAGGTGTCACTAGGCATGCTCACACACTTAGTAGCACACAGCCATTTGGAATGCACTATGTGTCCATCTACACAACATTATACTGGGCATGCTCACACACTTAGTAGCACAGGGCTGTTTTGTATGCACTCTGATTCTAAACACAGAAGGGCACAGTGGTCATGTTATTACAGTTAGACGTGAACAACACATTGTAATGGACTCTGGTGTCGATAGTTGTCATTGTTAGCAGGAATGCTGCACTACATATATCTGACACCGGTCTTCTACACAATGTCTGCTGCTGTCCGTCACCTTAGATGTACCAATCTATACCTGGTACACTACTGCCACCTGTGGTGATGTCCTGCCAGGAGTGGCTACTTCGCCCATATAGTGCCATTCATAGTTGAATGTCCTGAGACCAGGTTAACACCCTGACACCTAGAGGACAACTGCATTGCATGTGTATGCTAAACAGTGCTAGATGTGTAGCGTTCGTAATCACAGCTGCCCAATGTAGATCCAACAATGGGGAATACTGACATCTGTGCAGTTAGGAACACCTGGCTGAAGGCTCAGTTGTGAACAATAGCACTACCACCATATGCCACGGAACCAGACATGTGGGCCATAACACAGGTATGGACCGCTCCAGGTGGTGGTGCCGCCACGTACATGAAGGCCACTCACATGTACTGACCAGTACACCCTCAAAAGGCATCACAGATGTGTCGGGTGCAGATCACAGTGCCAAAAGCCACATTCTAGGATGTAGCCCTCAGACATCACCATGTCCTTGGACCAGCAACACACATCCAGACATGTGGTAGGACATATAATAGTACAACACCATGTGACCCATGACCAGTGGACTGTACCTAGCTCTACATCAACTGTGCAGATTACCCATGTACTGACACAGTTGCATCATGTGTTATTCAATGCAATGATACCACTGTTTGTAACCAGGTCGGCTGTACATATGACAGGGGCCCTGGGTCATATACAGCAGTAACAGATGACTGTTGCTGTATACCAGTAAACACCCTCATGTTTGGATATGGCCTACATATATCTGCCATGGATATGTGCATGCCACACACATACACAACACATATGTATATAGCATAGCTGTTGCTGTCCTTTGTGCAGACAGGTGGCTACAGCAATTACACACATGCACATGGAAGGCAGGTCCATGGCTGTTGAATGCTAACAGTACATAAGGCATGATATCAATGTTGACTGAGTTAACATTCCCTCTGTACAGGTTACCCATGACAACTATCATATCATACAACAGTCCATGTGTCATGTATGTCATCACACATGTCCACCAATTGCAATGCCTACAAACATGGCAAGATGACAGGAATGTAGGGCCTACACACATGTACATGTAGTGGTGTGCATTCAGCTACCAAGCATGTGCAGTAGCTGATGTTTGCAGGTGATGTGTGTCTTACTACAACATGCAGTTGCCATGCAGCCCCATCATTGCCAACTGTATATGGTGATATGCTGACAGTACAGTAAGATGTACATCAGGTATGGACGGATATGTGGACATAACTAAGTGATGGGGCATCTTTGCAGATGGATGTTTGCTGAGGACAGCTCACAGGTGTGTCACAAGCAGTCCTACAATAACATGTGCAAACACTAAGCTATGGTTCTGTTAACTGAAGGGGAACACATACAACCTACACAGAGATCAGGGTGTCACTGACTGTAAATCACTTGACACCTGCAACACTTAAGACCTCCCGTGTGCATATATCAGCACAATTGCCAAAGGTAGCGTCAGTACACATTGTAATGCAGGCAATACTGCTGCATGTCTGTCATACATGTCATAAGATAGCAGGTCATGATTCACAGTGCTGCCATGTGTGTTTGCTTGTGTGTCCATATATGTCACGTATGGTGGGGAATACATCCCAATTGTTACTCACTCTCCTGTACACTGTTGTAGAGATCTGTACATACTGCATTGTAGAAAGCAAGACATAGGCAGGGGTGGGGTGTGTATCACACACATGTGTGCTATCTGTATGTGCATGACATTCAATTGTGGACTCCAGAGTGTGTGTGTGTATGTATGTATGGCTGTCTGGTCCATGGAGTGAGGATGTATGTTACCATAGTGAACAGATAGGACCCCTAACCCCTCCAGGTGATGCAATCTACTACCCTGTTGATGCCGTCGATCTTAGGCATTACTGACTACCTGTACATGTGTATTCTCTGTGTCATGTCATGTAGGTGCACAGTACTGTAATGGTGATTACCACATAGGCAGGGGTCCTCATCTCAACATTATCAAGTGTGTGTGTGTGTGTGTGTGTGTGTGTGTGTGTGTGTGTGTGTGTGTGTGTGTGTGTAGTTGCGTGTTCGCATCCTGCAATGTGAATGTGTATTACTGCTACACAGTGAGGCCTCATGCTATCAACTGGCCTCTACCCTTGTCATCAGCGAGACTGCTATGTAAACTCTCTGCCCCATGTATCTGTACCTGTGATGTCACCCAGTATGGATGTCACATCTCTAGCCACTGTAGCTTAGTACACAGCTCACATGCTCCTGGATCAGTAGCTGTGTAGACATCTTTGGAATGTCAGCCTTTCTAACACTGAGGTTGAGGCAACGAATAGCATGCTGGTATCGCCATACATACCTGTGAGTAATCCACATTTACACATGGGAAATTAACTGCAAACACTGACACTCAACAGCACATGCAATTAGGCCTGAAGGAAGGATGCAGGACTTCATGATCAACATGCTGTTACTGTTGTTGCCAAGACACATACTGTGAACAGAAAACAATGCATTCTAAACCTGTACTACATGGTATGTCTGCTGCATGTCAACAGTACACAACAATTGTAATCTACACTTATCTCCCTATTCTCTTCACCATGTGCATCAGACCATATGAGCATGTCCCTGCACCGATGGTGTGGATGACAGGGATGCGGCACAGGCATCATCATATGCACAGGGTGATAATGTTTGCCAGGGGCTTAGGCTGCACCAGTGGATGACATCATGTGTGTGGGTTAGGGCCTGTGATCTAATTGGCCATGTAGGGTTGTTATGCATGTGTGTGTTTCGGTGCCCTACAGATGTTTCTGGTGTGTGGTGTATGTGTGCACACAGTTCTGCCATATGTCTGGCCTACACAGGGGTATTATTGACAGCTCCAGGCTGTACAGACCAGGTTTTACAGCTCACGGTGTCCGGCCATGGCCTCGTGACCTGTGCCTGCCAGGGGTTACACGGGCACTACCAGGCAGAGGTGCAGATTGGGTACTGTCTGATGTCAGTTCGGAAGAAGCCCAGCTGTTATGGATGAAAGCGCTTAACTTGTGAAACATTTATTTTTTGTTTTATGTTTCGTGTTGCTGAGTAGTATTGTTCGTCCTCATTTTAGTTTGGTGAAATAAATCGGCTTTTTATTGAACGTTTGGGCACTTATTGGTGGATCCTGAGCACATTTGTTGGAACTGTTATTACCAGGATTATTCAGTACTGTCCGATGACACATGTCCATTGGAACTGTGTCCCTGTTGGGACCATCCAGGGCCACATGCATGTGGCCTGCTGTGTCCTGGTGTGATCAGCGTAGCACCAGCTGCACTGCTGCTGCTACCACCACTATGGGAGCTGCCATGTGAGGTAGCTCATTCACGTAGACCTGCACCAGGTGATGTAGCTGGCCTACGTCCACATGCCCTATGCCTCACTCCTACCAAATGTTCCAGCACAGACAGCTCACACTTGTGGATTGTCATGCCACGGTCAAAGATTTCAACCATGTCACCCAATCGTCTGTCCAAAACCTCAGCAATCTGCTGTTGAGCATTTGCCATTACCTGGATGTTGTTGTTTAAAGAACGGATAGCAGTCCTCTGAAGCCTCTGCCCTTCTCTGTTCTGCCATTCAGCACGTGCCTGTGCTGCCATTACAGCCTGAAACATGCATCTGGTGACACCAGCTGCTGCACTCTGTCCTGCAGGGGCATGTCGGCCAGAGGTCCTCCTATGAGCAGCACTGGCCACATGCCTGTGTGGGCCATCTCCAGTCATTTGCCTGACACCATGGTGTGAATACACACCTTCCATAGCCACCACACTTTCCTGTTCCAAGCTACCACATGCCAACTGTCCTTCCTCTATGGCCACTGGTGATGGGGTATGTGTTGGCCTGAGATCTGTGTGCGGGGACGAGGGGCATATAGGTGGAATGGCAACCAATGGCACAGATTCAGGCCCTGACAACCTTGCCCTTGCCTCAAGCATATGTTCATCATCACTGCTAGAGTCTGTGAGGACACTAACATCAGGTGGACCGCAGGACGGTAACACACCTACATCACCTGTGAGGGCAGACAAAGACTCTACATTACAATACAGACACACACAGACACACACAGACACACAACATGCATGTGATATGACAGAAGGCATGCAACATGCATGTGATACAGCAGACGGCATGCAGCTCAAACAATAATAGTGGTAGTTATCATACATCCCTGGGTTGCACACAACAGCATGCATGTGTCATAGCAGAAGCCATGCATTTCACACAATCATGGTAGTAAGCATGCATCCCTGTGTTACACCATGTGGACCAGCACAGGTTAACAGTACACATGGTTGATGTTTGACATATGACCTTGACATTAACATGTAGTATGACATGTAATCTACTGACGTGTGCATTGACATGCATACATGTTTAACACAATGGTGTCCTGTCACATATACAGTGGGGTAATGGTGTCACATTGTAGTATTGTCTATCCACCCTACAGATAAAATGCACATTTAGCAGATGTGCATGATCATTGCAGGGTATTATGAGGCATCTATATTGCTATACAGTGTGAAGTACAGACACAGTGCATATCCATGACTGTGTGCATACACAATACATATATACTGTGGATTGTGACCCACGTTGCTGAGGTGTATACACACTAAACCATGATGTGGAATGTGTGACACAGGTCACCGAAGGCCATACGGATGACACCCCTGCACATCTGCAAACATACTTTAGCTGCCTGACAACCATGTCCACACATGGCAGACTTGTCAATACACCATGTCCCACATGACATTTGTGCACCACACACACGTGGTGCATGGCTGACAGTGATGTCCAACAGCAGCAAGGGAAATGTACTGCATCTGTGGCCTGATGTGGTTATCTGTGTATGTATGTGGATGCTGTACAGGTGACTACTGTCACGCTGTGACACAGTCATGATGTTCAACACATCTTATGTGGTCGAATGATGTTATGCCTCCACAAGCTGTGCAGAGGCCTGTTGGAGGTCTAGTGCTCCACATCTGCAATATAACCATTCAACAAAGGCTATAGTTGGACCATGTGGAGCCAATGTACAACAGGGTGTACACACAAACACATCACATCTACTGTGTGTTGCTACATGTCTCTGGCCATCCCCCATGGCCATGTGTGAACATGTGTTGGCCAAATGGTTGTGATGGCTGTCTATCTCATATGTCTATGTTGTCCCATATGACATACACCCATAGATGTCATATACTCTACTGTCCACAGGGTTATGCAGACAAAGGGTTGTATGTTTGGTATGTGGGGTATGTTTTACGGGATAGTGAGACAATGTTGCAGCCAGCCCGGACATGTCAGATGGCACATCGCAATGTGTGCACTCATAGCAGGGGCATAATCCATACCGGTGAATCCTGTGGGCTGCCCATACTCCAGCTCACTTATAAAGTACTGTTTGTGTACCCCACATGTTTTGTTCTGATGTGTAGTACGTTCCTACATTGAACAATACCTCCACCTTTGTATGCACAGCTGTCCACACATCTAGCAATGACAGTTTGTGAGGTTTCATGTCGGTGTTTCACATAGTTTGCAAGTATTGCACATGGGTAGCCATTGTGCTGGATTGCAGATACGACCTGTATATTGTGACAGGACCATACATTATGTGCACATGTGATAAATGGTCACATGGCAAATAGATCTGTGCATTAACATGCCTGATACTTATAACTGTCTCACCTGCAATGGGCTGCTGTCTTAGCAGAATGCCAGAGGTACCTATATAGGGATGACACAGCAGTATGATCATTATCCATGCCTGTATGACAGCTACAGGGTGCAATGTGCATGTTAACACATTTGCCAGTACAATAGGCTATACTATGGAGTATGCACTTGTGTACATACACAGAGTAGCATAAGATGGTATGCGGCATATGTGTATACATGCCTTGCATATGATGTTACATTACATATTGTACAGTGACACATGCAACTATATGGGATATAATAGTTATATGTGCAGTAGTCACTTACCAGGCAACTCCAGGCTCAGTGGTTGAGAGACACCCACCTCCATGATGTTAGCTAAGGCTTGTGGATGCTGTTCTGCCGGTGTCCCCAGGTTGGCCAGTAGCTCCAAGGTGCATGTGAGTGGGGGCTGGGTTGGTGGCCCACGACCTAATGAACCTTGTTCCCTGGTGATTGCACTCGCATGCTGTTTCGCCCATCTGATTAGGTCTGTACAGTGTCTGCGCTTCTGCTGGTATGTGCGGTTATGGCCACCCACATCATTAACCCTCCTGCGAAGTTCCTGCCACAGGTCATCCTGCTGCTGTGCATCCTGTGGCACATGGCTAAACAGGACATCATAGTTGTCTTGGAGGTAAAGTATGAGGGCCTCATCCTCCAAGCGTGTATAGGCTGGTAGCCTTGCTCGCAGCATACCTGGAAGACATAATGATGGAGACAGGTCACAGTATCTCAGATATGCACAGAGATACAGCTGCACATACATGTGTATCACATTTATTACGTATAAATAGTTGTCTTTGCAAACCTTCATGACACTGACACCACTGACATGTTTCCATCACACACATGTGACACTCAATGGGGATTGGCTATTATCACCATATATGTGTGTGTCACCTGATTACATTGCTCATACTCCATGTGGATGCTGTCTTGATGTGGGCATGTCTGCCTGCCTGTACTGGTGTTATTACCTATCAGCACATGCCTGGATGTGTCCACATTACTGCTGTCGACCTTGATGCTGTGTATATGTCACATATAAACACTTGCACTGCCTTAACGGACATGACCTGTGACACTGCAGACATGCACATGGAAAGTTTTACATGCATGTGTTTTGCCATATACATCTACATGGCACTGTACAGCAGTTCAACATCCTGCCACATATCGCCTGTGTTGCACATGTGATACACATGGGACACTGGCTAGCCTGATGGTATTTGCAGGGATGGTTATCAATGATAGCATGTACGGCCAAGGTCATCTAGTAGTCTGTATGCCCTGGGCCATGTATGAGCCTAGGATGTAAGATTATTGAGCTGTAGCTGACAGCCGTGTTTCCGGTGCCAGGTGAAGCAGTGCCACATAACTGATCCACACGGTTAATGATACATATACCATGTGGTCATCACACCATGTCTGACAGAGGTGAAATGTGCAGCTTTGCTGGACAGGGATGCATAGTATGGCAGGAGTATGTAACGTGTATGGCACAAGGGTCTGTCCAGCATGTGGTGATCCTTGTACTAGGAAGTTGGATGTCCATGACGTATGTATTTGAGATCAGGATATGTACGTGTAGCATGTCCAACATCACAGTGTTGGACATGGCTTTATCCAGGGGCCAATACCCCTTAAAGGTGATATGTGATCCGATATAAGTCACTTGAGTGATGAGTATGGCTGAACAATTATCTCTATATTCATGGATGGCAGCCTGTCATGACTAGGGTTGCCACTTATGACTACCTAAAAGGCTTGGTGACGTCACTATCTCATGGAGGAAAACTGCACAGCAGCATCCCTTACACACAGTGTCCATTATGTTGACTGCTGCCTAGGTGGTAGTTCATGGATACAGGGTTATTAACCTAGTGGTGACAATGCAATATGCAGCTGTCAGATTGTGCACATATATCACACACCTCACCCACAAAGCCCTTTCTGTATGTTGTCCACAACACTGAGTCAGCTATTGCTCCTAGGTCATAGCCATTCACATACTTACATAGGCAGATGCCTCCCGTTTGTCTGTGTGGTATGGTCTACAATGAGGGGGAGTACAACAAATTAACCTTGTCTTACTGTATCTGGCACTGGTGTGATATGCACATATTAATCATTCACCTTCTGTAGTGTTGGTTCTGTCAACAGTCTACTGGCAGAACACTCCTGTGACATACAAATGTGCATCTAGTATACTGAGTGTAGGTGGAACACAGTATGGGTAATGATGTCCTAAGACCTGACACAGGTATGATATGCAGTGTGAAATCATCCTTACTGTCATTTACATCTGTACTGTTAACAACAGATACGTTGATTAAGGTTCATGGCCTTTCAGACCAGACTCAGCAGGGTAGTAGTGCAGTGCCTCCCATTATGAGTGGTGTCTCCACTTTGTGGGTTGTGATAACCATTGTTGTGCACCATTCAGTGTTTTCACAGACTGACATGAAGCTATGTTTTACATGATGTGTATGTGTAGAGCAGACTGTTTTGCCATATGTGTATGATACAACCAGGGATGTGGACAGGTCCCATGCAGCCTGAGTGCACCTTGTACCATCATAGTTATGGTTACAGGGGCTCTGTAGTGTACACAGATATATGATTGTGTACCTGTTGGGGGGGCAGTGTGTTTATGTTATCCAACACCCTATCTGTATTGCTTATTCATGCTCAGCACTTGTTCAGAACATGTAAGCACTACATGAGCTACTAATTACTATAGCACTCAATCCTCCTCATTACCTACAGGTAAACACTGTTTGTACTTACATTTCCCACTTGCTTAGAGTAAACCAGCTCTTGTACACACTTTCCTCACTTATCTAAAGGGAAATAGTTATATATTCAGGCATGTCCAAGTGTCAATTCCCAGTGTTCTCGCCTGTCTATATGATGAATATGGGCATCTTGAGGCAATATAGAAATTGTCTCGTGTACACAGTCAATACTCCCCTCCTAACATCCAACACTACAACCTGTGGGAGATGCACATATCCAGCCATGCTGGAGGTAATGCTCTCTGCAACCCAGACTGAACTTGACAATCATGTGGGGAAGTTAAACATTTGCACCACACCACATTCATCAAATAGTCTCACTAAGTCTCCACCACCACAGGCCACACATAGTAACATAACAACATTTGCGGAGCCACTCAATACTCCTCTGTCTAGGCAACAGAGAACTCCAAAGCAGAAATGCAGGCAGCCCCCATCCCCCAACACAACACCAATGACTTATAGCCCACAGACTCAGTGTGCCCATCAACCACAGCCAATAGGGCAAAATAACGTACCCAACACACTAGTCATAGGTGACTCTATAGGCAGTCACACTGATGTCCCACTCACCAGGCTACACAAGGAGATAGTTACTGTCAGCTGCCTGTTGGGTAACAGGATCCGCAACATAACCTATGCACTCAGGTCACTCCTCAACAGGTACAATATGACTGTGTCATTGTCCATGTTAGTGTGAATGCCCTGAGATGTACCTTCCTGGACTACATGTAAAGAGACATGGAATAGCTCTCCAATCCTGTAGCCCAGGCAGGTATTGCCCTAGCCCTGAGTAGCATTCTGCCATTGTCCAGACTGATAATGCAGTATAAGGACAAAATGATTTACTTCAGCAATTGGCTATGCTTCTGGTGTCATTCCAAGGGTATCCAGTATCTGTCTACTTTGAATGACATGGTCAACAGAACACGATGCTTTGGCACAGATGGCCTGCACCTGTCGGCTCCGGGATTCCAGATAATGGCTAAGGCTCTTGCTGCTCCTATAGTGCCTGTTTCAGGCATGGTTCAAATAACATATTCACCACCATGACAGGAACAGGAAAGCAAAACCTGAGGGTAATGCTACTCAATGCTTGACGTCTTAATCTCAAATGCACTCACCCGAAGCACTCCTTGTAATGGACCACTTCGATATCTGTGCAGTGACTGGGACATGCTTCTAGGCTCCTGAGGATCACCCATGCACTACCAGGCTATTACTCATACCACACTATTCAGTCATGTAACCAAGACCGGAACACCCACGATGGAGGTGTGTCCATATTTCCTAAGGATATCCACACCTCCAGGCTAGTTGCTTAGCACAATGCATCAGAGGTTATCCAAGTGCATCTAACTCTGGCCATAACTGCTTTACAAATTGTAGCTTGTTACAGATCCCCCACCATACCCTACGGTTAATGGTCCTCTCTTCTTGGTGTACTGGAAATTAGGGTTCAACCAGACACACTACTAATGTGCGACTGACACTACCTTGCCATTAACTTGGATACCTACTCATGTACCGACACATTAGGCCAACACTTTCTAGGATTCATAAACTCCATTTTCCTGGATCAACCTATCCACACCACCACCAGGGGCAACAATATCCTAGACCTGGTCATTACCAACATGTGTGACTGGTGTTCCACACCTGGGGTTATCTCCTCATTGGTCAGATCCGAACGTACGCTAATCATCCTTGTTATCCACATCCCGGCACCACACCCTTTACGGAAACCACAGTACAATATTTCTACAAAGCCAACTTCAGGCTTCTTATGACAGCAGTAGTAAACGTCATGACACCCATACAGATGGACAATACAGTTGCAACCGCTGAATCATACACAATTGCACTTAATTAGCACTTACACGACTGCATGGATCATGCTATCCCAAACAGAACCATAACACTAGCCTCCAGAAAAAGGAAACCACTCTGGTGGTCCACTGCCATGGACATAATGTACAACAGAAGGAGGAGACTGTTGCAAATTAGAGTACAATCCCATGAGTGGAGGAGCTCCCTGGTCAGCCTCAGTAAGAATCTGAGATCCCTTATCACATCCTCCAAAGCTAGCTACGTAAACGTAACCATTACTAATTCCAAGGATTACCACAAAGTGTTCTAGAGGTATGTCACTACTCTCAATGGTGATACCCACATCTGCTCTGACATACAGCAGTAAGGCACGAACATTACAGAACAGACTGATGTTGGCAACATCCTGGCAGATAGGTTCAGTGCTAACTTTACACCCCTCTCACACCCTAAAGGGCCCATATCTATATAGGAACAATGCAGAGTCCCTGCGATCACAACTACACAGTTCAAAGCTGCACTCTCTAAAGCCAGGAACACAGCATTCATGTGACTGTACAACATCCCAGGCTGTGATTTCCATGAACTTCAGAATGAACTGGCTCCCCACTTAGGCACCATATTCAATAATAGCCTTGCATCAGGCATTGTTGCCCCTGAATGGTGCACAGTAACAGTTATCCCACTCCACAAAGGTGGCACCACAACGGACCAGGGGAACTATTGCCCTGTACACCTGACTAGACTGCTCTGCAAGGCTATGGAGCACATCATCATCATGGATCTCATTCACAGAGACATTGGTGGCCTCCAAACCTTTGATCCCACCCATTTTGAATTTGTTAGGGCCAGACCATGCCTCCTAAACCTGCTGGACTCCTTTGAGACAGTTACCAAGGCATTAGATGAGGGTAAGGAGGTCCACACAGCCTACCTTGCCCTCTCAAAGGCTTTCAAATGTGTTCCCCATTCTGGTATTATCAATATACACATCCACCTGCACATTAACCCCTACGTCATGAGATGTTACACAAAGTGGCTCAAGGACAGAACCCACACAGTGAGGGTAGCATACCCTAGGTCCTACTGTAAATCAGTTACAATTGGCATCCCCCAGGGCTTGGTCATAGGGCCCCTCATGTTTGGTATATGCTTTTCTGCGATACAGGCTAGCACAGGAGGACTTAGGCTGAAAAGGTTTGCAGGCAACTGCAAACTAGGGGCCATGATTGATTCCCCAGCTGATACAGACACCCTCCATAATGGTGTCACTGGGACGGATACCTGGTGTCAATAACATGGCCTCAAGCTGCATGCCACAAGGTGCATAGACATCCCCTTTGGATTACACCAATCACCTGTGGACTATCACATAGATGGTAGTCCCCTACATACATAAGACATAATAAGGGATCTTAGAACCCAAGTAGATAGCATTCACTCCTTTTGATAACCATATTGGCAAGGTGGTGTGGATATCCTTCTACGTGGCCCCCCCTAATCTCTAATGGGTTTGTAGCCAGAACAAAGGCAGCCATTGTGCCTCTCTATTCATAACTTATGAAACATATTAAAGGGTACAACACCCCATTTGGGATGTACCTTATGTGACAACAGCAACGGCTTGAAACACCACATTACCACACCAAGAGGAATACTGACCTCCGAAGGATGACATATGCAGCCCAACTACAGAAACTCCAACTGTACTCGTTTGTATACCATGTACTCAGAGGTGATCTCTGCTGGACATACAAGGCCCATGTCCAAAACAGTATTGATAGATATGCTCCACATAAGCAAAAGCCCCTGAGAGCCACATGCTCTGGGATATGTATCTAAATGCAACGATGACTAGGACGTGCTGGAGGGATACATTCCTGAACCGGACACTCCCCATGCTTTGGAACATGATTCCTATGTACATCAGGCAGGGACCCTCACTAGCACTCTTCAAGAAATACCTCGATGGGTGGATGGGAGACAGACATACACCAGGGATCACTGCAGTGGCTCTGCTGTACAGAGGTGCAGGAAACTAATGGCTCTGCTGTACACAGGCACAGGAAACTAACCTAGGGAGGTGGCGCAAGCCAAAACACTGTAGCTTGGCTTATGAATGACCTTGGCCAGACAGCATAGTACCTACCTATGAACCTATGAATCTATCACATGTCCTTTATGCATGGATAATTAACTAGCTCTTCCATTTCAATTAGCTATCATGCTGATACATTGTCTGGTGACTACAAGTCTTATGTATCCTGTTATTGTGTATTGTACATGCCAATAGACATACCTGATGTTTGCATAACATAACAGTGATGCTATGTAAAATGTTAGACATATCTACCTACAATACTGTACATTACACAATTTTTGGCACAATATCCCACAATGCAAATCATAATTGCACAGCAGGACCACCTTAGACATGTTATTCTCAGTTATACGCCCATACATATGCCTACTGTTACAGTATATCAACATATACTATCCCCTGTTATGGCACGTACTTGTTGGACCAACCCTGCCACTGACAGCGGCTGGAGTGGAATTGTTGTGTTCAAAGTCCTTATATAGCATCCCTTGTGGTGTATGAGGTGTTTACCTTGTGGCCTACAGCAGTACACACGATTTCTACGAGCATTACTATGCTCAACAATACATCACTACATAATACCTTTTCCCACTATATGCATTGCGCACACTTTAATTATTACAGAACAGGTACTACATACACTGACATACTGAGTGTTCTACATACCTTATTAGTAACCCGAGTTGTCGTTGATGGTAATTTAAATCCTATTCGGTTTGTGTTACAGTCCTCGTTGCAACGTTTTGCTGGTATATACAGACGGTTTGAATGTATGACAAACCATCCTTTTATACTTAGATATCAGTAACATGTGGTATTCTGCCACCAATTGGTGTTCCGGAGTAGATGATTACATGCACATCAGCTGTGCAGCTACTCCATTAGCCAATGACATGGCAACAGTGGTGTATAATTGAATACTCCACTTGGCCGTTGTCCCTTTGCCCTACCTTCAAGGAAGACAGCCTGGATGTGTTGTCTTCTATGAACCAGCATGCTGTTACAATAGTGAGTGTGAGTCAAAGCTTAAGTCAGTAGAGCACAAGAAAAAAAAAGAGCAAGGGATTTTGGAGGATAACCCTCTTACAGTTAAGCCATAGCCAAGCAGCTGTTCCTCTGCTTCCTGGCAGTAGAGGCTTGCTTCTTTTGTCTCAGCAGATGAAAAACTGGACATACTATGTTGCCACACCATATTGTAGATGTTTTATGTAGCAATCTATTGGAAGGTCAAGACTTGGTACTGTGAGCCTTGAAACTGTGAACAGTTAAGTGCAGGCTTTGGAAAGTAACAGCAAAGTTCAAAATATATAGTTACAGATCAAATGATTGCTCTTGCATGTGGCAGGGCTGATGCACCCCCTCACACTGATGTGGGAGGCTGTACCCCCATACTCCTACCATGCATATATAATATCTCCAAGACGACTGTACCTTGCAAAACAGGGAATACTCTGAGGTACAGAATTTTCAGATCCCATATAAATTTCTTTTTTATCACACTTAAATTTGTACAGCTCTGAGGATCATACTTGCAATCCTCAAACACACAAGGGGACTCCCACTGGATACCTCCCATGCCTGTCATTACTCCCAGTATGTCTGAAGATAAAATGTACAGCAAAACCTAGCATTGTGTACAGAAAACAGAACATCTAGTGATGCAAAGCAAAGAACATCAGGCACCAGAGGTAAAGAAAAATGAAGAAGAAAATCTTGTGATGTATCGCAGATATCTGCAATGTGTAATGGACTGTTGATAATTTAAAGGAAAGCAGAATACAGTATGAAAGTAAACATGAGGAGCTGAAGAATTATCACAAAGCTTAAATTTAAGCTAATTACCCTTAACATCCACATCCCACCCCAGTAAGGAAACCTCCATAAACAACTTCTCTAAAGCCAACTTCATGCTACTCAAGTCAGAACTGACAAACTTCATGACACCCATGCAGACGGGAACTAAAAGTTCAACTGCTGAATCCTACACTAAGGCACTGTACGAGCACATCCACTCATGCATGAATCGTGCCATCCCAAATAGAACCAAGATGCTCTCATCCAAAAAAAGGAAGCCAATCTGGTGGTCCCTTGCCATAAACAAACTTTACAACAAAAGAAAGAAACTGTTGCAGAAAAGAGGAAAATACCAGGATGCAAAAAACTCCCTTACCGGCCTCAGTAAGAAACTGAGATCCCTCATAAAATCCTCCAAAGCTAGTTACGAAAATAAAATTGCCAAAGATTCCAAAGACAACCAAAAGGCATTCTATAACTATGTCAAGAATCTAAATGGCAACTCAGATCTGCTCTGAGCTAAAACAGAATGGCATTAAATATACTGATCCCAAGGGTATTGCCAATATCCTGGCAGATCGATTCAGTGCCAACTTCACCCCTCTCTCACCCCCTAAATGGCCCATTGCCATACCGGAAGATTGCCAA
The DNA here is from genome assembly GCF_019279795.1 of Protopterus annectens. Taxonomy (NCBI): domain Eukaryota; kingdom Metazoa; phylum Chordata; order Ceratodontiformes; family Protopteridae; genus Protopterus; species Protopterus annectens. Next base: position 1,135,864,786 of record NC_056743.1, read on the forward strand.
ATTCTGGTAATAATGGCCACACAGGTAAAAAAACGCACTCTCCAAAGCTAAGAATACAGCATCCATGGGACCAGATGACATCCCGGGCTGTGTACTACATGAACTACAATATGAACTGGCACCTCCCTAAGTGTCATGTTTAATCATAGCCTCACCTCAGGTTTCATGCCACTGAGTGGTGCAGAGCTACAGTTATCCCACTCCACAAGGGGCGATCCACCTTGGATACTGGAAATTACCATCCCATCAGTCTGACAAGCCTTATCTGCAAGGCCATGGAGCATATTATCAGGGAACTTATAAACAAAGACATTGGCAACCTTCAAAGACTGGACCCCACCCAGTTTGGGTTCGTGAAGGGCCGATCTTGTCTCCTGAACCTGATTGACTTCTTTGAATCAGTCTCCAGGGCCATGGACAAGGGTAAGGTGGTCCACACAGCCTATCTAGACCTTGCCAAGGCCTTTGACACCACCCCCCACTCTGGAATCATAGATAAACTTACTAAGCTGGGCATTAATCCCTACATCACCCAATGGGTTGCTAACTGGCTTACTGATAGAACCCACACTGTAAAAGAAGCCAACTCCAAATCCAGCTCCAGACAAGTGACAAGTGGAGTACCTCAGGGTTCAGTCCTGGGACCGCTCTTGTTTGGCATCTACTTCTCTGAAGTACAGGCCAACACTAAGGGACTCTGGCTAACAAAGGTCACAGATGACTCCAAACTGGGAGCTATTATTGAATCCCCAAATGATGTGGATACTCTACAAAAGGGCCTTACAGAAACAGATGCTTGGTGCCAGAGCCATGGGCTCAAGCTCAATGCTAAGAAATGTATAGTTATCCCCTTTGGGAAAAAACATGTTTCCATGAATTACCATATAAGTTGCAGTACACTAAACACCGAAAGTGTGATAAGAGACTTAGGGACACAGGTGGACAGTGGTCTCACCTTTGATAACCACATCGCCACAACAGTCAGGAAATCCTTCTATGTGACACACCTCATCACTAAGGGCTTTTCATCCAGAAAAAAGGAGGTCATTGTCCCACTGTACTCATCCATCATTAGACCCATTATAGAATACAATGCCCCGTTTGGTATGTACCTCTCAAGACTTCTGCAACAACTGTAAAGGCCACAGAAATACCTCACTAAAAGAATCAGAGGCCAAAAGCAGATGCTCTACGCTGACCACCTTAAAAAACTCCAGCTATACTCTGTCGCATATTGTCTACTCAGAGGCAATCTCTGCTTAACATGCAAGGCCGTCAAACCCAGAGCTGTTGAACATGCTACACTTAAAGAAATCCCAATTCCTCAAAGCCACATGCTCCAGGGATCTAAACCTTGTCATCACAATAAACAAAACATGCTGGAGGGATAGGTTCCTGACCCAGAGACTCAAGCAGACTGCCTCTTTGGCCCTCTTCAAAAGGAACCCTGACGATTGGATGGGAGAAAGGAAATTCACCCCAGGGATCACGTCAGTCACCTTGCTAGACAGGGGTCCAGGAAGTAAATAGTGTGTGAAGAAATAGCCAGGGAATTGTTATGACTAGGCTTGTATAGGCCCTAGGGCTGATAGCCTAGTACCAACCTATGAATTTGGTGAAAAGAATACAGACTAATGCAAATGGTAAACAAGAACCAAAAAACAAGAGCACGCCGAGGAGAAGCAGTTTTATCAACTAATGATTGAAGAGAATGCAAGATGAACTAACTGTATGAAAAAGAAGCAGAGAGGCCTAGCAGGAGACTGGGAAGTATATGATGAGACATTACCAGAAGAAAAGTAAATGTGTTCCTTTGCACAGAATACCGATATGATTTAGACTGCAATAGAATAGTTAAGAGTTTTGTACAGTCTCTCTTCCAGAATTCATATAAAGAAAGCCCAGAATACTGTCACAAAAATACCCTTTAAGGAAACGTTGGTCAGCAAGGAAAAATATAAATCTTTAAGTACCTCAATAGAACTAAGAGCATCTCTGTAAACAGCATATTAAAAAAATGTATATATATATATATATATATATATATATATATATATATATATATATATATATATAGATCTAGGACAGTTGATCGAAAGACCAACTGTCCGAATCCAACCCTACCGAACACCATTTACCAAAACTGCTTTCACCAAAAAAGCAGTTTTGGTAAACGGAAGGTAAAACAAACACACACACACACACACACACACACACACACACACACACACACACACACACACACACAAAAACAAAAAAAAAGCACACACACCATGTTTATGCAGGGGGGCTTCACCACCCCTGCACCCCCCCCACAGCCCCCTACTTCTATATACTCACTCCGAGATCGCACTACAGTGGGGAAAAAGGAATATCCCTTATTCCCACTGTAGTCCAATCTCGCCCACTACCACTTCCCCCCGATTCCCTGTACTTTTACGAAAGTTTCACGAAAGCACTTTTTTCATTAAAAAGTGCTTTTGCGAAACTGTGACAGCCCGTTTCACTTTCGGTGAACAGTCTTTCGGTAGACTGTCCTAGACCCATATATATATATATATATATATATATATATATATATATATATATATATATATATATATATATATATAAGTTAAGTCAGGAAAATGGGATTTGAAATCAAAGCATATATATCAAAGATTAAATCTGTAGGGATATTTTTCATACAGAAGCCAATAGATACAATAACAAGTCTTATGAAATCATTGGCTAAATAAGTGATGGAAAAGAGCAGCATACATTGTGGATAATAGATGAAAGGTGAGGTTTTGGAAAACTGAGATCTGCAGCATATTTGACAGATCAGAAAATTTTCAAAATAGATAAGCCCCCCCGGGTTATAGGTCACATTAAAGGTGGGAAATTTTTGGAAATGATTTATTGTGGTCTCGTTTTTTTATATATCACAAAAACCTGGCATTTTAACAGGGGTGTGTGCACTGTTTATATTCACTGTATGTTTCTGCAACATGCACTAGATGGAAGCAACATGACTATACCGAAACTTCAGCTTCTTGGGAATATTGCAAACACTTAAGTACTGTTATGTATATGTGAGTACAAATTCCAGGGCTTGCAATTAGAACAGCTGTTGAGTGTGTAACCACTGCACAAGGCACACAGGACAACCTACAGCAATGAAACAGCAGACAGGAAAACAGCAATAAGGGCAGGAAGCTGAAATACTCTACAATGGAGAACAATGAAGAGCACAGAAAAGCTATAGAGCATGCAACAAATATAGAACATAAACAGATGTGCAGCACACCAACAGCAGAAAAAAAAACAGCTGCAGAGTGTACAGTTCCTCATCAACAGAATAAACTTCTACAAGGTATACCAAAATGAGGCTACACATTGAAAAGCTGCCAAGTGAGTAGTCGACAAACAATAATTACAGACTAGATGGGAGAGTGCATGGTTTCACACAAAAGCCTAATACTACCACAACCACAGAAAATGTCACACTTGGAAGGGGGTGAAATTATTTATACTTCCACAATGAAATTACCCTACATACTCCATGGTGGTGCAGCAGTTAGCATTGCTTCCTCAGAGCAAGAGGTTATCTGGTTCTATCCTCGGCTGGGGTGCCTTCTGTGCGGAGTCTGCATGTCCTCCCTGTGGTCGTGTGGGTTTCCTCCGTGTGCTCCGGTTTCCTCCCACATCCCAAAGATATGCTGTAGGTGGATTGGACACTCTAAATTGGCCCTAGGCATGAGTGTGTGTGTGTGTGTGTGTGTGTGTGTGTGTGTGTGTGTGTGTGTGTGTGTGTGTGTGTGTGTGTGTGTGTGTGAGTGCCTTCTGTGGAAGGTTGGGCACCGGGCTGGCAACTCGACACTGTAAAACTCCACTGCTAATCATGAGCGGACAGGTGATCTGCTATTTCGACCCCTAACCGAGAAATGCCGAAAGAAGAAGACTCTATGGCATTAGTGTCCCCTCCAGCAGTTCACACAAACCTGGATTTTGTGATATGTTGCCATTTTGCTGAGGTTTCTTATAATTTTCGTACCAATCCTCATCCCCAGAAGACGTGCTAGAGCTATCATCCTCGGGCTGAGAAGCTAGAAAAAAAAATAAATTACATATCTTAAAAGTGAACAATTTGGATGAAAACAACAACAAAAATAGTTTAAAAGTAGTTATTAATTCATCACCATAGCTAGAGAAAAGAGAAATGTTTAATAAGCTGACATGGTTGACAACAAGCTAAATTAGTGTATGGGTTTCAAGTGAATCAGCAGAGTTTCTTCTGCAGGTGAAATACAGAACAATACACAGCAGTGCAATCCAGGCAATGAAAAGGGTCATGTATGTTTGTATGTGTGTCTTATATAGTTATTAAAAATGAAAACAGTCAAAACAATCTGACTGTGTACTTCTGAAGAAAACAAAGGCCCAGGAAGTTGGATGTCTTTTGTACTCCACAGAGCTTTTTGCTGATATATCCCACCCTAATTTATGCCTAACTACATCCCATGTGAGTATTTATAGCATATACCTTGACAAATACACATATCTGTTTATTGCAAAGAAAAGGAAACAAAAACTAATGGAACTTACAGTGACAAAGAGGCAAAGTGCTAGCATCACTGTGACTTAGACAGTTCACACTCAGGTTGGTGTAAGATCTAGCAACATCATGATCAGAACCTGTAAGAAGGAAAGATGAGTTTTAGTTCAGGGAGCTACCTTCCGCACATCCTGAAAACTTAACAATGTATATTTCAGTAATACATTGGTAAGCACGAACTGCAAGATTTATGTAATTTATATACATCATGTTCTAATGAAAGTATGTAAAAAAATAATTTTGGGTGTAAAAACAGCATACAGATGTTTTATGTGTTTGCAAGTAAATTATGTGAATATCAATCCTATTTTTCCAAAGAAGCTTTAACTTAAATGCAAGATTAGAAACCTTCATCAAATATTTGATTTGTTTCTTGCCACGTCAGGTGAGGCTGGTACACTACTTAGTGTTACACAGTTTAAGCAAAAGAGCCAGTGAGGAAAGATTTTGTTTTGTTTTAAATGCAATATAATCTGGCAATAACAAACATACCAGGGAAAGGCAGATTACTGTTATATGTTGTTATATAGTCTTTCTTATGGCAAACCATACTCATTTTTGTATTTTCAAATAAAAGTAATCTCCCTGTTTGAAGCAGTGCACAAAAGTGTTGTGTTATATCTTAATGAAAAATAGCGGAAGCAAAGAAATAATTATGGAAGCACCAGTCTTAAATTCAACTGTAATGTTCTGGAGCAGAATGAATTGGAATGCATGAAACTGTCACAAAAGTAGGATCAAATGCAAGCACAAGTAGGAAGTTTGGAAAAAGGAGAGTGATAAATATGTGTAAACACTGATAGAAGGCAATCATAGAGAAGTGAAATCAAGAAGGACAGGGCTGAAACAGAACTGGGAAAAAAGAGCATGATGAATGACTCAAGTCCAGTGGTGCTCAAACTATAGTCTGGAGAGCGACAAATCAACTCCTTGGGGAGGGGGGCTGAACATAGGCAAAAGCCAAAGGACATGAGGTCCAGCTTGTCAGGGGAATCCCAGGACAGGAGAGACATTCAAAAGAAATGTGGCTTATAAAACCAAAGAGAACAGAGAGGAATGAACACAAACTGAAAGCAGTAACATGGAACATGGGAGTGTGCTTTGCACCAGGTCAAAAGGAATGAAGTACACAGCAGAATGAGTACAATGCAAGGAGATGTGGAACTGCTTCAGGAGACCAAATTAAAGGTATAAGGGGGAGGGGAAATCATGCTTCCCCATTACCCAAAGGGAGAAACAGTCAATAATGAGGAGGGGGACAGAAGGGAGGGGCAACCCTTTTCAGAAAGAGATTACATGTATGAATGAAAGGGTGCAGAAATGAGGTGATGGGAGAGGGATCATATGACAAGCAAGAATAAATGCAAAGAGATGAAAAACAGGGAATCTGCATGCCCAAAACAAGGATAAAGAGGACTTTTGCAGCAGTTTCTTTGACGAAGGGAATCAGATAGAAAGGGGTGGAGAAATAAATCACTGAAGGGGACTTCAATATGACACTAGACCCAAAGACAGACAGGCTGTTTTGCAAAAGTGAGTACAATATAAAGATGAAAAGAGACTTAAAAGCAATATAAAAGGAGAGTGGAAGGATATATGGGCAAAAAGATACCCTGAAAAATCATAATACACATTTTGCAGAAACTGCTTGATTCGAGCCAATACACTGGATAGGATACCAAGCTTTAAGAATGGTGGAAGAAATATAAATATAGGAGAGATACATACTGCACCATGCACTTCTAGCAATGACAAAAACAGAAGAGAGGAAACAAGTCTGGTGGTCCCCTGCCATAAACAAACTTTACAACAAAAGGAAGAAACTGTTGCAGAAAAGAGGAAAATCCCAAGATGCAAAAAACTTCCTTACCAGCCTCAGTAAGAAACTGAGATCCCTCATAAAATCCTCCAAAGCTAGTTACGAAAATAAAATTGCCAAAGATTCCAAAGACAACAACAAGGCATTCTATAACTATGTCAGGAATCTAAATGGCAATGCTCAGATCTGCTCTGAGCTAAAACAGAATGGCATTAAATATACTGATCCCAAGGATATTGCCAATATCCTGGCAGATCGATTCAGTGCCAACTTCACCCCCCTCTCACCCCCTAAATGGCCCATCTCAATACCGGAAGATTGCCAAATTCCGGTAATAACAGCCACACAGGTAAAAAATGTACTCTCCAAAGCTAAGAATACAGCATCCATGGGACCAGATGACATCCCGGGCTGTGTACTACATGAACTACAATATGAACTGGCACCTCACCTAAGTGTCATGTTTAATCATAGCCTCACCTCAGGTTTTGTGCCCACTGAGTGGCGCACAGCTACAGTTATCCCACTCCACAAGGGGGATCCACCTTGGATCCCAGAAACTACCATCCCATCAGTCTGACAAGCCTTATCTGCAAGGCCATGGAGCGTATTATCATGGAACTTATAAACAAAGACATTGGCAGCCTTCAAATACTGGACCCCACCCAGTTTGGGTTCGTGAAGGGATGGTCTTGTCTCCTGATCTTGATTGACTTCTTCGAATCAGTCTCCAGAGCCATGGACAAGGGTAAGGTGGTCCACACAGCCTATCTAGACCTTGTCAAGGCCTTTGACACCATCCCCCACTCTGGAATCATAGATAAACTTACTAAGCTGGGAATTAATCTCTACGTCACCCAATGGGTTGCTAACTGGCTTACTGATCGAACCCACACTGTAAAAGTAGCCAACTCCAAATCCAGCTCCAGACAAGTGGAGTACCTCAGGGTTCAGTCCTGGGACCGCTCTTGTTTGGCATCTACTTCTCTGAAGTACAGGCCAACACTAAGGGACTCTGGATAACAAAGTTTGCAGATGACTGCAAACTGGGAGCCATTATTGAATCCCCAAATGATGTGGATACTCTACAAAAGGGCCTTACCAAAACAGATGCTTGGTGCCAGAGCCATGGGCTTAAGCTCAATGCCAAGAAATGTATAGTTATCCCCTTTGGGAAAAAACATGTATCCATGAATTACCATATAGGTGGCAGTACACTAAACACCGAAAGTTTGATAAGAGACTTAGGGACACAGGTGGACAGTGGTCTCACCTTCGATAACCACATCGCCACAACAGTCAGGAAATCCTTCTATGTGACACACCTCATCACTAAGGGCTTTTCATCCAGAAAAAAGGAGGTCATTGTCCCACTGTACTCATCCCTCATTAGACCCATTATAGAATACAATGCCCCATTTGGTATGTACCTCTCAAGACATCTGCAACAACTGGAAAGGCCACAGAAATACCTCACTAAAAGAATCACAGGCCTAAAGCAGATGCCCTACGCTGACCGCCTTAAAAAACTCCAGCTATACTCTGTCGCATATCATCTACTCAGAGGCGATCTTTGCTTAACATACAAGGCCATGTCAAACCCAGAGCTGTTGGACATGCTACACTTAAAGCAATCCCAATCCCTCAGAGCCACACGCTCCAGGGATCTAAACCTTGTCATCACAATAAACAAAACATGCTGGAGGGATAGGTTCTTGACCCAGAGACTCCCCAGACTCTGGAATAGACTGCCCATACATGTCAAGCAAAGTGCCTCTTTGGTCCTCTTCAAAAGGAACCTTGACGATTGGATAGGAGAAAGGAAATTCACCCTGGGGATCACGTCAGTCGCCCTGCTAGACAGGGGTCCAGGGAAGTAAATAGTGTGGGAAGAAATAGCCAGGGAATTGTTATGGCTAGGCTTGTATAGGCCCTAGTGCTGATAGCCTAGTACCAACCTATGAACCTATGAACCAATGATGGAGATGAGCAAGCTACAAGTAGAAAGCTCAGAAAAAGAGACAAAAGTTATGAAAACTGATAGAGGAAACTGTGGAGGAGAACATTACAGATAAGACTATAGACAAGAGAGAATTGAGGAAACAATGGTGGGGTGGAATCAAAGCAGCATTTATGGGAAAATCATGAAAGTAAATAGGTGGAGAAGGATGCAAGATGAGAAGGAGATAAAAAATGGAAAGAGAACCAATCAGAATACAAAGGGAAATGTGGAAAAATTATATAGCCAGAGAAGCACTCAGAACAAAGGAGGCAGTAATAAAAAAAAACTGAAAGGAAAGGTAAAAACTGCATTGGGAGTGCAGCAATGGTACTGGAAGAGCTTACTGATAAACAACCGGGGAGGAACATGGTAAACATCTAACAATAATGTATAAAAAAGAAAAATGAAAAGGTGAGTGATAGAGGCACCAAGCATTAGGGAAAAGAGGGACAAATCATGGAGGTGGACAACAGTGTTAGAGAACCTTTTTGGGAAACACAACTAATATATCAAGAACAGGATAAGGAAAAGGAAGTCTATTGGGAGATTGTAGACATAGGAGAGAGGTACTGCACCAAGAAGAAGGAATACAGAGGGAGAAATTGAATGCCAGCTTCATGACCAACGAGATCAAAGAGGCAGTGACGGCAATGAAAGACAGAAAGGTAGGGGGACAAGATGGATAACCGGTAGAGTTCTACAACTGGACTGAAGAGGCAGTGTGGACAATTATGGTGGAGAAGAAAGAAAGGGGAAATGACAGATATAATCATATGAGACACGGCAGTGGTGATTCCAAAGGGGGGGGGCAGATGTAGAGGATATCAAAGTGATGGCAAAAGTGTTAACAGGGAGACTGGATGAGATTCTGCCAAGATTAATCCAGGAGGGGCAGTATGTTTTTGTGAAAAGAAGAAGCACAGGGGAAAAAGGCAGTGGGTTCTAACAGAATTTATAGAAAGAGAAGAGCAAAAGTTGATATTGTAGCTACGGATGGTCTTTTTATCCTACACATGACCTTCAACACAGTCAGATGGGAATTACTCTGGGATATACTACTAGAAACACAAATGGGGAACGTTTTTGTAGGACTGATAAAAGGCAATTTAGAATGAGCCATAAATAGAGATAATGAAAAATGGAAGACATTCCAAGGCATTAAAAGTAGGGAAGGGGACCAGAAAGGATGCCCACTGTCCACAGGGCTCTAGTCATAGAAGAGCTGGTAACTAAAGTATGGAAAAAGTTAACACAACTGGTGAGAAGCACAGAAGTACAGTCAGTGTTTCTAATGTACACAAGTGACCATGCTTATGTTGGGGAATGTTGAGATGGCCATAGAGGAAATATTGCCAGTTTTTGTAAGGTTTGAAAGGGCCTGGAAGCTTAGACACAACCAGAAAAACACATTAGTAATCAGGATTGAAGAAAAAAAAAAGAAAAGGAGTAGTGGGACACATTCAGGAGTACACACAGGTCACAGGTTAAGTTAGACAATACGACATGATTTAGAGATGAAGAGAGAATGCTGAAAAGGAGAGAACATAAAACAGACACATAATGAGGCAGAATAAATGTGATTAGACTAATGATTCTCTCACTTATAGCACGTGTACTAAGAAACCTGCCAGTAGACCCAATGGAGACCAAACTATTATAATTACAGAAGGACTTGGGAAGGGGATAGGAAGAATGGTCTCAAAAAAGATGTTAAGACTGGGTAAGAAATAGGGGGCTGGGGACTCCCATACATATCTACCCAAACCTTAGCATATATTCTACATAGGTGGATAAAGAGTAAGAGGCAGACCAAAGGGAGAGAGAGCAAATAATATGGTGGGAAAAATATAAAAGAAGGAATGGGGAGACACCAAAGAGATGGAGCAACATGACATGGGGACAAGGGAAAGGAGGAGACATATGGGAAGGAAAAGAAAGGGACACTTTCATAGGATTGAACTAAATAGAAAAATGGAAGGAAATGGTGATAAGGGAAGAGCAGGAATTAATGAAGGGTCTGGAGGATAGACAGCACTGAAAAACCTACAGAAACTAATGCAGGAAATTGGGTTAACACAAAAATGAATGGTGGTATACACCAGACTGAAAAATGGCTGGAAAAGAAGGAGGAAGCAGAAAATAAAAAAAGGAGAGAAGGGAAAGGGAAAACATAAGAATGCTAAAAGCAGAATGATTTAGATTGACCTGAGGGGGAAAGTGGAGGAAGCCATAAAAAAAAAGATAAGGAAAGGGTGGAAGAAGGGTATCGGAGTGGAGGAGATGAATGGTGAAAATTCCTCAAAATGACATCAGAGTTGCAGAAAATACATGGGATAGGAGACCGGATGTTAAGAGTGTTGCCTAGCTGGTATATGACACTGAAAAGATTATACAAGGAGGGAAGGATTAGCAGTAAAAAGAAATGAGGGCAAAAAAAAGTAATGGCAGCCAAGGTGAAGAGTGTGAGGGGGAATACTTAAAATGGAAATATCAATATACTGAATGATATGAAAATATGTAAATATTGTAAATATTTAAATATGTATAAATAAGAATTCTATATATGTATACAAATAAAAACACCCTGTTTTTTCCAATAAGTATTGGGAAGTTTTTTTTACATCCACCAGAGCTACCACCACCTTAAGCAGATGAGACCGTAGTTTGATGTCTCATCCAAAGGATGACATACTGAGAAGTGCCACACCTCCACCCCATGCTGCACTGTAGTGGTAGTAATCAATTTACCCAGTGTGAGAATAGAACCCACTGCCTTCTGCGCCAAAGGTGAGTATGCTACCTGCCAATGCTACTGACTCTGATTTCTTGGAGAAGTATATAACAGAAGAAAATAAGAGGGGTGGGAGATAAAAACAAAGGAAAAAGTGGGAGGAGTTTATGAGTTTTGATCAGTCAAAGGGGGAAGGGGGTGAAAGTAACATGAATAGTAACAAAAAACAAAAAAGTGCATCATGCATGATGATTACACAGTAGTAACTGCAAATAGACAAAAAAAAATACAGGTAAAAATATATATATATATTGCAGCATCATGTTTGCTCAGAGACAACGCTGTGAAGTAGTTCTCCATTAGGTGAGTATAATACAACAGTTTTTGTCTGCACTGGGATTCTTCTCTTCAACAGCACATCTGCAGTGACTGCACTGAGACAGCAAACCTTTAATGTGAGTGCAAACTGTAACAGGGATCTGCATTTGAGTAATTTGCATTGCAATATGACTACAACAGAAGAGTAAGCTGCCATGTGACTCCAGTGGGACTGTACTGTTAAGACACTATACCTACTGTGAGATATAGTACTCTTCAATAAGCCTGCTGTGAGACAATGCATAATGACAATGTATGTATAGAGGTACCATGGTCATGTAGTGGTGACATAGAGATCAGTGAGACAAGATTTAGAATGATTTTTTTTTGAATCACAGCATAGAGTGCTGTCTACAGATTATTGATTATATTTATTTCAGATATCAGTGATAAAGGAACAGCAGAAAAAAAGTGCTTGTTTTTACTTAAAATTAACTTTATATGTGGAACAGCACATTGACGATATATCAACATTGTCTGTAACAGGACTGTACTTTAGAAAGGAATATCCAAGTGGTGTACAGTTCTAGATCAGTACAATAATAGAATCATGTGTAGAGTAGGGCATTACTCAGTGAAAGGCTATGCAGTGGTGCAGTAATGTACTGCAGTGTGCCAACAATGGTAAGGACAAATGTCTGCAGTGAAGTAATATGGTGGCATGAATGTTCCCTGTAACAGTATGGCTGCACTGGGGCACTTCTTACTGGCAATATGACAGTGTGCCTACAGCAAGAAAGTATTTTGTGACAGCATATATGTAGCAATATTGTACAGCAATGACCTGGTAATGAGAAAGAGTTATGTATTGTATTTTCTGTGGGAAACTGTCATGGAATAAAACTGCAGTGGGACAGTACGTTATAACATTATGCCTTCAGTGGGACACTAATGCACTACAGTATATCAGCAGTAGATCACAGTGTGCTTACAGTGGAAAAGTAGAATATCTGCATTCAAACAGCGTCACAGCATTGATGATGCACACATCGTAATCAGGACTTCTGCATTGCTACTAAAACAGCATGTACACAGACCCTCAGCTCTCACCCCAACCTGCAAGTATCCCCAGTTCTCACCTAATGGCATTGGGCTTGAATTTGCAGGAGCTTTTGCTGATATGGAGCTATTCAAATAGACTTCTGCAGAGATGTTGGAGGAGCCGTCTGAATGCTGTGACTGACGAGGAGTTGGCATCTTTACACCTGCAATCAAATTATTGTATCAGTTGTGACAAAACACCAATTATCTGCACTTTTTAAAATATATAAACCATAAGAGCTTCAATGTATGCTGCTAAGAGCACTGCACCAAGAGTTCAGAGATTGCCTTTTAACTGACTTTCATATTTTTTAATAGTGTGTTAAATCCTGTGACAATGCAGATTGACAGAAAAAAGCATCTTGTTACTAACATTACACAGTCCATCTGATTTAAAATAATTAATCTAGTTCAGCAAAGCAAATTTTCATCCTGGATCAGAACTAAGAGCCCAAATGACATAATAAAAGCACACGTCCTCTCTCTATATACTAATCATTTTTTCCAATAAGCCATTTGAGTTCTATGTATCTTTAATTACTTATATTTTCAGTTTCATATAACTGTCACCTGGGTTACAGCAGTATAATTGCTAACAAGCTCCTGTACTAACCGTACTTACAAATCCAAACATGTACTTGTTATATTTGGGACTTTACCCCCACCCCCATATCCATTGAAAATAGGACATGAACTCAGTGTAGCTACCCAAATAACTTTTAAAGAAATATATAAACAAACAAATTCTGCAAAGCAGATGTGACCTAAACCCTAAATGACAGAAAAGCATTGGTGTTAGTTTTTGAAATGCTACCTGATCTGAGAGAAACACTCTTGTCAAGAGGAAGAACGTGAGTAAGTTTAAAAAATGGAAATGACCTAACACTCTGGATGGCTTACAAGACTCAGTGCCACTAATTTAATGCCACTAATTTAAGTTTAGATGTGTACCAATGTACTGATAAAGGTTCATAACGTTTGAAAAGGGAGACAATGTCTGAGGGGTGCATTTCCAGGACAGGAGAGAGTGACTCCCTTGCCTATTCTTTGCTTTGCAATTGTTAATTCAAAGGTGATACAGGGAGATTAGGCATTTCCTGTTATATGCACAGCATGCCAGTAAACAGAGCAGGAGATATTGTATCTGTATATGCGGGGAAAAGCAGAAGTTGCAGCTAAAATATAGCCCATATTTTCAAGGAGTCCTCTTCCTTGTAATTTAGTTTTAACAAAAGACATATAATAGAAACTATCTATCTAGAAATCACTTATTGTTTATCTTCTAATACTTACTACCAGGTGCGTGAAATTATTTCCTAACAATTAACTTCTGTACTGTGTGACTCCCTAAGCTGCATGCATTTCATTTAGTTTCCAACCACAAAATATAAGTTAAAAATGTTTAATACTTAGCACCATATGCATGAAAGTAGTTGCTAATGCCTAGCTAGTCTACTTTATCAGGCTGTTTGGATGCATGCATTTAACTTAATTTCAGTCAGCATGGCATATATTTTAAAGATGTTTAAAACTTGACACCAGATGCATGAAATTATTTCCTAACATCTAGTTTTTCTAATTCATCTGGTTCCATGGCTTGTTTGCATTTTACTTAGTTTATCTCTTCATGACATATACCTTTTGGATTGTTGTAAGCATAAACAATATGATATTTAGTTTATCTAACTTCTTAATTCTATTATTTATATGCACTCCTCTCAAGTCACTTTATACTCTTTGCGAATATAGACAATAGGCTACTTGGTTTACCTAGCTTCTTAACCCTGGTAATATCCTCTTTTTGAATCTCCCTCTCTCTCTCTCTATATATATATATATTTCCATCATCTTCCTAGTAATACACCATACGCATAATAGTAATTTCATTCTGAGGGCTTTTCAATATATAAACTCAACAGATGTAACAAGCCTTTGACTGATTGATTTGGCATCTTAAAAACTGAGATTGTGGGAGATAAGAGTGTAGCTAGGTGTACACCGTGTACTCAAATGAGTATATCTTTTTCTGAGCAGCTCTTGGAAACAATCTTCAACACTCAAAAAGCACAGAATGTTTAGAACAGTGCATTTAGAGTACACAGGTATCCAAAGAATGCTTGTGTTAAAGGAATGCAGCTCTAAAAAGAGTGTTTTATGTTAAGAAATGATAAAAGTAGCAAATAACGTCTCACCTTCCTCTATGTATTGTGGTATCATTTTGGGGGTTGAGTACATTTTTAAAATGCTAGGTGGGTGGTGGGCAACAACATTAGGTTTGAGTAAAAAATGTAAACTACTGGCTACACCCCTGGTGGGAGATGATCTTAAAGTCAATTTGTAAACAAATTAGTGTTAACCATCAACTATGATATCAAGATATAAAGTTTTCCTCAACATTCCTCAAAACTCTTTAAATAACATTGATACCTGTAGCTGTGCTGCCTTTTGTGGCTTTTCATTTTCCTAAAGATCCCATAGGAACACACTAAACCACCTGCCTTACACCTGTTTGATCTGAAGATATAAATGTTTCTCCATCACTTCTTTCCAGTATACCTTTTCTGTTGGACAGCCATATTAATCTCTTCTGGTTAAGTCATGACACATACATTCCACAATGTAATAGGGTTTATAAAGGATTCAAATGTGTTAGCTGGGTAGATTTATTCATCTACATTTTGTAATCTCTCCTCTAAGTCCACACCAACTCACATCATGACATAGATGATCAAATACTATCAGCTTCTGCATTTTGGTTTGTACCATTCAGCATCTGTAACTAGTATGCAAGGGACTTTTTAATAAAAACTCATTTTTTTATTGACTTTTCCACCTCGAATCCTGCTTGCACTAATCTACAGCATGACAATGTATTTCTAGACTAAAAAAAGATAATTAGAAATGTCACTCTGTGTTGCAGTAAACAAACAGTACTGATTATTGCAGACCAGTTTGAATTTAATTTAAAAATGTATTTATGTTGCACCATGCTGAATGGTGATTTTTTTCATAAAATATGGAAAATATACCGCATTTTTTCATAATATATTAATAGACTTGGGGATAAGACTATAAGCATGCCTCATACACATGGAGTGGTAGTAAAAGATGTACATAAAAAGGAGCGTAGTAATGTGCAGATATATTCAGTTAAACATATTAATTCTCACACTTATGATTATTCACAATATGTGCATACTATTAGTAATATGTCAATATTAAGTATAACTTATAAACAAGGTATGGCATCTAGGTCCAAGAAGGTAATTGTTCCACTGTATTCTGCATTCATCAGACCTATCATTAAATACAATGCCCCATTCTGTATGTACTTAGCCAGACACATTCAGCAATAGGGATTTCCACAGAGGTTCCTCACTTAAAAAAATACAGGACATAAGTGACATGTCCTATGCAGACTGTCTCAAGGCCCTATCCCTGTGTTCTGTCTCCTACAGGCTGCTGAGGGGAGCTCTATGACTGGCATACAGAGCAGTTTTAGACACCCACCCTGCTGAATTTCCTGCATATCTACAAAAGAAACAGCATCAGAATTACCCATTCTAAACTGTGGCATAGATTTTTAATACCATTTACTATTTCAAAGGATTTCCCTGATAAAACAAATAGAGAGATTTTTGGTTTAAGGAAAAATAATAAGCTATTTTGTTGGTTGCAATGTACTGAAAACCAACAAGCTTTGAGCACACAAAGTATATTGTCAACCTATGGCCTATCCCCTAATGACTGGTTGGTTCTTCACAGCATAAACTAAGGATCTGTGTAGAACAATACATAACTCATCCTTCAAAACCGTACCAAAAATTATAAACTGGATTTTTGGAATTCTATATAATAATATCAATGTTAAGAATGAATTATCATATCTATATAACACTTTAATTGTCTATAAGACAGCTCCTAAAGATTCTTACTGGCAATACCTAACTAAAGGGTTTCAAGTATCATTATCAATGGAAGACAAAACAAACATTTTATTTTCAGTTAAACTAAATTCTGATTCACAATTCTGGAGGATTTTTCATTGGAAATTTCTACACAGCTCCTTTTTGACACCTGAGAAACTCTCAAAAATGAACCCATCAAACAACAAGTTATGTTGGAGATGCCATCTGTCCACTAATGCTGACTGGTCTCATATTTTTTATGACTGTCCTAATATTAACCCATATAGGAGTGAAATCAACAAATTTCTTCAAGCTATCTGTACTGATATATTTGTTTTGACAAAGTCTTTAATTTTATTGAATGTTGTTAATAGTAATAATATGAAGAAAGATGATCTGTATTTGTTATGGACAATGTTAGCAATTGCCAGAAAATGTATAACTAGAAGATGGAAATCTAATGTAGCACCCACAATGGAGGAATTCCTATCATCATTGAAGAAATGCATACTAATGGAGAAAAGAACTAAGGAGTTAAGAACTTTTCCTAAGCCATTGGTTAATAATCCGTGGAGGAAAGTTTTGAATTTGATTGATACTCTACAGATGGAAACAAACTCCTCCTAACTATCATAGTTTATATATTAACTTATTATTTAATTACAAATGTTTTTATCTGAATCCTTTTTGTCAGGCTGAATGTAACTACTGTAAATAGTTATTGAATGTTATGAATGTATTAAATTATTGTGTTATTTCATCAAAATAAAAATCATTTGAGTAAAGAAAAGAATTACCCATTCTAAAGACTTAAACCTTGCCCGTGATATAAATAGGAACTGCTAGAGAGACAGGTATGTATCCCAGAGACTACCCCCAGTGGTCTCTCACCTAGTTTATACATATTAACCTATGAACCTATAATGGTACCTTCAACACTAGGCATTAAGATGTTACTTGTAAGATGATGTGAACTTTCAAATGTATGCAGTGAATCAGCAAGTAAAAGATGTACTCCCCGTGCAAGCACTACATATCGTATTTATTTTAATACTGCAGTAATGGCCTTCAAACAAAAGAGTATAACTGTGCACCCCTGCATGGAGACGGTGGTAGTAAAAGTGATGGCACACAAAGGAGATGGGTAGCGTACAGACATCATGAGCCTTACATCTTTCTTTGCTCCTGCAGTTATAAATCTTGGCAATATTTTAATATTATTAGTCATATGGCAGGAGTAACAGTCTCTGTGCTAGGGAGTAAAATATCATCTGTAAGCTGACATTAATTAGTAAATGTTTGCCATGAAGCAGCATAGGACATACACTGTCTGAGTTACTGATGACTGTTCAGAGTTATTGAGAATATAACTGATTTCTCATATTTTGATAATGAAGTAAAAGACCTGGACACATTAGTTTAAGGACGGCACAGTGCAAACAGAGGCTGGTAGTAAAAAGGCAGTAAAGGAAGAATACTAATGTGAGCATATAAAAAAATCATTTGTATTTGCATTAATATTTTTAAAAGAATGTGAGATATGCATGAAGGAAAGATGCCAATTGATATACCACACAGTCAGACAAACTAGTTTTCCATTGACATATGACATGTAACTTGCAGGAATTCTTCCATTTGAGTGATGTTTGGAAATATTACATAATAAAATGGACTGTTTCCATATTTTTGACAAAACTCCAAACTACAGTGTGGTGTGTTGTCTTAATATACATCATATGAAAGCTCACAATGAGTTGATATCTTTGTTGCTATAACCTGTTATGTAAGATTACAGAGATGTAACCATTTTGGGACATCCTCATAAAGTAAATTTTATCAACATAATACATATATTCTGTAAGTAATATGAAATATGAAAATCAGTGTCACCTCTTAAAGTTTCATATTATAGCTAGTATGTAGATTGACAACCCATGAATACAGTACAATTTATACTTTATACTTTTTTAATGTTACTCTTTCAAAGATTTGAGAACTTAACAGAAGCATTCTTTTGAGCCTGAGTAATAACTAAACCTTTCAGGATGCAGCAGATATTTTCAAATCAAAGCTTTCAGCAGTCAAGGACCTTGATCATTCATCACTGTTTAGGGATTAAAGGGCAAAATCTGCTACACAACTCGTCTGTTATAGTATGCCTCCTGCTGGGGATGCTAGTGGGCATGGAGCATAACGGAAACAGAAACCTGTAACAGTCTGCCATGGATAATAATACTGTTATATCAAAACATTTGCTGCTGACTTTAATCATTTGTAACAGGAAAGATAAGCAAGAGTAAGAGCTCTCATATTTTTCTTCAAGGCTTTAGACAGTCGAGCAACAGCTGTAGGAAAAGGGCCATTGTCAGTATGATTAGTTCCAGGAAATGAGATTGCTATGGGATGATCGACATGTCTATGCATTCCAAGCAGGGCTATTTGGAAAATTAATTTGGGCAACTGAAGTTAAGAATAATCAGTCTGCACAAAAGTTGTGAGTATCCCATCACTAGTTATATCATCTTGTCCATTTGATGTGAATAAAGATCTCTACTTGGATTACCTTCACTCTATTTTTCTTTTTTGGCTACCAGGTCACTGAACTTGGATTAGTTGGGTTTGCCACTCTGCCTGGATTTTTGTGTTTCTCTGTCACGCTTTGGATTTTTTCATTGTTTAGTATCCCATCACTGTTAGCTTTTCCGTTTAGCAGTTCTGGAGTTATCAGATCTTCTCATCAGTGAAAGAACAGAGAGAGAGTTCAGGCACATGGAAAAAAAATGTTAAACGTTCAACAAATCATCTGGGACATTTCCTTGTAAAATGCCTTTTTGGATAGTAATTGGTCTCCTAAGCTATGCCTAAGAACCAGGAAAAAAGGATTGAAATAGCAGAACCAATTGTAAGAATCCAATATGGCTACTCAGGTGCATTTTTCCTAAGGTAGTGAGAGTCTACACCTGTAATATGGCTAGCATACGTCTATTCATTTCAAGTATGACTACTATTCCTATCTGCACCATAAGCAAAGAAAAATGTTCATATGTTTTCTGATAACCTCAAGGAAGCGGAAACATTTCTACAAGTGCAGAGCATCAGGTACAGAAAGAGCTCTATCCTTATACTACTGTATACCTTATGGCTGGGTGAAGCACAAAAATATGTCAACCAGATGGCAACACCAAAACTGACTGGTCTTAACAGTATCCTTTTAAATATGATGCTAACATCTGTTTTCCTCACATGCTGGTTATCATTAAAGTAACAGAAGTTAACGGATCCTCCCAATGAAGTCAAGGGATGATATTAATGGTTTATTCACTAGACAGAAAAAATCATTATACCCGAAGGATTGCCATCTTGCACCAGTCAAACCTTCCTGCAGATTGTCAGATCTCCAAGAACGGAGGAACAGTGAAGTAACAGGCAGTCTTGTAACAAATAGTCTACAATCAGAGAAAGCTGCTCCAGGTATCTCTTTAACTCTGATTTTGAGCTGTTAGCATTGAGGATGTTGGATTCACTGGCTCACAGAGAAGTCACTATTCAAGTGCTATCAGCAATCACTCAATATAGCTATTATCGGAAACCCTCATACTTTAACTTTTTGTTTGTTTATACAATATATAAATATCCTACAAGCAGAGTTTTGAGGTGAGAATCAACTTGCTATTGCACCTCTCAATGCAGACGAACAGCTGTGATCACTCTCTCTCTCTCTCTCTATATATATATATATATATATATATATATATATATATATATATATCTTCTGATTGTATGGTTAGCACCTCTAATTTCTGCATTAATTGTGCCTATACATGGAAGATTGATTAAAAGTAGGCTAGAAAGGACAAAGGGCATAATTTGTAAAATATGAATTGGTCTACAAAAAACTCATGTAGTGGGTAGGTTTTATTTTATGCAGTTTACAAAAGCACTTGATAATACCCTTCAATATACTTGTTTCAGTTATTGAAGGGAATAGGATTTGGGCCTAGCATGTTCAAGTAAAAAGAGTTTTTGTATAAGCAATAAAATGCAAATGTATTAAATAATACATTGCCAGTTCACCCATTTTTAGTTTTAAGAGGCATAAGCAGGGATGTCAAATATATCATCTTTATTTATTGCTGTTGCCAAAGCAGTAACCAGATAGAACTGCACAGTTAATCCGGCATTAGTCCATTAATGCCGTTATGCCAAAATACGTTTGTATGCCCATGATTGTGTTATAATCCCCTCAAGATAAAATTATTTAGTTCCTACACTACTACATATCCTGCAGTGTTTTAAAAAGCTATCTGGGCTAGATATGAATATAAATATATAAATAAATCTAATTTGGTCATACTCCAAGCAACCAAATTACAATGTGGAATATTACTGTTAAAACAATACCCCATACGATTTACATGGATTTCACAATCACAAGTAACATTTATGAAATCAATAAGTTAATCAGACATGTATCAAATTGATAAGAAACATCCAGAAATACAAATTATACCTCATGCTTCCATCTACAGTATCAGTAACAAATATTATGCCCTGTCGTTTATATATCATTCTTGACACAACTCTTTTGTACGCATTACAAATCTATGGAATTTATTACTGAAATTAATAATGAAAGTGACCCCCCCAGTGTTCAGGTTCTCAGCTTTCTTCTGTGTATGTATGGCACACTATAGCATTCCAAATAATCCCACCTATCAGATTGTTTTCTTCATTTACAACATTGCCCCATCCCATTTTGGTTATCCGCAAAAATGAATATATCTTGGTTAAATATCTGTTACAAAAAAGCATGTTGCGGATGCACGCAAGGACATGATACCTCACCTTCACTCCCCTCATGTTTTGCTCAGAACCGCAATGCCTTGTTTTCTTCCTAAAATTGTGTCATGCTCACCAAAATTGAGGAATATTTGCCGTTGGAATAACCCACTACTGAAAACAGAAGGAAAGACATTCAAGTAGAGCTCTTGAGTAGTTTGTACTGTTCTTGTTCTTCCCCCAGACAACAGTCACAGCACAGAATCATTTTCTTTACTGCAAGGTAGCTTTTGTATCGTATTTGCACACACAACACTAACAGTACAGTGCAGGTCACTAAAGTTACACATTCAACATGCTTTTCAAGTATGGTGAATAACTGTCTACAGCTGTAAGAGCTATAACATCTCCGGAACACCTAACAAATCTGTAGCAAACCAGAAACCTCCTCTAATCTAGTTATTGCTCTCAAACATGGAAAATCTAAGCAAATGCATATCCAACACTGTTTTGAGACACTGCATAGCTAAACAAGTGCTTTAATGTGATATACCTTCTACAAGCAAAGGTGGAAAAGTGGAAATTAGAAACCACCTAGAAGCCCTTAGTATAATATTAACATCAGTATTTTACTCATTAGGGAAACCTTGTTACAATGGTAAATGTCTGTATGATGCACAAATGTATTAATTTCTTACCTCCTTCTGGAATTGCTGCCATGACAATATTATTGTTCCGAAGGGCATGAGTTGCCATTTTCTGTCTTGCTGAATCTGAAATAAAGAGATACTTTTTCATGAACAAGGAGAGATCTCTATGGCAATTACCAGATTACTGTTTCTGGAACCCTTACTGTTTCTGGACCCCTCCTAGGTACGCCACCTGAGCATTGTTGCTGTACAGTAGATCTATATCTAGGCAGGTATAACACTCAAATACTCTGTGCAAAGAGTTTATTTCTCTACAGCTTTGTGGTCTGATATGATGCTGTTGTTTCACCTGTCATCTAACATCCCCAGACAAAGCACTGGGCACTTGCATGGACCTAAATGTCTATAGAACTTTATTACATATAGCATGAAAATTAAAGCGGTTGGTTTCCACTGAAAGGAACAAAATCATCTCAGTTCAGTTTATGCAACAGAGAACTTCTGAGGACATGGCTAGCCTGGACCAGTGGCAATTGTATCATGTATTGGTACAACTATTCTGATGTGCTGTTTGGACTTTTCTTTCTAGTTTTTTCCCACTTTTTTACATAAAGACCTATTTTTGCACAGCAAAGGTGCAATATTTTGCATTTTCTGTGTTTTATTAACAAATATCAAAGCTTTCAAATAAGTTATACAATTAACAGTTTATGCCCACATTTCATTAATCAATCAGTGTAATGAAAACAGAAACACTATATATTTTTTCCTTTTTTGTAGAGTTGTGTCTTAAGATGATTTCTAAACCTGACAATATTAGGTATTGGTCATAAGGTTACCAACAATTACAAGTGTAGCTCCACAGGTAAAACATGTAACCTGTAATCTGGAGAGGTGTGCATCTGTGGGTACAACATCCACATCTACAATCCTTATTGAAAAGTTGGGGGTATTGTAATGATTAAGGTGTTTACCTCACAGTCAAGAGTGACAGGGTTTTTATTCTCACTATGGGAAAATGGGCTGAGCTTAAAATAATCCACAAGGCCAACTAGCCTAGTACTTACCTATAAACCTATATTGTGGCAGTGCTTGAAAAATGTTTAATTCACTCCTGTTCTTCTTACAGCATATCTGATCCTTTTCTTTTAGTCTTGTGGGGAAAATTCAAAATTAAATGGTTCTATGAACTGTATCATAAAATTTGGTATTGACCACAATTCTATGTATTCATACTATTGTTTTAACAGATAACATAATCCCCTCAGAAGCAAACTACTAGATAAGTTTATCAGGTTTCAGAGATGTGTATAGACTTCAACATGTAAAATAAATAAAATAAAAAATAAGACCTTAGTCCAGAGCGAGATCCAGCATTAGGTGACTTAGGTAGTTGCCTAGGGCCTGCTGGCTGGGGGATGCTACAACATTTTAATTAAAAATAAAATAACTTACATTATTTCTTTAAGGATATACACTGCATGCACCATGACACATGCACAAAACCACACCCTGCATGCATCACACATGCACACATAACCTTCACTTCCTTCTGTGTGCATCATGACACACACATCACCCATGCACTTAATAACTTTCCCTTCCCTTCCACTGCTCACACAGAATTCAAATGTGAAAAACAAATCTATGAGTGTGGGTGTGTGTGAAATGCCCTTACTTTGGCTTACAGATTAGTTAATTAACCTGCTCAGGCTCAAATTGTGTACCTTGGTTACAGGGGAGAAGACATATCCACTAAAAAACAAACTCCAACTTGACCTACACAACACAAAAAAATACAACGGAGCCAATAGCTGTGCACCAGATTTCTTTAATGGTGCTTCATTCACTATATTACAGTGCTGTTCCAGTCACATGATATATTCATAATTAATTAATTTATACTGACTGACAAACCCTTAAAGCCCCAAACATTATAAAAATAAATATACTCCCAAATATAATAAGAATTACCAGCAATACATTTAAATGTTTTTACCTTTAATAAAAAATGTACATGAATTTAAGTATTAAATATTTAAATTTACTTCCAGGTTCATGCCTTTGAGTTAGTTGTAAAGTGCTGTTATTCTTAAGGGCAGTTGGCACTGAATTTGTACATGAAACACTGAAATGTAAAGTTGTTTGCAAGCAACAACCTCTGCATTAGTTACAGATCTCTTTAATGGGAAATCATTCAGATGACTTTTATTTCTGCAGAAATTGTGCATATTTACTGCTATTGGTGGATTGTAATGACAGAAGCCTGAGTGACCTTTAATGGTTGAAATGTTCTGAAATAGGTAGTTTTGTCATTATTGGTTTATACATTTTGTTTCATTGCTTACTGGAAAAATGTTAAAAACTACAAATTTAAAACACACTCCAACAAGTTTTGCTGTATCATACAATGAATATAATTTAATACATTCAGGAAGGTGAATCAAAGAAAACATGCATGAACGCATGGTCCCAAAAATGTGTGCAAGGGGCCTATGGCTTGAAAAGAACCTAAAGGTCAACTTAATCTGCCACTGGCCAGATGCATTTTCTTTGAATGTGGGACTCAATGCTATTTCAATGAATGTGAGTTTCAAGGGCAGAGAAGTTTAGTCTTCATGCTAAGTCTGTTTTGTTTAGTAAAGGGCTATCAGTTTTTATGCTATAAGATTTGAAATAAAAGTTTTAAATTAAATCCAAATATCTTTAATCATTGTGGAAGTAAAGAAGGAAATATTATGCACACTGACAGGTTTGAACAGTGTCTATGGTAACTGGGGAGAAATAGTGATGTAACAGGACACCAGAATGGCTGCCAGGTAGAGAAGGCTGCGATTGCTGCCAGGGGGAGATTCTGTGGGGATCCCCATTCCATTACCCTGCCTAGGGTCCCATTTGATCCTGATCCAGCTCTGCCTTAGCCTTGTGAAATAGCATTTCCTTTTAGCCATAGTAACCCAGATTGGTGTTGGCCTCACCTATCTCCTGGGACCGCTCAAAAAGGAAGAAAGAAATTCACAGCAAAACATAACAGGATTCTTCCTGTCATTTTCCTACTTTTCTCTCACTGGCAAACATCACAAATAACCGTACGACTTTCAAGCAATGAGTATGAATACTACCCTTATAGTATTCAAAAAATGGTGGGCAGTTAACATTTGCAAACATTGTTCACAGCAGATCTAATACATGCAAGAATTACATCAGTAGAGTTAGTGCCAGGAATTGATTGTATAACACTTCTTCTTCTTTTCCCGGTCAGGGGTTGCCACAGTGGATCATCTGTCTGCTCATGAATGGCAGTGGAGTTTTACGGTGTCGAGTTGTCAGCCCGGCGCCCAACTTTCCACAGAAGGCACACACACACACACACACACACACACACACACACACACACACACACACACACACACACACACACACACACACACACACACACACACACACACACACACACACACATTCACACCTAGGGCCAATTTAGAGTGTCCAATCCACCCACTGCATGTTTTGGGGATGTGGGAGGAAACCGGCGCACCCAGAGGAAACCCATGCGACCACAGGGAGGACAGGCAGACTCCGCACAGAAGGCACCCCAGCCGAGAATCGAACCAGAGAATCTCTTGCTGTGAGGTGGCAATGCTAACCACTGCACCATCGTGGCCACCCTAATTGAGTGTACAACACTGATATTATACATTTTAAATATGCAATTAACTTGGAAAAATCCCTTTTCAGTGTATAATAGTTGAAGTGATGTGGCTTAGATAAGTCAAAGAACAGGCTGAATAGCACTCAGGAAAGTAAATGAACATTTTTCCTTAGTAGCATAGTGTAGGTACCTGCCCTACATTCTGGCTGGTTACAGCAATCAGAACACTGAGTGCTGCTGTCATCACAGTGCTGTACAGGAAGTACAAAGACATGCCATTCCACCATAGTGCATTCCACCTTCCCCCTCTAACTGGCATTATTGCTCATTTATAGAATGGGTCAATGTTCCCGTAAACAGTGATTTCATAAATGATCTGCTCTTCACTCCAAAAATGCATCTCTACTTTAATAACAATATTCGCTATCATCTCTGCCAACAACACAGTGCTAAAACAAGCAAACCACACAAAATGATTGGGTGTCATCACAGATGACTAGTTGAAATTCGACTACAATGTATCACAGGTAGTTAAAAAAAAATCATCAAAAACTAGGTACATTTTACAGAGTAAAAACCTATCTCACTGACATAGACGGAAGATGTATAGCCTCTACTGTCTTACTGCCATCTCTCCTCTTTTCTGCCCCAATCTTCAATAAACTTCAAGTCTCACAACTGTACATATCTGAGCAGCTTTATAATAAAAAATAGAACACAGCCCACGACAACAGTTAAAGGAACGACCAAAACCAAGCAGAGAATCTTGTCAGAATCTTGTCAGCAAACAGTAACAAATAATTCGATATTCCAACAGTTTGAATAGTCTTTTATTGTATGATATTCCACAGAGTTTAGCGCTTTCATTCACACTGGAACTTCATCAGAACTCATTTAATAAAAAACACAATACATTTAAATACCTTCCTGTTCAACAGTTAACAAATCACATGCCCTTTTCAACCAATAAAACTTATTTAAAATTTATTTAAAATTCAATCATTCCAATTTAAGCACAGGAAGCAGGGACACAGAGTCATTTAGCCCTGGGTGGTGAGTTGCATTTAGAATAATCTGCCACTTTAATTCCGCCAAGTCTAAATGCTCATCAACCAGGCTCCCTTGTGCATCCTTCACCACCTTTTCCACTACCATGAATTTAAAACTATGGGAAGAAGTCATGTGAATGTGCCTATATAAAGCATTACTTGACTTACAGTTCTTAATATCAAAAGAATGCTCGTACATACAATCACGCAACTTTCTCTTTGTTTTGCCTATATAAAAACTTGAACAAAGGCTGCACACAGCAATAAAGACTACGTTCTTCGTCTCATAGTTGAATCTCCCATTTATATAACATGTGGTGTTTCTCACAATAAAATGATCATCACACAATATACTAGAACATTGCAAACATGTTCCACATCTCTTAGTACCATTCATTTTTACACTATTAACATTTTGAGAGTGCTTCCCTTCCAATCTTTGGTTGAAGGATACTCCCTTTCTAAAAACAAATGTTGGTTTGACACCCACTTTTTTTATCACCTTACTGTACACATCCACATCACTAGCAATAATACACCAATTCTTTTCAATAACATTTCTGATGTTTACACTATCCAAACTATAAGTAAAAATACAACTCGTATTACTATTTCTCTCTACTCAGTTACTAGCCATCAAGACCATATAATCAGTGCCTAGTAATGCTAAAAATACCCCATTTTGCCTTTTTCTCACAACCTCATTCTTAATCTCAACTAGCAACTCTAGTGGATAACCCCTTCTTATAAACATTTCAAGTACCCTATCACATTCACCAATAAAAGTCTCCATACTGGAGACCATATGTGCCATCCTCATGAGCTGCCTCTTCACCATTGCCTTCTTTTGATGTTGTGGGTGCCAGCTGGTGAAGTGCAAATAGGTGTTAGAAAAGGTAGGTTTTCTGAAACAGTCGATACAAACCTACCCCCAATTTTGTCCTTGGTAATTTCAATATCCAAATAATGGATCCTTTCATAATCCAAATGGGTGGAGAAGGACAAAAAAATCAACACTATTGTCTAAATAAACAAAAAACTCTTCTAGTCTTTCAACAGTATCATTCCAATAGAGAAATATATCATCCAAATAGCTAATATAAATCGCCCATGATTTTACATATGGGCTATTCAGAACCACATATTATATAAATGGGACACTCAACTGTGAGAAGAAGAACATAGTCTATATTGCTGTGTGCAACCTTTGTTCAAGTTTTTATATAGGCAAAATGAAGAGAAGGTTGCGTTATTGTATGTACGAGCATTCTTTTGATATTAAGAACTGTAAGTCAAGTAATGCTTTATATAGAGACATTCACATGAATTCTTCCCATAATTTTAAATTCATGGTAGTGGAAAAGGTGGTGAAGAATGCACAAGGGAGTGTGGTTGATGAGCATTTAGACTTGGCAGAATTAAAGTGGCAAATTATTCTAAATGCAACTCACCACCCAGGACTAAATGACACTTTGTCCCTGCTTCCTGTGCTTAAATTGAAACAATTGAATTTTAAATAAATTTTAAATAAGTTTTATTGGTTGAAAACGGCATGTGATTTGTTAACTGTTGAACAGGAAAGTATTTAAATGTGTTGTGTTTTTTATTAAATGAGTTCTGATGAAGTTCCAGTGTGAATGAAAGCGCTAAACTCTGTGGAATATCATACAATAAAAGACTATTCCAACTATTGTAATA
Source organism: Protopterus annectens (assembly GCF_019279795.1). Lineage (NCBI taxonomy): Eukaryota > Metazoa > Chordata > Ceratodontiformes > Protopteridae > Protopterus > Protopterus annectens. Next base: position 1,135,893,090 of record NC_056743.1, read on the forward strand.
TTGGATTATTTGTTACTGGTTGCTGACAAGATTCTCTGCATGGTTTTGGTTGTTCCTTTAACTGTTGTCGTGGGTTGTTTTCTATTTTTTATGGTTGGTCAGCGTTCATTTTATCAGCTTTATAATAAAATCGACAAATATGCAGTAAACTGTAACAACAAAACACATCACTGCTTAGTCCTCAGAGAACATAACTGGTTAGAACTACATCATCACCTAGCTCTTTTTTAGCTAGCTACAGTACATAGACTTCTCCATAAGTCAGACAATTGCCCAGCCTTTAACTACTATATGCTACAATACTACCCCAATAAAATTTTACTCTATAGAGAAAAATCACTAATCACTATAACCAAATCATCTAATGCTGCAAGTGAATCTCTACATGTAAATAGTGCAGCTAAACTGTGGAACCACATCCCATTACCGCTGAAATCCATTCACAATGCAAACTCACTTACACATAACTAAAACTTCACCTGTCAGATCAATGGATGTGCCCCTGTACATCTCCAGGATAAATACTGCTGTTATCTCCAGCTTGCTATGTTATCCAACCTTCTTCTTTCAGAGTCCTTTACCCCATAACCAGTTAACTATGCCTGAGTAGTTTTAATAGCATCTCCCAACTATGTTCATTATTTTATATCACTGGTCATTCCTCCTCTGTACTAACTATAAACCTTATTATAGCCATATACAACTGTCTCTGAACCTGCTTTACACCCCACCTTTAACTAGAATATCAACATTTTCTACCCTAGTTCTTGCCCTCACATAATTTTCTTTGAATTTCTAAGCATTAATCACATAATTTAATATTAGACTGACAAATCCTCTTCAAATGCTCAATGTTCAATATCTACTAATGTATAGGTATATTTTTATACTGTAATAGCAGCCTCTGCTTTCATATGTCTGTAATATAATCAGCAAATGTATGAGTAATTGTCGATGTGTATTATTTACTGTCAGTTGATGTATTACTGAATGCATATTTAAAAATGTTTGCAATATTTTAGACTTTTTTCTCCTTGGGTCTCTGCTGAAAAGGGTTGTTTGACTAAACTCAGGCGGACAAACCTGGTAAATAAAAACAAAATAAAGTAAAATAAAATTGCGTGCCTCCCTGCTAATGTGCTGTGCACAGCAGCTTAGCTGCATAGCAAGGTATTCTGCAATATGATTAAGAAGGCAGACAGTGGTATGGATCACAGCCTGAAAGTTTTCATGCTGTCAGTTACACAAGGTCTCTTGCCCAATGGAACATGTGTATAAGTCTGGTTCCACATCCACTGATTTCCATGTCTGAGCACTAAACAACCGTTTAACATGTTTTGATTGTTCAATTAGTCTAACTGTGCACTCATTAGTATGCAATAGTTTTGTCATTCAGCTATAGCATGAGCCGGGACATCTTTCCTTGAGAATTGAATGCTTTAGGCAAGATACTATTAGTGTGTGAGTTAGCTAAGTTATGCCTTCCATATTTATGCTGTATATACTACTGCTCTCAGACACAGTGACAGTAAATTATAAACATTACTTGACATAACTGAATTCTGAAGGCGTGGGTGCATAACTTGCAACTTAAATGTTTGCATAAGTTAGTAGTCAGCAGTTTCTGGAATTCTGTACAGCATAAGATCCAGCAATATAGGCTAGTATTTGACTGGACACCATTTTAGTTTTCCTAATATACTTCATCTACGCTCCTTTGGGAGAGGGCAGCAGAATGTATTTATAAAGTCTGAAATTAAATTGCAGTTTTTTGAATTTTCCACATAAACATTTACTATTAGTGGGAGGGTTAAAAAGGTAGACCTGGAGAATGTTAGGGCTAACAACCTTTCAGACTTCAGGACTGAGGACTCTAGTAATGGTTTGACAAGCGTGTAATTCAGAATGATTCTGGCTGTGATCTACTTATGATACTTTTAAATGAACTCTGTAAGCTAAGTCACAGGCCAAATATCTAAAGCTTAAAATGTCACACAGCATAGTTCTTTCAGGAGCAGAAATTCACTGGGCAGTAGTAGAAGGTACGGTCAGGAGTTAGCTGGTTGAAGTGTGTGTTGAACAGCACAGTTTTAGCTTGTGCAGGAGAAGAACAAAATCAACTGCAAATCATATTAACGTCATCAGTGAATACATTTTCTGGTATGTATGGAGATTTAAAGATCTGGCAACTAGTCTGTAGACTTGGCCCATCTCATGTAATATTATTTTTCTTTTGGTCCACTTAACATCATTCTACTGGCCCATCTCCCCAGTGCTTTTCATCCACACTGGGTCTACCAGCTAATCTCCTTTCTGCTCAGACTAAGGGTATCCTGGGGGCTTGATTATCTTTGAGACATCTGGGGGATTTTATCTTTATATATCCTACCCGCTCCCCTCCCTGCATCCCTTCACCCACTGAATAAATCCAAGGGCAACACCCCTCTTTAGGCCTTGCATCCCCTTAGGGAGCATCACTGATAAATGCCCTCCCACCCAAAATGGGCACGCCACTCCCTCCCTGGTGATCCATCAGTTGCCGAGCTGCTAATCAGTCCCAGGGCATCAGGGTCACTTTATCCCTCTGTGCCACTGGGGAGGCTATCTAATGTAATATTATAAAGAAAACCGCAATGAAAGACCAAAGACTGAGCTGTGTGAAACTGCTGCATAGACATCCCTAGGTACAGCAGAGCTTGACTTTAAAGTATATACTTACATTTTTCTGGAGGCTTTCACTCCAAGATATATGATAGTATTCAGTTCTGTATCCTTAACTTTGAAATACCAGACACTCTATCTTTGATTTTTAAGTCATTATCAAGTATTCAGTGAAGTCAAGGACTTTGCACTTGTCAGAAGAAAGCCTTTTTGTCCAAACTTTATGAATGTATGCGTGAAGAGCCAAGTGGCTGGCATGGTACTGTATCCTTGCTTAAATCCATTACATTGAGCACTGAAATGCATAGCTTTGCCTATTTTTTTTTTTTTTGGTGGTATACCATATGCTCTGCTTTCTTACTACCATCTCTCCTCTATGCTTCCCCTATCTGAACTAAACTTCAAGTCTCACAACTATACATACAAACCCATGTATTTAATGCAGGCCAAAAGTCTGCATTTTGACTGTCATCCCCATAAAGGAGGTGTTTTAACAGCAGTTAATCTCCATTGCTCCTTGGAACAGTGAAGCTGGCTTGTGGACATTTAGACCTATTCATCCCCCACCCACCCCCCACGCATACTCTACCTTCCATCAATGGCACAGAGCCAAGTCATTAATATCATAGATTAGAATCCAGCCACTTCAGTCATGAGATGGTTAAATAAATCCATTCTTTGTAGGACTATTTAGTATCATCAAATCAGTTAAACATTGATTTTTGAACATCAAATTAGAAATATTGGTTTACTGAAATTCAGTTTCACAGGAACGGAATGATACCCTGGTAAGTGGTACTACATGATGCAGGTTTGGCTGGAATAGTAATGTTAAGCTAAGTGGTTCTTTGTTGGCAATGAGTTATCTTTTACATTTGTAATCTGATGTAAAGATAAGATATTGCCAGTGAAGACTCACAAACTGCTTTCTCAGCCAAAACTGCATTGTCTTAAACATCCGGACAATGCTTCTCAAGTTGAAAACCAGTACTGTTGGGGAATGGGTTGTTTTCAACTACTTTAAGAGAAGATCTTGAGCAGACTGCTTTAGCAGTATTAAACAAGTGGCAGCAGATAAAAAGCTTTTTGCTTCACAGTTCAGGTACACACACATTATTGGTATGAAAGACAGCTAATCAATCAGATATAAAACCTTGGTGAGTCAAATAATTTTAAGGTACAAGTATGGCAAACATCACTGGGGTATTTCTGTGGTGTGCTTTTTAAGAGCAATCCTGAAGTCCTTGAGAGTGGTAGTTACCCTGATGTCCTGGTGTACTTTCTTCCCGCATTCCTTTGCTAATGTAGAAAATGTTCTCTCAGCATGCTTTTATGTCTCTACATGTCATTCACACCTCTAATACTCCCACAGCACCTTAAATTCACTGCTAGCTCCGCAGTCACTTTTATGGGACTCATCTTGACCACTGACCATTGACCTATGCCTTGCATATAAGGCAATATCTGACCCTGCCTTAATGGAAATGCTGCACATTCGCAAGTCAAATGTTATGCATGTCACATGCTCAGGAGACCTTAACCTTGCATGTGACATCAATAGAACTTGCTGGAGGGACAGACTTTATCTTCCAGAGGTTATCTCATCTGTGGAACAGACTTCCAATCCATGTTAAGCAGAGCACCTCGTTGAACTTATTTAAGTGTAATTTGGACAACTGGATGAGAAACCATAAATTCGCCCCAAGGGTTCCACCCGTGTCCCTCTTAGATATGGGTAATAGGTGCTGATTTAGTGTCTACCAGTAACAGACACTCTTGGGAACAAGGGTTAACTTGGATAGGCTTGTAAGGGCCCTAGGGCCATTAGCCTAGTAACTTCCTATGATCCTATGATCGTATAATTTATTGCTGTAAAATCTTCAACCTGGTATTCTCAGCAAGGAAGAACTTTATCTTCACTGTAAACCTGATCGATGACCATAAAGTAACCTAGAAAGTAACTCACACAACTCATGGATCTATAGCCATGATCCTAGCAATGAAGGAGAACTTACTGCTGTTTGTGTATAATGTAGTTTGAGTGCCAAGTCACAGCTTTAACTGAGTCACACAGAGATAGCCAGTGACAAAAGGTGAGGTGATGCCTCAGCATTGTCTCCCCATAATTTTTTGGTTTTCCCATTCTTTCAATTACTATGAAAGGAAATACATCCATCATTACAGGTCTTTATTGCACCGCTATCCCTGGATAAAGGTCTGAGGTCTACTTTCCTCCCTTCTGACAAGGATGCTTCATCAGTTAACAGGAGCTACCAAGATGACCATAGACAAGCACCAGAAATATCCTTATTTGCATCGATACTCCTTTATTCCTACTGAGCTAAAGTATTTTTTTCTGAGAAACTGGTGGGTTCATATAATTCCTCAACTGACTGCTTATCCCTAAAGACTAAGGTGCTATTCCCAGAATTTACAATGTTCTAATACCACTACAAGAAGACTGTTTTCACAGGTCTTAGAATCCTTATACATCAAACTAATATAAATCTCACAAGATGGTAATTATTAGTGTATCTTATATTACTTTTGCACATATTTGCTTTTTATTTGTTATGCTGCTTGTGCTGTTTATAGTTTGAAAATGCTTGTCATTCATTAAAATGAAGTTATTGCATTGTAGAACATATTCCACCACTGTTGAGCTGTATCTTTTAATGCACATGCATCGATAAAAAATGAAGCCAGCCTGCTCATTTCAACAACAGCAGCTGTTAGGAATCATATGTTTCATAATACATTACACCTTGCCACTTCCCACCCTAGACTGTACCTTCCCTCCCAATGAAAGAAAAGCCAGTCAGACATGTCTCTCTGCATATCTCTTGGTAAAAAATGAAGCCAGCCTGCTCATTTCAACAACAGCAGCTGTTAGGAATCATATGTTTCATAATACATTACACCTTGCCACTTCCCACCCTAGACTATACCTTCCCTCCCAATGAAGGAAAAGCCAGTCAGTCATGTCTCTCTGCATATCTCTTGGGGTTTTTACCCCAAGTTATTCCCCACCACATGTACAGCTACCATGCCATAGTTACATTTGTCTGGTATAAGGGTCCAAGGGCCCTTGAAACATCTGAGATCCTGGCACTTGAAAGACAACACACACTCACTCTCACTCTCTCTTTGTCTAATATTGTAAGAAGGGAATTTTTGTCACAAATTATTAAAACATTTTTGTTTGTGGAGTGGTCAGGTGTACTGGCATTTAGACCCTGTGTCTCAGGGTGACTCTTTGTTAAACGTGATATAGTATGTGATGCAATGTTTGATTATGATTTTTGTTGCAACTTAATCATTCCAGGTTTATTAGGGTTTGGTAAGGATTTCTTTACAGCATCAGCATATGACATTATATTATGATTAATAGCTGGGTGTGTAATATATGGTATGTTAGAGCTATGCTCAAAGTTTGTTTTTTTTTTTTACTGTGAGACTTGATGGACTTCCATATCTCCTAAATATTAGCACCTCTCACAAAACAGTTACTTGTGTTTAACATGAGTTCATTACCTGTGGAAAAAGGCAATGCTACATTGCTTTAGGGTACCTAATATTATCTGGCTGGTGGCACATGAGAAACAAGTAATTTGACTTTTCATTTCATCCAGTATGAAGAAAAACTTGATTTGATTTATGAAGGGTTGCAGAGTTCAAATAAAGTAAAGATTTACAGTTTATTAAGACAGTTATTGGTTTAGGAGCAGATAGCGTAGCTATGCATGAATATGAATGTCTGTTTAGGTAAATATGTAATTTAGGTTTATATTTGAGTCTGATAAGACCATCTGAGAAACCTTGCATAGCAGTAGTGTTGAGTTTATTTGTAGTGGCTGAGAGCTGATTTGTGCAATGTTGGGCCACTCAAAGGTGCTACAAGTTAGATTTAGAGTGCTAGGTTCTCCACTCAGCACATTATATAGTTATGCAGAGCTTGATACTCCTGTATAGAATAACAGACTATTTGCTAAAAGGATTTGACTGAGTTAGTTTCATTAGGAAAAGTTACAAATCAAAGTACCTGCATTTATGAAGGGCACATTTCAAACCAGTGCACTAAGTACAGAGCTGTCCAGTTCAAAATAAAGAGGGAAAATGAAGGAAAAACTATGCAAATACCTAAGCCCTAACCAGTAGTGTTTTTCTTCCCAAGAGCTGCAGCAAATACCCTACTGACACAAGAATAACTGCTACTAGCTCTACATAACTCACACATCTGGCCAGAACTGGCTGCTCGCTGTAACCTTGAAAAATGACTAAGTACATAGCAAATAAGTGCAGCAAAACTGATTAATTCACTTAGCAGAGAAATCACATGAAATACAGTACAAACTGCAAAATGACTTCAATTAATAGCAACACTTTCAAATAAAGAACAAAGTACAATAAAAATGCAGAAAATGATAGAAATCAATAAAAATGTATGTACATAGCTAGGCACAGCACAGAAGCTATTTGAAAGGGTCTATATTAAATTCTCAAAAGCCGACAATGTCGAATCTGACATTGTCGACACAGGAATAGCGAAACTGCAGAACACCAAACAAGTAAACGGAAATCTCCGTAAGGGAGACATCTGTTCAATGTAGTGCAGTCTTGGAGTTGGTATATTTAAGTAGCGGGGGGTGTAGGGGCACAGCCCCCCACATGGGTGGTGCAGGGGGGCTTGCCCCCCTGCCTACACCCTTTAGTTTTTTTCTTTTTGTTTTTATTTTTTTTGTGAACATTCGATGTTTTAACAGTTCGATCACTTTAGTGATTCGAACTGTTAAATATTTGATGTTCTAATATAGACCCATTTGAAATGCAGCACAAACTCTACAAAGACTTCTATTAATAGTTGTAACTTTCGATTCAGAGAAAACACTGTAAAATTCAGACTCATTGACAGGAACAAGTCAAAAACTGATTTAAAGAGCTAGGCAACTTTACATTAGTAGAATAAGTGCACTTCCCTGTTTACTAATGCAAAATGGAGTGAAAATGACACTTTCCTTGTTTTTTTTTATCTTGTGCATAGCAGAACAGCTTCCTAGAGTCTTAGAATGGTTTATTAACATAGGTACTATGAATTAATGCTGTCTAAAGGAAAACACCCCAAAATACAATTTTTTTTTTCTTGCTTGTCATGCGTCTCTCCAAGATTATATCAGCTTTCAGTCTTGGCTTTCCATGACACCCTATGTATTTTGGGGCCACTGCAACTGCTTATATGGGTAGGTCCCAAGGCTGCCCACAGGCAGATGCACCCCCCTGGAATTGGCTGGCTGGGAGATTAATCTTCTTTTAATTAAAAAAAAAATCTTCATCTTCTGCGCCCACACTGAATTTTAACTCCTGAAGACGTCTGGACTGCGGATGTATGTACAAGTGAGAGGGAGGTGTGTGCATGTGCATGCTTAAGTGTTTAAGAGGTGTGTGTGTGTGTGTGTGTGTGTGTGTGTGTGTGTGTGTGTGTGTGTGTGTGTGTGTGTGTGTGTGTGTGTGTGTCTGTGTGTGTGTGTATATGTTTGTGTGTACGTCAGAGGGAGGTAGAGGTATATGTAAGAGGGTGGTTTATATCTCACAATTATCCCGATTTCTGCCTCATATTTTTGGTTTGTTTCTCATTAAATTGTGTTTTTTCTGGAAAATCATTGAGGACTGAAGTCAGAAAATAATGGCAGTCATTTCAGTTTTAGACTTTGTATTATCAGAAAATCCATACTAATGTAAACCTTGTTGTTCTATCCACTTTCTAAGGAGGTAGGTATGTGTGTTCATACTGCTCAACTGTACACATTTTCACAGAATGTCCAGATTTTTGCCTTATATTTTTGGTTTGTTCCTCATACAAATTCTGTTTTTTTTTCTCTTTTTACAAATCACTGGGATGAGCTAAGGATTAGTTACTAAATAATGACACGCATTAGAGTTTCAGACGTCCTATCCTTCAGAAAATGCATTTTAACATAACTCCATATATTCTAGTAACTTTCTAAATGTGTCCCTAGTTTTGGGCCTTTGTCCCTAACATTATAACAGTCTTTCTCCAGATTTCTTATACTAAGAGATTAGCAGGTATGGGGTGTGGGTGCATGTGTGTGTGTGTGTGTGTGTGTGTGTGTGTGTGTGTGTGTGTGTGTGTGTGTGTGTGTGTGTAAGTGGGAGGTAGCATACCCCTCAGCTGTCCAGCTTTTGCAGAATGCCCAGATATTTGCCACATATTCCTCCTGAAAAGGATTGAAGTTGCTAAATAATGACAGACATTTGATTTTTAGACATCATACCCTCTAGAAAAATGCATACTAACACAAATCCTGTTATTCTAGCAAATTTCTAAGTTCATTAGAACAATATTTATAATCTGCCCCTATTTATTTTAGGCTTTGTCCAGATTTCTTGCACTAAGAGGTTGAGGCGTGTGTGTGTGTGTGTGTGTGTGTGTGTGTGTGTGTGTGTGTGTGTGGGTGTGTGTGTGTGTGTGTGTGTGTGTGTGTGTGTGTGTGTGTGTGTGTGTGTGTGTGTGTGTGTGTGTGTGTGTGTGTGTGTGTGTGTGTGTGTGTGTGTGTGTGTGTGTGTGTGTGTGTGTGTGTGTGTGTGTGTGTGTGTGTGTGTGTGTGTGTGTGTGTGTGTGTGTGTGTGTGTGTGTGTGTGTGTGTGCCCTAGTTAGTGTTAGTAGGTGGAATTTATTTTCAAGTGCATTTTCAAGGAATTGTGAGTTTCAATGGAGAAGTTTACTGCTGCCCATGCTAAGGCTGCTTAAAATGTACAACTGTTTTGTTTAGCAAATGGTATCTCTATTGTGGTATAGAACTTTAAAGCAGTGTTAGAAATACAGCAGGTATAGAAGGCTATAGGTTCTTCTCCCACAGCATGTAAATTTGTATTTTAAAGGGGGTGGGGTGCTGCAGTCCTGAGTATGTCCTCCTTTGGATGAGATGTGTAGTAACTATAAACCTGTTTTTCAGCTTGCCACCCATTCCCTATTGCAATATATCAATTTACCATTTTTTTATGTAACATAGGCAATTTTATTCTTCAAGGGCAACAGGCACAGAATTTGTAGATGAAATACCGAAATATAAAGTTGTTTTCTAGCAATAAGCTCTTTATTAGTTTCAGATCTCTTTATTGTGGAATTATGTGTACTTTTGTGGTGGTGCAGTGGTAGCGTTGTTGCCTCACAGCAAGAGGTTCTCCCATTCGATTCCCGGCTGAAGTGTGGGGAGTGCCTTCTGTATGGAGTCTGCATGTCCTCCCTGTGGTTGGGTGAGCGTTCGAAAGACATGCATAAATGGGCGTGCCTTCGTTGAAGGTTGGACGTCGAACTGCACCTTGGCGTTCGTGAAAATCTACTGCCAATCATTAGCGGACCGGAGTTCCGCTGTGGCGACCCCTAACCAGGAAAAGCCGAAAGACAACAACATTCAGATGACTTACTTCTGCAGAGATTGCGCATATTGACTGATATTGGTGAATTGTAATGACAGAAGTTTGAGTGGCCTTTTATGGTTGAAATGTTCTGAATTGAGCAGTTTGTCATTAATGGTTCATATGTTTTGTTTCATTGCATACTGGAAAAACTATAAATTTAAAACACACTCTAACAAGTGGTGCAGTATTATACAAGGGATATAATTCAATTATTATATATTACACCCCCCCTGCAAAAACATCCTGTGGGCTCCCCTGTGTAGGACCCCAGAAATACACCACATCTAGACTTGTCTTCTCCATTAGCAGTATTTTAAGTGCCACCTGGTTTCAGCCAGAGGGAATTTTAACCCAGCCCTTGTATATCCTGCAGATTCCCCTTTGTGTAAGGTGGTAGGACGTAATTTACACAAGTGAGAGACTTTAATAATGTAGCAGCAAAAACTTAAAATGTCCCTAATGCAGGTTGCATCATTTCATAATATTTACTCCTAATCCTTCAGTCTTTTTTTCCTGTTCTGACTTGCGGAAATATGTCTAGGAATCTTATGGTAAACAGAACCTCGACTTATGAAAAACTGATCACTTGTGCCTCCATTTGCTATGTCACTAGACTCCAGTGTCACTCCTTTCAGCTTCCATAGACTGCCATGACCTGACCCCCCATCTTGATACCAGAACCTTACAGTTTCTGAATCTGTTATGTGTATACACTTTAATTTGAAATACTCTCCTTATTAATGGACCATCATTACAAATCATAAAATTGTAACTGCTTACATGCAGTGCCAGTGCTGTGAATGTTACCAGAAGCAATCCAAAAACAGACACACACGCACACACACACACACACACACACACACACACACACACACACACACACACACACACACCTTCAGTCTTATACCACTGCATTACCTGTAAGCTTCTGCTTGCTGGTGACTAATCTGCAGACCAGGAGCATTGATCCAAACACGGGACAGATAATCCTGCATTGGCCACTCAATCCCATCCTCCCTCACCCATTTTACCCAGTGTTTGGTCCATCACTCATACTCAGGTCATTTTGGTAATAGCCTGGGCTTTATTCCTCTGTGCTACAGAGGCAGGACTTTATCAAATTGATTTTCTACAACATTTTTAATACGCAACTTTGAAGCATTTCCTCATTCAGAGCAAGATTAGTTTAATATGACAGTTTTTCCAGTAACCATATCCAAATTAGACACATCCATGGCAAACTTAAACAGTACAGGATACGGGACAGTTTAGAGCAAGAATTCTCCACTGCAATGCTCAATGGAAGATGACATGCTAATGTGCTGAGAGCTGGGTGGAGCATCTCTGATGATTGTATTATAAGGAGTCGTAAACCACTTAATTTATGTAGCACATCAAGTGGACGGTGACAACCACAACAGTTCCACTATTTGTACTAGGTGGGGCAATACTCGGTGAAAAAAAATAATTAGCACCCTTTTCTAATGTTGCTGTGTTTCTGTGACATACTGTCATCCCAGTGTCAGCAGTGGGGAGTATGAGAACAACTGGTGAACCTGAGACTTCCATGGAATGAAGTCATGTTCCCCATGTTACCTTACAAGGCTGTGCATGTTTCCTGGATTTCCAAGTAACAGTAGGTACTTCAAGCAGAAGGTAACAGATGTGGGTAAATTTGGCAAGGAATCACATGTAAATCAAAGGAAAAAATCAAGCTTAAAAATATGAAATTGTAGAATAAGCAAGCAGAGATACTTTACAGTGGCATCATTTATCTAAACTGCTGTCCAATTTGGACCAGAACAGAAGTTTTTAAAACTATGCATGTCTATATCACTATCTATATATATCTATCCATATATATATATATATATATATATATATATGGGTCTAGGATTATTCACTGAAACACATTTGACTGTGCACAATTCACTGAAAGCTCAAGTCACTGAATACACAATTCACGGAAACACATTTCACTGAAAGTTATATATGGCCTTTTCCTCACTGTAGTGTGACCCTGGAGTTAGTATATATAGTAAGGGGGGTGTGGGGGGCATTTTAAATATTTTGAACTATATACATGGATACTTGCAATTACAATAAATTACTCTTTTCTGAACATAATATATATCCAAACTGTGTGGAGGGCTACGCCCCCACACCCCCCCTTACTACATATACTATCTCCAGGGTTGCACTACAATGGGGAAAAGGCCATATATAACTTTCAGTGAAATATGTTTCAGTGAATTGTGTTTTCAGTGAATTGAGCTTTTAGTGATTTGTGCACAATCATTTGACTTTCAGTGAATAGTCCTAGACCCATATATATATATATATATATATATATATATATATATATATATATATATATATATATACATACATACACATATATATATATATACACACACACACACACACACACACACACACACACACACACACACACACACACACACACACACACACACACACATGCACACACCATGTATATATATATCTACATTTTATATTGAAATACACACACGTATTTGGCCTTTACCAGATAATGTTTGCAACTTGCTGAAGATGGACCAAAAATGGTACAGCCTAATATAATCTATAGCTGTACTTATGTACTTATACCACCTCAAATATAAACTTGCATTTGGTTCAAATGAAGGTATAAAGTGACGAACAAGTGATAAACAAACAGGCTAGATGCTCAGTTCAGGACATACATTCACCCTTGCAGTAACTTAATATGAGGGAATGTTATAGGATGTGCTTCAAATCATTACTAAAATACTTCCTCTCTGCTTCCTAGGTTTGTCCCTGCTCATCATCTGGGACACAGCTGTACTAAAAACATTTAGCATCTAACTTATACCTCTCTTTAGAGCACTAAATCTCTTAACCTGCTCATTTCCATCTAATACTTCACTTTATAGCTGTAGTAATTAAACTACTATACTTACTTCTAATTATCAGAACCAAATTACTATTCCGTTACTACTTCTGTATTAACACTTAAATCTGTTTACCCCCACTAGTACCTCACTCAGTTGTATCTCTTAAATTACTCCTACCTGTCTTATAAGCCACTCTTCTATCTGTAAATTTTCAATGCAATACTTTCATACTAATGTTTGTGAGTATCAATGCAACATTTATTATACTGATTATTATGTATTCTCTGAAACAAGATTATAAAATTTGTTACTGTAAATATAGTTTGCATTAAATAGGATACTTTGGAGCTTTTGTTCCCTGGCGTCTGCTGAAAAAGGGCACCTGTGTCCAGTTGGACTTTCACAGTAAATAAATATCAATAAGTAAATATGTCTTCCTAGAAGGAAGCCATTTCTATTCACCGTGTCATCAGTTTCATTACTTATGGCTTCATCTCCTGCTCTCTGGTGTCAGACATTATAGGTGTATGTACCTAAGAATATCTGCCCCATGAGTCTGTATGCATTTTGTTTGCAAATATGTATTTTATTACTAATAGTTCACTTTTCATTTTATCATTCTTCTTATTTTGCTTTACTTGATGAGTTGGAAAAAAAGTTCAAAGATGTCATAAAAAAGATTGCAAATAAATAAGTAATATCACCCAGTGGCTTCAGAGCTATGCTCATATGAAGAAGTCTTATTAAGATCTATACTTATCACATCTCAATGACCAATAGAGCTACTTACTGTGAAAAGTCATAAGAGGTGCAGGAGGTCTGGCAGAAAAGTCATAGTGTTCATAATCTGAATCTGAGTCTTCCTCAGGAGGACGTGTGACAATAACAGATGGTGCTGTGAATAAATAACTTAGACACATTAGAATGAAGCCTCTGTATCACTCAGCAAAATGAATAAATAAATATAAACTACAGTGCCAAACTGATGTTTGTAATAAAAGACAAGAAAAAAAAATTATATGACACCTTTTGCTAGAAAAATGGTTTGTCAGTTGGGGACTATGCAAAGACTGTCCAGTCAGTTCCACTGTCCAGTCCATTCCAGTTAATTTGACTGCATGGAGTTTAGGCAAGAATTATACACTTGGGAAAGTTTTATCTTTCCATTTAACTTTAGTGACTTTGAAAGTAGTTATTTTGGAAAAGGGGTACAAGTTTAACCACGTATGAGGATGTGAAGAGAAAACCTCCTACATTAAAACTGAATATACCTTTTGCCAAAGGGCATTTTAGTTACATAATCTTGTTCAAATAGTCATCAGGCAAACAGCCTTTGATCTGATGGCTAATTTCCTAGCTGCAGAGTAGTTACAAAGAAATACCTTGGACTTTTCATTTAATGCATTTGCAACTAATACATACGTGGGATTCTCTTAAGGCCACAAGTAACACTTACAAATCTGTTTCTTCATTTAGTGACATCCTCATTCACTCATACATTCATTTTCTAATATCTGTTTTTTTTTTTTTTTTCATTTTGGAATCATGAGGGTCTTAGCACCTGTCCTAGAACTCGCTGAGCTTAATGTACAGAACCAATTCTGCATGAAACATCAGTCTATTACAGGATGTGCACATGTAATACTTGATGTCTGCATGTTGGATGTTTATGGATGTCTACTGAGATCCTGAGATAAAATAAATTCAAATACGGCAATATCTACTAACTGAAAGACTGCAGTAACTTATTTTCCCAGTCTGCGATACAGCAGTCTTTCTTAAGGTATACAAATATAAGTGCCACAAATAAATCCGAAGGAGGTAGGGCGTACACTACCGAAGTAGTGGAATCCGGCAATATCTCCCACAGCCAAACGTTGGTACCACAGCAAAAAATGGTAACACAGCAAAAAAATGACTGAAGCAATACAATGCCTTTACACTGAAATAAAGGCTTCGACAAAGGTATTCCGTGCTGTCCACAACTGTTGTTTATTTCAAATATAACCTAGGTTTCGTCCGCGACCCGGACTTCATCAGATAACATAAAATACTAAATACACACTTCTTATATACCATACACAATCACCCCATCAATTAATCAATCATTCAATTATTTAAATTTTTGAATTGTTTAAAAACAGCTCCATTTAAAAACATATTTTATAATAAATATAAACTTGTAAATAGTGAATATTTATAACACAATATGTTGCACAGCAAACCAAATATATATATATCTATATGTATATCATCATTAAATACAAAAATAATATACCATATTAAAAATCATGTATATAATCCTGTGTATGTCAGACCTAAAAAAACAACAAACTATGTACTAAATAATACATCATATACCTAATAAATATCCAATACAATTTTGTAGTATATGAAATCATTATTCTGACAATACCAAATATACTACTCATGTAAATATATATATATGGTACACTAACCAAACACACATATATGTGCTGATGTTAATATAAATACATACAAAATATACACAATAAATTAAAAACTAATTAAAACTAATTTAAAAACATAGACTTGTAACTTATACTAAACCCATACCAAAAAATATATATTTATTTTTATTTTAATTATTTATATATAAAACTAATATTCATCTGCCCTAAATACTATACGTACTATCTCCCTTTAATATGTCTTAATCTAAGTATAGGTTTTATACTACAACACTCATTAATACCAGGCCAATTATATGCATTCAACTTAATTTGTATTTTTAATTCTTCTGCATCCAGATCATAGGTAGTGATCCTACCTTGTTTGTCTTTAATAATTTGGGATGCACCAAAAAATCTAAAGTAATGGTTACTATTCTGCGTAACATGCCTTGCCAATGCATTTGTGCACTTGGATTTTTTAATGTCACTCAAGTGCTCCCTAATTCTGTCCCTCATGTGTCTGCTGGT
This sequence comes from Protopterus annectens, assembly GCF_019279795.1. Lineage (NCBI taxonomy): Eukaryota > Metazoa > Chordata > Ceratodontiformes > Protopteridae > Protopterus > Protopterus annectens. The sequence continues at coordinate 1,135,909,027 of NC_056743.1, forward strand.
CTTACCGACATAAAACGCTTCACATAGCTGACATATAGCAATATACACCACATTAGATGAATAACAATCAAAATGACCCCCTATTCTGATATTGCAATGGTTGACCAAAACCTTATTACCCGTGGTATTAATATATGGGCATATGGAACATCTACCACATTTAAAATTACCCAATTTCCTATTAGTGGTTCCTTCATTGTTATAAGTGGCCATCTCAAATAATTTTTTAAAAGATACATCCTTTTTATAAATATATGTAATGTTTCCCTGAAATATTTTACCAAAACTATTATCCATATTCATCACATGCCAATTTTTATCTATTATTTTCTTAATAATATATGCAATATCATTATATGTTGTTATATAAAAAGGAATAGAACTTAAATCAAACTGTCTATTTGAATGTCTCTCATTTACCATATTGTCCTCAGACATAAAACCACCAATTATAGATTTATACACACCTGTATCTCTCTTAACCTTGACCTCATTCAAAACATTATTACATAACTCATCTGGGTAACCACGATTAATAAAAAGGGACTTCATAAAATTCAATTCCACATAAAATTCATCCATATTGCTCACCATTCGTGCTGCCCTGACCATCTGGCCTTTTACTATGGCCTTTTTCTGATGGTCAGGGTGCCAACTTGCATAATGCAAGTATGAATTTGAAAAAGTTGATTTTCTAAAAATATTAGACTCCAATTTCCCTCTACTCCTATCAACTGTAAGTTTAACATCTAAATATGTAATAGTGTCCTTATTCATATCATGTGTGAACGACAAAAACCAAATACTACTATTAATATACTCAATGAAGGCTTCTAGTACAATTTGCTCCCCTTCCCAATGTGGTGTATATTGCTATATGTCAGCTATGTGAAGCGTTTTATGTCGGTAAGACCAGCAGACACATGAGGGACAGAATTAGGGAGCACTTGAGTGACATTAAAAAATCCAAGTGCACAAATGCATTGGCAAGGCATGTTACGCAGAATAGTAACCATTACTTTAGATTTTTTGGTGCATCCCAAATTATTAAAGACAAACAAGGTAGGATCACTACCTATGATCTGGATGCAGAAGAATTAAAAATACAAATTAAGTTGAATGCATATAATTGGCCTGGTATTAATGAGTGTTGTAGTATAAAACCTATACTTAGATTAAGACATATTAAAGGGAGATAGTACGTATAGTATTTAGGGCAGATGAATATTAGTTTTATATATAAATAATTAAAATAAATATATATTTTTTGGTATGGGTTTAGTATAAGTTATAAGTCTGTGTTTTTAACAATTAGTTTTAATTAGTTTTTAATCTATTGTGTATATTTTGTATGTATTTATATTAACATCAGCACATACATGTGTGTTTGGTTAGTATACTATATATATATATTTACATGAGTAGTATATTTGGTATTGTCAGAATATGATTTCATATACTACAAAATTGTATTGGATAATTTATTAGGTATATGATGTATTATTTAGTACATAGTTTGTTGTTTTTTTAGGTCTGACATACACAGGATTATATACATGATTTTTAATATGGTATATTATTTTTGTATTTAATGATGATATACATATAGATATATACATATTTGGTTTGGTGTGCAACATATTGTGTTATAAATATTCATTATTTACAAGTTTATATTTATTATAAAATATGTTTTTAAATGGAGCTGTTTTTAAACATTTTTAAAAATTTAAATAATTGAATGATTGATTAATTGATGGGGTGATTGTGTATGGTATATAAGAAGTGTGTATTTAGTATTTTATGTTATCTGATGAAGTCCGGGTCGCGGACGAAACCTAGGTTATATTTGAAATAAACAACAGTTGTGGACAGCACGGAATACCTTTGTCGAAGCCTTTATTTCAGTGTAAAGGCATTGTATTGCTTCAGTCATTTTTTTGCTGTGTTACCATTTTTTGCTGTGGTACCAACGTTTGGCTGTGGGAGATATTGCCGGATTCCACTACTTCGGTAGTGTACGCCCTACCTCCTTCGGATTTATTTGTGGTGTTTAGTTTTTTGTCACATTATCAAGTATACAAATATAAGTGGCAGAGGTTTGGGGTCCAGCTCTTCATGTCATGGGGTGCAAACATGTTTGAAAAAAAATATAAGTGAGTTTTGGAGTTAGCTATAGTTCTGATGAATTGTGTGCTTTCTGATATGTCAGAAGTTACATTGTCACATCTTGCACTCGTGATATGACTCCCTCACTCACACACTACATATACATACATGGGAAATTCAGAGAATGACCAAGTCATCAAATAGCGAATCTTTTGGGTGAATACAGAACACAAGTGAAAACCCACACAGATGAAGTGAGAACATACAGACTCTGCATAAAAGGGGCAGGATGGGAATAAGACTGGGCAACTAAGAGCTATAAGGCAAGAATGCTATCCCAACATGATTGAGCTATTGCAACATAACTTTCAGAGAGTGAGCACTTGCAGTCTTCTGTCTATTCCTTCAGATTTATGCTCACTGTTACATTCAATTCATACAATGGAACTTAAAGGAATACCCCTAATTTTATATCACTATAAGGACAAAGTAGATGTGCATAGCTACTTCTCCTATAATACATATGCCAACTACACAATAATGAAACATAAACAGATAAATAGCAATGTAGTTAAACCTATATGATCAACACTTCCATCTGGTATAGAAACGGGCCTTTATACTGTTCTGCAATGTCCAGTAACATTTTAACTCTTTTGTGATGCTTTTTTGTCCAGACAAGGATGGTTAAAATTATCACCTATTTACAGAGGGTGTAACACATTACAATGGTAGGCAATTGTCTTGAATATCAAAGTACACAAGCAGCTGTGATGGGATTCATATCCATGCTTACTGAAGATATTGGGTTTATGTCAAATAAATGAGTGGCTACATTGTTGAACGTCATCTCATCGACAATGCAGTCCATCAACCCCCCCCCAAGTACCCCCCACTAGTTATATATACTGACTCTGTGATTGCACTACAGTGGGGAAAAGGGCAAATTTCCTGATACCTACTGTAACATGATCGCAGTCACAATGGTTCGATGGCCTGCATTGTCAATGAGATGACATTCGACAATGTAGCCACTGGATTATTTGACATAGACCCAATGATATCTAACTCAGTAGCAGCCTATGTGTTTCAGCAGTGCTGTATAGTCTTTGTCTTCCAAGTCACTGAGCAGAACGAATGGGCAGAGTATAAAAATAGTGTCTTTCTGTAATATCTTTCATCCATCTTGGACTATTATGTTAATGATTATGTAAGATAGTAAGTCAGTGTGCGTTACTATATGGACAAGTTATTTTACAAGTATGAGGCATACTTGTCTTTGGTGCAGAAAGTTGTGAGGTCTATTCCCTCACAAGGAAGATGGATTACTTGCATTGCAATGCAGCATAAAGGGAGTGTTACACTTCTGCATGTGTCATTCTTTGGATGAGTCATTAAACCAAGGTCACATCTGCTTGATTTGGTTCATAGGTTCATAGGTTGGTACCAGGCTATCAACCCTAGGGCCTATACAAGCTTAGCCATAACAATGCCCTGGCTATTTCTTCCTACAGTATTTACTTCCCTGGACCCCTGTCTAGCAGGGTGACTGACGGGATCTCTGGGGTGAATTTCCTATCTCCCATCCAATTATCAAGGTTCCTTTTGAACAGGGCCAAATAGGCACTCTGCTTGACATGTATGGGCAATCTATTCCAAAGTCTGTGGAGTCTCTGAGTCAGGAACCTATCCCTCCAGCATGTTTTGCTGGTAGCTTAAGTGGAAGTAAGAAGTCCCATGGCACCTACTAAAAAAGAGAAGTCGACCTTTATTTACCAAATCAAATGTACTTATTTACAGGCACATATATACATTTATATATTTTTTACTGTTTATTATTTTCTAATAACATTTTCATTAGTTTTTCCATATTTGACTACCACTCTTTCTTCCACAACCATAATCTAATTTTTTGCTATATATCTGCAAAATGCATTTGCCATTAAACAAAATTGCATTCAATCTTTCATTCCAAATAACCCATAGAACATAAACTAAATTCTTGTATACCATCCTCACATGTTATTTCTTCTTGTTTTTATAATAATCATACATAATCATATTCATATCTATATAATTTGTCATTAATATTTTCAAACATTTTTTTCTCACAAAACATTTTGTAGAGTTTCACTGCTCTTTAATATTTAAGAAAACATGTTGCCTCTTCCTCGCCACAAAATAAACACACTATTTCCACTTTTTTATATGATATTTATATGATATTATATCTCCAGATTCTCCTTTACTGATAACTTATTTATTACCAGTCTCCATAAGAAATTCTGACACTCTACTATCTTAGTACACCACATTTTCCTTACTTTCATTGCTTTAGTCACCTCTTCTGGTAAATTTTTCATGGATTTACACAATAATATTGTTTAAGCACATTATTATATTGCATCCTTCTATCTTTCTCTAGATCATCAGTTTTTATTTTCAATGTTAATATTTTTTTTGATAATTTTATTTTTTTTTCATTTACTTATTCTTTTTCTATTTTCTTTATTTTCATTTCCCAGAACTTTTTGTACTTATATTTAAACTTTCTTATTATTAGTTGTTCTTTCTCTTCCTTTGCCCACTTTAATACTCTACAGGAGTTAAAAGAAGCAGAATAAACAACTTGATTTAGCATCCCCAATCCCCCTTTATCTTCACTCATATACAGCATACCTCTTTTCACTGAGTTTAATTGTTAACCCCATATGAAAGAAAACACCAACTGCACAATTTCCTTTTCATATTTTCTAGGATCATATAAAAATTTGACATATATGCTTTTTTCCCATTAATACAGTATTCACCAGATAAACCTTTTTCCTGAATGCTAATTTATACATCTACAGATGACATATTTCTTTAATTTCTTTTATCAAACTCTCTCATTTATATAATAATTACATCATTTTCCCCAAATTTTATCCCTAGCAAAGACACTTTATCCATTAAAAAATACATACACCCAATTTTCACCACATCATCCAAACACTTACATTTATCTTTATTCAATAATGTATAATTTTCCTTTAAAATTAAATTGAAACCAAAACGTTCCTCATTCATATTTTCTTCTTAGCAAAGACAGGTATATCATTTGCATATCTCAAAACTACTAGAATTACCAACTCCTTTTGCATCACATATCTAGCATCTCTCTTTCTGTAAGTTACTTCAGTCACTACTGTATTCATTACCAGTGCAAACAACATTCCACACATGGGACATTCTTATGTTATACCACACTTTATGCATATTTCTTTACTCAGCCACCTATTCACTAACACTCTCACTCCATTATTTTGATACGCTGACATACACACCCTACTAATTCTGCTACCTATTCCACACTTTTCCATAACATCCCACAAAGCATCATGTCTTTCATATCAAATGCCTCGCTACTATCAGCTACCATAAGTTTTACATCCTCCTTTTACTTACAACATCATCCATAATTTCTGCCTCAACCAATAACAATTCTTGACATCCTTTCCCTTTTATATCATATAGACTTCCTTCTATAATATCCCTCATCCTTCCTTCCATTCTCCTCTGTAATATTCTCATAAAAATGTTAAAATCTGTTATTGAGTGTGATGGGTCTCCAATTTTTATTTCATTCTTTTCATCCTTCTTCTACATAAATTTTAATGTCCCAGTACATAACTTTTTGTAAACAAACCCTTCCTTCAATCATTCATTCAGTGCATTTACAAAATAGCTTTTTGCCAGTCCATTAATTTCTTGTGCATTTCATGCAGTATACCATCTGGGCCTGGCACTGAATCAACAGTCACTTCGATCATGTTCCTTTTCCTCTCCTATTATGCTTTTTTTTTGTTGTTTGTTTTTTTATTTCCTTCAGTATACTAATATCCTCCTTTACTATTTCACCCAAATATACAGATACCTTCCCTGTCTTATAAATGATATCTCTGCCTAAATAGTAATGCCTTAATGTTTTTCTTGATTTTATATATAAATATTTATTTTTCGATTTCATTATACTTTCTTGTATTATTCTCTAAATTCTGTAATACATTTCTATACATTTTCACATACATCACTTTCTCTTTCTAACACCATCCTTCCATTGGAAAAAAAATCACTTTTTATATTTCTTGTACATTCAATTCATAATTCATACTATTTTATAGAAGTCCTTTATGGTTACATGATCCTTCAATAACTGAAATACTTTCCACTCTCCAATGTCATCCCATAGGTTTTCATTTATTGTTTTTATTCCCTTTGCTATTTTAATATACTCCTTTTCTTCCATCACCCCCATCCATATTGCTAAACAGTCAGATAACTCTATCACCATCTGATACCTACAAAATAACCAGTTTCAAATCCAATTGCCTCTTTCTGTAAGTCCATTCACTTTTGCTCCAGACAGCTAATTTACCACATTTTATCACTGCCTATATTTGTCACAACATTCACTAGCTTTTTATATGATCCCAATTTTACTCCCATGCAATTATCATTTTCATGTTAACCGCCACATAGTCTAATATTTGATGAAACCAGTTCTCTTTTTCCTTCCTAGTTATATATATATACATATAATGCTATAATTCTATAAACATGTTCCCTCTATCTTGCATCAACAACAGTTAAGACTGTCATCCATACCAACTTTATATCTAGTATTGTCACTGTTTTCTATATATCTTAGTCATTCCAGAACAATGTCCACTTCCTATATTCCATATTATATTTTCATCCCACATGGTTTCTGTTTGCAGTCTTTCTTCACTTGTCAAGAATTTTACATTCTCTAAGAGAAAAACATCCAGATCACATTTAGCCCTTCATACGGTGTTAACAACACTGTTCACATTTACTGAAAGTACTCTAAACTTGTTGCTTTCCCTTCTTTTTAAGTTTATGGGAAATATTTTTAAATTTTTATTTTCTTATTTTTACTCTTTCCACATCTTAATATTTTTCCTGGATTTCTGTGTACATAATCATTGAGCCTCAGAATCAGATTTGTCACTGGCTAGAACTTCAATAAAATTCTTAGTATCAAAACTTTCTCCTGACCCCCTCTTCCTGCACGCATACTGTCACCTCATTTTCCCCTTCATATTTTTTTTCTTTTTTTGCAGCTACTTCTTCACTTATTTCACCCTCTCATCCAGCCTCTTGTTCGCCTTCCTCATGTATGTTCTTTTCCTTTTCCCCTTATTCCTAATTATTTATTGATTGCTCTAGACAATCCATTCAAAAGCGTTTTTTGCACAACTTGCATTCAGGCATGCATTATCCTGCTGTATGTCATTTTACCCCACAATGGTCCCACTGAACCTTGTCACAATCATTAATTAAATGAGAAAAGTCCCCACAAAAGAAACATGATTTAGGCTAGCCAGCATTTCCTGATGTCCCTCTACGACCAATCAGAAAAATAACACTTGGTAAGTGTTTCACCATGTTTTTTTTTTCACATTTCAAAACAGCTTACAACTTGCACCCTCAATTACATTGTTTTTCTCATCTCTAACTTTCACAGTATTGTTTCACACAGACCCTGCATGCATTTTTTAGTGTTGCCTTCTTCTAGTTCATAAGTTCTAAACTGCAAAGTAGCATTGTTAACATCTTAGTTACTACAAGAAAACAAATTCTCTATAGATTTATGTCCTTCTTATAGTTACACAGTTCCAGAAATGGCATCAGTCCATCAGTTTCAAATGTTAAGTGACATAAAGTCTCTTATCTAGTATGTATAAAAGACCACATTTCTGGAACTTTAAAACCATGAAAAGTTGTGAAGTGTCCTATATGTAATATCTGCATATTACAGTGTCAGTTTTTTATATTTGTTGTTGTTCTTATTCTCATAGTTGGTCTTCTTTTATTTTTAAAATAGTTTTTCTAACGGTTTGTTGCTGCTTTTTTTCCTGCTGTCACTGCTGCATATGTTTTAGTTATTGCATTATCTGCTGCCACAAAACCACACAATTCCTCAGTTTGTTGCTGCTTTTCTCTTTTAACTTCTATCACTGTTGTATAAGGTTTAACTGCTGTATACTCTGCTGCCACAGCACCTGGTCCCTTTTCCACATTATCATCCTCAGCACTTCTGAAAAAGTTATCTGCCCTTTCACCCCATGGAACAGCAGAACTGTCACCTGGATCATCCTGCCTATTTATTTTTAACAGAACATCATCTACAAGCCCTCCTTTATGTCCTGAGTTCTGTTATCTGCATCACTGCAAGAATTTTGCTTACTTCCTGCTCCATGGAGACAGTTAAATGCTGCTCATTTCCAGCATCCACCCTTGAGGAATCTTTGTTTACTCTCTGAAGCTTTATATAGAACAATTGTTTTTCCAAATTCTCACTTTCCATCTCCAAACTTCCCATAGCTTTTCTCTCCTCCTCCATGCTGCTGTTTCTCTTAGGCCTCTTCCTTGTTGCTGCAGAAGCCCTCTGGTGCCATCTAGCAGCTCCAAAGTATAGCAGAAGTTGCCTGGTGCTCTGGCCAAATTTCCCCTAGTAGTATAACGTACCACTTTTGGTCTCCCTGGAAAAGAAGTTGCTAGCCTAATGGGATTAACCTAATTATAAAGGATAAATAAATTGGAATGCATTACTCACCAAGTAAATCTTCTTACTCCAAGGTGCCATCTATTCATTTCTTTAAACATTGTGACTTTCTTTGATTGTTTCTTTTCCAATTCCTCAGCAGCTGGCATTTCCAACCCTGACCCCTCCAGTTGTCAAAAGTATTTCTAAGTATTAGTTTCTCAAGAAACTTTTTTTTGCACTGTATATCACACATCATGTAATTAGAATCACAACTTCATAGACACTGTGTAGGTTCTGTTACTTGCTACAAAAGCCTATTTTCCAGTGGTGACTTGTCATTCTTTCCAGATGCCGTTCTGTAGGAAGTAATGGCTGAAAACACCTTTTGGTGAACACTGAATTTGCACTTTTCCCCCGTTGTTGTCTGACCTCAAAGTTGGTCCATATAAGCTGAGGAGTGTGGAGTCCCCCTCCACATAATTGGTTCAGATAGGCTTACCACACCAACAAAAACACCTTTTATTTTCACCAAAAGTGGTTTTCATACATCAGTTGTCTATGGAATGTCATTCAGAAAAAATGCATTCAGTATATCAATGTGATTTCTTTCCAGCACCCCAAACCCTTCCTATTTTACATAGGAACACTCACTCCAGTCCAGTTAAATAGTCCCAGATTTCATACCATGTCCCATCTTGGTCTACTAGCTCTCCTATACATTTTGGTGCTCCTTAAGCCCCTCTGCGTGCACCTGAACTAACCATGCTTGTCTTAAGCTATTACAATTAAATATTACCAACAGATGTAACATGCTGGGGCAAAATAATACTTTTACCTCCTGGATGATTTCTGCATCATACATAAAAATTGCTAAAAAGTAGGAAGTGCAAACAGAGACCCACTCTCCCCATTTAGCTACTACATAATTAGAGTTGGCTTTAACTGTTGCTTTGACAAGACAGCATCATCAGCTTCTCTCTGGGCAGCAGTCACCACCTCCCCACATGTAGGTGCTGGGATCTGATGGTCGTGGCTTTTATACTAGAATAAAGAATGGCACTTCAATTCATCTCTCTGTGTATTCTGACAGAGCGTGTGTTACAGCTGGCAAATGATATCTCTCAGACACTGACCACTCACAGAAGTACATACCTGAGACTTCACTGATTAATATAAATTCTTAGATGACTAGAAGTAGCATCCTGGATTGGGCACTCTGTTTCATTCTGCATAGCATAACTGCAGGGAGACTAGCTGCATTCTTGAATGGTCACTTGTGGATATAGCAAATTTCCATATAAGCACAAATCCATTACAACTAGACTCATGCAAAACATCAGCCTTGACTGCTGCTTGCAGCTCTTATCAACTGTAAGATGACACCATATTGATATGGTCCTTTCCTTTCCTTTCAACCTTTCTGTGGAATTTTTAACTCTGTATTATCAACTTACCTACTTCACAAAACATGCTGGAAAGACAAATTCATCTCACAGAAGTTGCCATTTGTCTGGAATAGGCTACCAATTCATGCTAAACAGAGCACCTATATGACTCTGTTCAAAAGGAGCCTGGATGAATGGATGGGAAACCACAAATTCTTGCTGGGAATAACTCCCACATCCCTCTTGGGCATGGGCAGTCATTACTAATAATAATCTTAGTCATTGACTAGACTTTTTGTCATGAAATATAATGGGTGTAATAGGTTATGGTTAAAACAACCCTTGGGTCAATAGCCTAGTAACCTGCTATGAACCTAAAAATGCAACATAATGAATAACTTTTTTAGCTCATGGAAGTAACCAGACCAGAAGGCAACCATTTTACAGTGACATACACTTGGAAACATTATCACAATGATGGCCTAAAAGCTACCCTAGCGAGATTCTAAGCATAACTCTCAACTCTCTAGATTTTTGCAGAATGTCCAGATTTTCACCTAATATTTTTGTTCTGTTTCTCCAAAAATTGAGTTTTTTGTGACAAATCATTGAGGACTGAAAATAATGACAGAAATTTGAGTTTAAGACTTCATATCCTTTATAAAATTCATGGTAATGCAAAACCTGTTATTTTATCAAGTTTCTAAGTCTGTAAGAGCAATATGTACATTTTGTCTCTATTTTTGGGCCTTTGTCCACCATTATTTATGGGCTTTGTCCAGATTTCTTGCTCTAAGAGGTTGAGAGGTATGATTATAAGAACTTAGAAATAGCAACAAAGTTTCTTTATTAAGGAAACAAAGTAACATTACTTTCACCAAATGCAAACTGGTACATGATCCCAATACTGTAATGAAAGGCTTTCTGTAAATCTCTGTACCCTAAGAGTAACTCCTTACCCATTCCCCATCTGTGAATGTTGATAGGTAGCCTGAGTGGAATTCTGAAAAAAATTTCCTGCATGCTGTTCCAGCTGACACCAACTTTGTGCAGGAGTTCTCAGTTTTCATAGCAGCCAGTTTCGTCATATCTTTTTTGTTAAACAATGTACAATTAACAGGACTTACTGAAACTATTGTGGCCATTAGTGTGATTTATACAGAACTTGCATTAGATATGTGTGGTCATTGGTGGCACCTGTTTAATGCATTTGGGTAAGAGGGAGTGGAAGTTGTTAGTGTTAACTTTGGTGTTTGAGGTATGGATACAGTTAGAGCATTTAGCATGAAAGAATTCTACAGATGGGAAGAGGAACAGTTTCTTCACTTTGGTTGTCTTTGCCCTTTTTCATTGTTCTGTGACTGCGGTGTTAGCATATTTAAGTAAAGTGGTGAGGGAGAGGCAAAGCCATTGCACAGCTGAGTGCAAAATACTTGACTCCTGCTCATTTGTTTTTGCTCTGTTCATTTTTACAAGTTCACCTCCACGCTGCTTAACTTTCTGACTCTTAGGCACATGGGATCCTATTCTGTCTGCATGAGCATGGAACAGTTCTGTTCTGCATGCCTTCATCTAGACCACTGCATGGCACATATGTTTGCTGTAGATGATGATGATGATGATGGATTGGTACTTTGTTATATTACATCACCCTATTCCCCTGTTTAGTCAAACACCATCTGATCCTCCCTGCTCAGATGGCTTCCAGTACATTCTTGATTTCTGTGCATCCATCTTCCATGAAACACTGGCCAAGAGGCAACACTGCAGTTTGCTTTATGACTACATTGCCGTATCACTCTAGAGCTGGCAGCCAATATACTGCCTCTAAAAGCGGTATATAAGTCTGCTATGAATCACACTGTCCATATGAAAAGAAATATTGGTGTTATCTGTATTTAACATATATTTGATTGATATGTGCAGCCATGTTCTTAAAAAGGCAAATCACCCTCTGGACATCAAGCTAGACAGAAAACCCCTTTTTACCTGACTCTGAGTTAAAGAGGTGATTTGTCTTCTAAAGTCTTTTGGAAAATTATGCTGTCCACTAATTCTAATTTTCTTGTTTTACCTATACCATTGTTTTCACCTTAATTTCTCTTTTTTTCCCTCAATCAGCTTTTCTTACTCTCCCTCCCACTTGCTATCCATCTTTTCACCTCTGTATTACCCCACAATCTGCGTATTTCCTCTCTAATTTCTTCACTATTAGTTGTCTCTACTGCACCAGCTTCTCAAGCTTATTTATTGTATATAGCCGCATACTGTGTAAAATGAAAGTACTCCTCATTTTATGTTTCTTGTTATATTAGTTACAATTGATACAAAACATTAATAGACAGCTAACACTAGACATTAATATCACTGAGCTGTATAACTCACATATCGTGCTTGATTGTTTTTGTTGTACTGGATCATTTCTCCCCTCGCATACAGTGTAAACAGACATGACCCAGTAGGGCAACCAGAATGTATTTTATTTATCAGGAAAGTCCGACTTGGAACAAAGCCAATTTTTAGCAGAGGCCCAAGGAGAAACACTCCAGATGCATGTCTTTCTAACATGCAAGGAAACCAGAGTAGACCCACACAAATGCAGAGAAATCATGCAGACTCCACACAGAAGGCACCCCACTCAAGAATCGAACCAGAGAACCTCTTGATGTGAGGCAACAACACAACCACTGCACCACTGCACCATGTATAAATAAATAAATACATATATACATAGAAACAAATTTTATTTAATAACACTCTGAATGAAAACATGCTCTGTTGCTTCCTCTTAAAATATCTTTACATCAGTTTAACAAACTAACTCCTTCTAATTACTTCTCCAGTAACACTAAAAGCAACTTTACAGCTCACTTAACTGATAATCATAAGACATTTAAAATGTTTTGTTTACAGTGATATTTTCTTTTGCACAATTTGTAAAGTAAATGCTGTGATCTCTGCCTCTCTGCTGATCCTACCCATGTTAGCAGGTACTGTCACCTACTAGCTGGCACCATTTGGCCATAGAGGTTCTACAGCATTAAAAACACTGGGATCATGATGCAACCCTCCAGTAACCTGCACAATAGCAAAAAACAACTTATGAAAACTATTAAGAATCCTCCACTGGGCTATAAATAAAACTGGGTCATTTCCCTCTGTGGAGATGGTGTTCAAGGAGAATCCTTGTCAGTGTCATGTAAAACTGTGCCAAGATTCTGATTAAACTTAATTATCAAGCTTGGATTCATGTTTGATATTTCAGGGCTGAAATTCAGGGCATCACAAATATTGCTGCAAAAGCCCTCACAGGTGAATATTCACCACTTTGATCCTATACCACAGTTAAACACAGACTTAAATTACCTGCTAGAGCAAATTATCATACGAGTTGATATTTTAAAATAAAATACAAGACCACAAAAACATTTCTTGCAGGGATTCTATACTCCCTATACCTCCCCCACATGAGAGAAAAAATCCTTAATATGCAATTTTATGGTCTCAGAATTATAAGAAGGCAGAAACTTAACAAACTGTGCAATTGATAGAAATTTGTTTCAATATATCGTGCCACACTTTGATTCATAAAGTCTTTGTTATAGTGCTATTCTTACAACCCACTGCATGTGATAAACAGACCTTTGAAATCTCTGCATTCTTCCAGCACATGCCACTCAACAGTACCAAATTGCTTGGTATTTACTGGTTTTGAGGTCAAAATAATGGAACCATGAATACCCGAGTGGCCCCTTCAATTCCTGATTTTTTTTTTTTTTTTTTTTACAGTTTGAAGTTATGGCTGATGTCATCACACATTGGCAGCATATCCCACAACAGGGGCATGTGTGAGGACATGAGATTTGTAAGGCAGACTGTCAGCCTGTCAGAGACTCAGATCAGGTGGTGTTGTTTACAATGCCTGTTTGAAAATTTGGATTGGTACTTAGACTTTGGAGCAGCAACAGTGAGCACTGGAGCTGTAGAGATGTTTAACTAATGATTTAAGTAACTTTAAAGTTCTGCCAGTGACAAGTACTTTAGTTGCAGTGCAGAGGGTGTCCAGTGACTGGACTGTCCAGCGCCCACCCATGTGTTATGCATGCACTCCCAGCCAGCTCAGGATATGGAGGGATGAGAAAAATTACTTTCTTTAGCTGCTTGACCACGTCCAGCTGCAGGTAAAAGAGAATTAAAAAAAAAAACTGCGCCTTACTGCCAAATAAAAACTATGATTCACAACTAGTATGTACGCATGTACATCTTAAATGTCTCTAATTTTCCTTCTCTTTTTTGCCTTGTCTGGTTGTCCTTCATAATAAAATGTTTTGATATTCTGAGCAAAGCCTAGCTCGATAGGGGTTTGTAAAACTTAAAATGTTCAGCTCCCCGCCTCCTCGCGTAAACATGAGCTCAGCTTGAAATGTTATATATATATGTATTCTTCGGAACTATATACATATACAGCTAAAAGTGGGGATCTTTTTTCATTCCTTATGTAATTATTCTAGAAGGAATGTGCAGCTTTTCCTAGAGTACAGAAAGAAACATGAAAGGGTGCAGCCATCCTTACTTTGCATGTATTTGTACTCATCATGTCTGTACTTACATTGACCGAGAATGTCTGTCAGATCATTTACAATTACCATAAGCTCTAAAGCTTGCACAAACACATGGCTGTCAATAACTATGGTGACATTGCAGAGTGCCAATTACTACTTGCCCTGCAACAGTTAGGATAGTACTTTCTAAAATGTGTGCTTACTTCACTGATAAAAGTTGTTTTGTGTTTTCAGTGGTAGCCTTTGAAATGCATGCATATGGTGCTTAAATGTGAAGGTGCACTATTTAAAATAAGTATACTCACATGTGTGCATGTGCATTGTTACATATATAATCTGAGCTATCGCTCTAGATATAAATATATAGAGAGAGATAATTCTACTAAATCTATAGCATTAGGATTATAGCCAGTCAATAATGACAAAGAGTTTAATTCTTTGTGTATGGCATGTTGAGCAGTTATGTCTAAAGTTTCCAGTTTGTGTAGTGTTAACATTTTAGACTGTAATATTTATAAAAAACATGTCCGACTCTGTGGTGGTGATTTTGTGTGTGTGTGTGTGTGTGTGTGTGTGTGTGTGTGTGTGTGTGTGTGTGTGTGTGTGTGTGTGTGTGTGTGTGTGTGTGTGTGTGTGTGTGTGTGTTTACATTGTGTTATGGCTAGTCCATTTTGCCATTTTACTTTCTGTAACCTACTTGTCAGGTTCCAAGTTAGGGAATATCTTTGGTTGGGGCATATCCTAAGAGAAAGGGCTTTGTTTCAGAAAATATAATCATTTTCTGCATTACATATTTGAGAGTTCTAATAGTAAAACAGCAGCAATGTAGTACACACAAACATATATTTCTTAAAGAACTAATGTTGCACCTGTAATGTATTTGGGATAAAATCTGTGATCTGCTGAGACAGAAACATTGTTTGTAATAAGCAGTTCATTAGTTGTTTCTTGATTATCTTTTCTTTTCTAGCAGTTTGATTAGGAAGGAGAGAATAGTAACTGATATAAAATTTAAGATTGATATAGATTCTGTCTGTTCTTGCATTTGAATGTTTGTTGGTATCCCATAATTCCGTGGTAGCGGGTGGGGTTACATAATTATGTATGTAAATTTTATGTTAATCAGTGTACAGATTTTTTGCCCAGTTGTCCCTACTTTTTATGTGCCTTTGTCGAGATTTTTGATGTTTCCAGGTTGAGAGGTATGTTCTAGCATCTTCTCCGATGGTAACCAGATCCACATGAAGGCTTCAGTGCCTTGGACAGTGACAGACAGGCCTCAGCTTTCATGCATTTTAAACACCAGTTAGAGAAAGCTAGAAGTTAGTTATGACCACTGTCCCCTCTAACAATGTGTCAACTATTTTGTGGCCCTTTTTAGGATCACTACAAAGTCTGCCTCCTCAACTGACACAGTAATCACCAATCAGCATTTAATTCTGGGGTTCCTTACCCTGAAAGTAAATACTTTTGTACATTTACTTGAAAGATTTATATCCATTTCCCTACATTGCCACTTCTGTTTTAATGCTCAGCCACCTATCCTCAGTGCCCTTCCAGTTAATTTAACTTTATCTGTAAATAAAGCTCATCCCTGTTTCCATCTTCAGAAAAAGTACTGTAAAATATGATGAACATCCTTGTTCTGAGAACTAAATACAGTGAAGCACTGATAATGAATAACCACGCACTAAGGGTATATTCATTTCACTGACACCCTCCAATTTCTATCGTAGAATTACAGATTTAGGAAAGTCATCAGAACTGCCTCTGATCCTATGTTATTTGTGTACATGATACTAGTACCTTGTAGTGGTTATTATTGTGTTTTGGCAAACTCTGCTTATATAATTTGTGCTGTGATGTCTTCATTAAACCATCAGATGACCTTGTCTCATAGTTCTGTGGTCTCGTGTCTCATATTGCAAAGTAGGGTATTTGACTATGTCAGCCTGATAGTTGAGAGCCACTGGTTATTATATGGAAAAAGCAATGCCTATGTGAATTGAGTCCATCTAGAGTGCACCATACAGTGCAAAAAGAACACTGCAGTGATGTTAGCCCAGATCATGCAGAAATACCAGCCTTGGTATGCACATGCAGGAATGTCATTTTTGACATGTACATGCATGGATATCAGCACTGCCAACAAGCAGAGTTGTCAACCCTGTGCAGAAGCATCAAGTCTGTCTTTCTCGTGTAAAGATATATTCTCTTAGAGACTCATAGAGTGACATCAGTCTTATAAACACACGGACTTTAGACAACATTAACATGCAGAGGTGTTCACTCTGATATCCACATATAGGGAAATTAGCACTAAATTATACAAGCTGGGGAATCTGCACTGACATACCCATGCAGTGATACCAACCCTAATATGAACATGCAAAGACATAAGCCATGACAAGTTCATAAAGGTACATCAGCTCTCACTTGCAAATGAAGGTATGCTAGCCTTTAAGCACACATAAGGGATGTCATCACAGAAATACCTACACAGAAATATCAACCAGATGTCAGTCCTGATATGTACATGCAGGGTCCTTAGGTATAACACAAACAGGTATACCAGACTCAGCCATGACATTTACACTCAGGGATATCAGCCTTGCATTGCACAGGCAGGAATGTCATTCTCCACATGCATGTGCCGGCATCTGCCTTACATACACAGACTTCAGTGCTCATGCAAGAAATGTGTTGATGTCTTATGATCCAACTGTTTATTTCCGTGTTTGTTTGCTGTCTGATATATCCATTATAAATTATTCTGGCTGTGATCGTCCTACAAATTCTCATCCACTGAAGGAGAACAGTCCCAATGCACTCAACCTTTCCAACCCTGACTGTTCAGTTATCTACATCCATTGCAGTTGATATGCATGCAATATATTCTAGAACTCTCCAGGAAGCCAACACATGGACTGTGGCAAAATGGTTAGAATACTGAGTTCCAAATCCATGCATATGATTCGGTCCCATCAGCCTCTACTTTGAAACTTTGTGAATTTAACCTGCTTGTTCTCCTATGTCATCCCCTAGCAAATGGACTTCAGAATTAATCAGTCAAAATTAATCTAAATGCATAGAGCATGTTTCCAGCCCACAGTGCTTTAATCTTCTGATGTTACATGTGCTATCACTGCAGAAATAGTATGATGATTCTTGCTCTTAAATGATTCAGTTTTGACTGAACTTTAGTTATTACATGCTAGTTTGATTACTTTAGAGGTTGATTCACAATGCAACTCAGGCAACAAAGGAAGTAGAGAGTTTTAGTGCTGTAGAAATTTCATATTTACTCTTTTGTGTGAGAAAAAAAATACAACAGAAAATTTTACATAAACTGATCAATAGCTAGCTGACAGTGTTCAGAATGGAACTTCCCTGTGCGCTGTCTGATACAACAAAATTTATGCTGAAGGAGAAAAACCGAATAACTATACTTCTATACACACACTCACACACACACACACACACACACTCACACACACACACACACACACACACACACACACACACACACACACACACACACACACACACATAAATATACATATAAATATTAGGTATATCTATATATATATATATATATATATATATATATATATATATATATATATATATATACAAACACACACACACAAGGGTAACTTCTGAAATATCAAATGTTTGTTCTGTCAACAGCTTTTCTCTGCTCTCTGTGTGACTAACAAATCAGCTGAGCAACTGTCCTGGTGAGAGATTGCTGTAAGCAAGGCTGGGGAATATTCCTTTTCCCGTCTATTTGCAATGTCGGAGCTGGTGCATATAAGTAGCAGGGGAGTGCGGGCAGTGCAGGGGGCTTACTCTCCCTGAAAAAAAAAAAAACAGTATTTTGTGCTTTGCATGCCCTTAGCCACATCACTACACATCAGAATACTAAACATCCTTTCCTTAGAAGTACCACTATAAAGAAAGTGTGTTTCTGAGAGTTAGTGGTCTGTTTTGTGTTTTTTTCTTTTTTGTTATTTCTCACATTGATTGGAAAATGAGACAGTTTGATTTGTTTTTCAACAGATGACAGATTATGCATGTTTTTGAATTTCTGTGTTGTCAACATGCTTGCCATAATGTAATAAGCTTCACTATAAGTGCACTGAACAATTAGTAATATACTCATACATCTATACATGTACATACACATATATATATATATATATATATATATATATATATATATATATATATAAACACATACACATGCACACACACATATATAACACTCCATACAATTAAACATTTATAATCTCAAGCATGTTTAACACCAGTAGAAGTGATTCAAACTCATCTGTTTGCTTCTGCTAGTGTTAGGTCTGTGCAAGATTGGGCACACTGGGGATTAGGGAAATTGCCCCTACCCTGCTGTAGAGTGACCTTGGAGTTGGTATATATAGTTAGTAGTGGTGTGTGGGGTGTGGGGGGTACAGGGGGGCTTGTTCCCCTGCAAAAAGCATTATTGTTTTGTTTTACCACTGTTTTGGCTTTCAGTCTTTTCTGATCAATCTTTTAGCCATTCAAGATTTATGTACTTCAATGTTTAGAAGTACATCCGTATATATGTATATGTAAAACACACACACACACACACACACACACACACACACACACACACACACACACACACACACACACACACACACACAAAACAGTATTTGTAAAACAAGTTACACCACTGCTATATCATGTTGTACGGGACTATAAAAAAAGACAGACCTTATTCTTAAACCACTAACTAAGCTTACATATTTTGCATTTGTGCAGCACAAAGTAAAAACCTAGTTCTTTGGAAAACTAGGCACCTTTATTACACTTCCTACAAACTTTGCACTAGTTATTATACCATAGAGTTGATTTGCCATCTTAAAACTGTAGTTCTGATTTTGTAGATTGACACTAACCCAAAATTAAAATGATTGTTGAAATGCACTCCCACTCTCACTGAGGGTAATTAATCTGCACCATAGTGACACAGTATTGCTTACCATCTATGTGTTAAATTGGAAACAGGTCAGAAAATGAGCACAGGGCATCAAGGGTTGCCCAGAGAAAGAGAGAGTGAGAAGTGAGGAGCAGAGACATAGACCTCCACTTAAAAGGGTGCAGAGTAACACTCTTTAACAGTATCATTGCTTGGATCATCACAAATATGCTTTAGTCTCTGGGATCACTCTAAAATACTAAAAATTACCCAAATAAAGCAAGAAGCTAGCCTATTTTTTTTCTTTCTTTCTTTTTCTTCTTTTTGGTTTCTCTGTTATTTTTAAAATGATGACTATGTACAAATTATTGTCAGAAGAAGGTTCTCATTGCAATGTGGCATAGAGTGATAAATGGGACCATATTAGAATCTCGAAAGTTTAATGCTTCGAATCACTAAATATCGAACTTTAGTGATCGAACCATTGAACCATCGAAATTCTACAAGACCCTGAAAAAAAAACAACTAAAGGGTGTTTAGCCAGGGGGGCAAGCCCCCCTGCAACCCCCACACCCGCTACTTAAATATACCAACTCTGAGATCGCACTTTAACAGAGTATGGTGTGGAAAGGGAAGATTTCCCTTTCCTGCATTGTTGCGCAATCTCGGAGTTGGTATATTTAAGTAGCAGAGGGTGGGGGTGCAGCCCGCCATGTGGGGGGTGCAGAGGGGCTTGCTCCCCTGCTTAAATCCATCAGGGTAAGTATTTGATGTTTCAATTTTTTTTTTTATTTTCGAAGTTACCGAACTTCGATAATATGAAGTCGACCAGATTTTATTCGATGTTCCGTAACTTCAAGATAATAATATAGACCCATGATAAATCCCTGACTTCAGCTGAGATGAACCAGGTTTGATTAGAGGCCTGGATCTTGGAGGGACTGAGACAGGGGTGTGGGAATGAGGGTTCAATGCTGCCTCACCTTGTCTAGGAGGAAGGATGCACCACTGGTCTCAGCAGGAATGTTGAGGGATTAATGGTAGCAGTTACTGGATATGTGTGCTTCATGGCAAACAAAGAGCCAGATAGGTATTCCTGGCTACAGGGTGAGGCACATGTAGGGACCTGATAGATAGATTCTACTTAGCAGAATCCACCAACTCCCATGAAGAGAGAGGAAGGACAGGGAGGGAGGGAGGGATGGAAACCTCCACTGAAAGACAGCATCCTGGTTTGTAACAGAAGAAAAAAAAAGAAATTACCTTAATATAATACATACTTCAAAGTACTGTAATTAAATGTTCATTCCACTATTTTGCCAAAACTAAAATTTTAACCATGTTTATGCATCTTTGATGTCAAAAACTCATGATATCTTCCTTTCCAGATGAACCATTGGCTAGAAAGTAATATTTTTCCTATCATATAAATTTCTTTTTAGTACTTCTTATCATAAAATCATATCTATAGGGTCAGGTTGTGAAAGTCTACTGACTGAGGTTAACAGTGGAAAAACTAGTGATATGTTTAGACTCACAAGATATGTGAAATTAAACACGTCTGCAGGAGAACACTTGTTTAACACATTAACCAAGGCCAGTCTTTTCACTGCGTCTCTTACTATCAAAATATAAAAGTGTCCATCACAGACAATTGACATACTCATTCACTGCATATGAGCAGTGTGGCATACCAGAGACAGAAAAGATAAATCTCATGTGTTGTTTTAGCAAAAGTCAGCCAAATAAGGGACTTAGCAGAAAATGAAGGAAAAAGTTAATAAATATAAGCATGCAGGAATCACAACATTCAAATAATTCTTTCCCCAGATTTATCTTGTCTTTCCAGAGTTTCTTCTTTTATAACATGGAATATATTTAAATTCATTTGCAGCATTTATCAGTTGAACCCAAATTAAAATTAATGATTGAATGTAATCCTATGCACTCCAACAACTAGCACTGCTGTGATAGACAAAGAAGATGGCATTTTTAAGCATCCTGAAATTAAATTTTCTCTGAACTGCAAAAGGCAACTTGATCGGGAGACATGTTATGACAAATAAATGCCAGAAAAAACTAATTACCACTTCCAACTCTCCCTTCTCCTTTAAAAAATTAAAGCAAACTGATTAACGTTCTTCCTTATTACATGGTGTGTGTGTGTGTGTGTGTGTGTGTGTGTGTGTGTGTGTGTGTGTGTGTGTGTGTGTGTGTGTGTGTGTGTGTGTGTGTGTGTGTGTGTGTGTGTGTGTGTGTGTGTGTGTGTGTGTGTGTGTGTGTGTGTGTGTGCGTGCATGCATGTGTGTGTGTGTGTTTGTGTGTGTGTATAAAGTATCATGTAGAAGTGAATGACAGGCAAGCATTACCATTAGTCTTCTGAACAATGGAGGCACCTTCTTGATATGTGTTTGCAGGCAAATCATCTGTAGTTTGCCGATTAAACATCTCCAGAACAGGGAAAACTTCAGAAAAGAAAAAAATGGAAAAAAAAAACAGTAGTTACATAAGCAACAAGATATTCATTCTGTTACCACAAACTATTTTAATGATATTTGTTTGAAAATGTTTTTTTCTCCATGGTCAAGGTCTACAACACTATCTAATTAGCTATGGGAAAGTCACATAAATATATAAAGCATGTGTTGTCTGTTACAAATTGTCATGTAAGTGAAGGGAATAACTTTTATTGCATTTGAGGTTCTGCTCTTCATCAAAGCATACAAAAGCACATCACACTTAATTCCTGGGCCTCATAAATACAAATAATACCTTCCAAATTTACCTTTTGGTGTGCAACATTTTTAATATTGTTTTGGTTACTATCAGCCTTAACATAAGTTGAGATCTAATGACAGTATAAGTGAGACATTGACTAGATTTTAAGTATAGAAATTAGGGACAGATGGCCTGAAGTATATGACAGATACTGTGGATGCATACATAAGTAGTCTATATACAGTCTGCATTTACATATACACGCATACACCATGTTATCTGGTGTCCTACAAAAGTCCCTGAACTGGTCCTCCCATCTAAAAGTTAAGGAGTAGTAAAACAGGTCTCTTCTAAGTTGAAGTCTAATGGGGACTTTCACTGCGTAACTCATACAAATATGACAGGTGGCTTGCTAGTATTACATGATACACTAACTAACTCAAAGTATTTCAGCTTCAACACCCAGACCACATTACTTATGTGTGTTAAGCTTAACCTCATCTTAACTGTCCAGCCCTTGATTACAACCCTGAATTTTATCTTCCAAAAAAATCCTTTGTCCAAGAGTATGACTACACAGGCACACACACTTTCCCCACACACATACTCACATACACAATGCACAGTGCTTAAAGCTCCCTTACACCTTATTAACGTGTGATAATCCTAACTCTTAACACCGCACCTGCTCCTAACCTTAGCATTAACTATGAACCTTACCCTAGAAAATCCCTTCTTGTAACACTGCCACTGTTCAGACAAATTTGATCTGAATGGTTTTGTAGGGATATGGTCAATAGATTAGAAAGGAAATTTATTTTCTTATTTGATCTATTTGTTTCTTGGTATTTGTGCTGACAAGAAAATTAATTGTTGACATGTTTTGGTCAGTCATGTATCTCTTAACTATTTAACATGTCAAACATTCATGATATAATCATATATAGACATAGATACAGACAGATATATATTTGTATTTCTTAATAGGGACAGTCCAACTGGGTGAACAGCAATTTCAGTAATGGGCAGAGGAAGTAAGTTCCACAATGCAAGACTCTAAATGCTGACTTAAGTTGTTACATAACCCAGTATGTTATTCCACATACTTGGCATAAGTAAGTGTGAATATGATTATTTCATGTTTAACAAGGTTTGGAGCTAAACATAAAATACACACTCCCTTTATTACCTGCTTCTCAAATGTTTCAAATAAAGATAATGCCTGTTCTTCGAAGTTTTAGTTTATGATAGAAGACTTTGCAGAATAAATAATTCCAGGCTTTGGACAGCTGTCAGATGTGTAGTGTTGTGTTGCTATCCAGCTTGCTAGAAAAGGAAAATAATGCCCCAAATATAAAGATGAGAGGTGTCTCAGAATGTAGTCAAACACAATGCTTGCCTTAATGCAAATATACTCAAGGAAATCTCATAAATAAACTATCAATATTACTTGATGCACAGATGTTGAACTATTGTACAATTCTTCCAGTAAGCTCTCTCAGTATGTTTTAGAAATGCACTAGATTCCTGTGCACTGAGGTTATCAGAAGTTGTGAAGATCATTGTGCAGTAATAAATGTTGCAATGAATGTCGTTATGCATTTGGCAGCTATGTGATTTTGCTCACTTTTCCCACATAATGCCATCCTAAAGACTTTTCTTAGAGTGAAGTACAATCACTTTGTCTAAGTAACGTACAAGAAATTAAGCCATTCTGTTGGCATAGAAGGATAAAGCCCTGACTACTGCCCAAGTTACATGAGTTTGATTGGTGGCTCAGGTGACTAATGGAGTGGCTGGGAGGGATGGGAATTACCATTCCAGGGGTGGGTGTACAGATCCCTGGACACTCACAGTGACAATCTCCAGTGGAGGTTGGGAATGGTACAAGGCAGGTGTGCCTATAAGAGAGTTTTAAGGGTGAATACATGGCTGAGCTGCTACAAAGGTAGGAGAAAACCTGACATGTCTTCAGTGCAGACACCTGCAAGGCTAAACCATGGACTCACCAATGGGAGGGGGAATTGAAATGGATATGGCATAAAGTAAACCCCCCGGATGGATGTACAGATGAGCCAAGCTCACGGATGCCTTGTTCCAAGACAAGCCCCAACAATATATATCAGATCTAGTCTGGTGGTGAGAGTCAGCATTTGGTAGACCTGATATGGACAGGTACCAGGCTTTTAAGTCTGTTGAATGACAAATGGTAGAGGAAGGAGCAAAAAAACAAGATAACTTACAAGAAGTCATAAAGCTTAACTGTTTTATAAATTATAATGCATCAGTAAATAGCAGGAGATCAGTCAGTTGCTGCCTTGGAGTGATTGTTTTTGTTCCACGGTTCAGTTCTTGAAAAAGGTGCTTTCTGTGGAGAATCTGTATGTTCTCCCAGTGCTAGTATGGATTTTCATCAGAATTTCCATTTTCCTTCACATTCTAAAGCCATAAAGCAAGTGATCTGGAGCTCCACAAAATTCCTATGCATAGTCAAACTCAGAGCTGTTGGGCATGCTCCACGTAAAGAGTCAAACCCAGAGCTGCTGGACATGCTCCACATAAAGAAATCCCAATCCCTCTGAGCTACACACTCTAGAGACCTAAACCTTGTCACCACAATAAACAGAACATGCTAGAGGGATAGATTCCTGTCCCAGAGACTTTCCATACTCTGGAACAAACTACCTATCTATATCAAACAAAGCTCCTCATTAGCACTCTTCAAGAAAAATCTTGATGATTGGATGGGAGATAGGAAATTCACCCCAGGGATCACTTATGTGGCTCTGCTCGACAGGGGCACAGGAAAATAATTTTCTTGGGTGGTGAAAGCCAGGGTACGATTTGGCTAGGCTTATATAGGCCCTAGGGCCAATAGCCTAGCACCTACCTATGAACCTATATGTATGTTTACATCTGTGTGTGCCAAAATATTTCATGATAAAACAGTTACATATTTCAGATCATAAGCTGTTGCATTGCTTGGTTATCTGAATAGGAAAAACAGGTACTCATCTTACACTTAAGGAACTGATACAATTTCCAGTTATTGTGGTTATGGGGCAATAATCAAGGCTTAGCCTGAGTTCCTCAAACAGTTCAAAAATGCCTTTGCCAATCTCATATCCTCAACTCAGTTCTGCAGTGGTGGTGATGGGGGGGGGGGTAGGATATTCTCCTTCCCCAGCTTAAGTGTAATCACCAGGATCATATTTATATTTATTACATACCAGTTCTCGTGGAGTGGTCAACAACAGGTTCTACTATACATTCTTTGATGTAGTTATTGTAGTTTACAGCTGCTAGAAAGACTCTGTTCAGTCAGTAAGAAATAAGAATGTGGAGATGTTTCTAGAAGTACTATCAAATTTATAGTCCCTGCATTGGAAAACTTTCCTACTATTATCAATTATCTGTTAAATCAATACTGTCAGCTCCCACTTACCTTAATAAAAGAGTCCAAGGTTCTAGTTAAGACTCTATTTTCCTGTCAAGGAATGTACCCTTGGAAAACTTACTTCCTCCCTATAGGCTCCACTAATGTAGAGAAACCAGAAGAAGAAGAAGCTTTTAGGAAATGTAAAAGTAAAGATACCAAAGTAAAATTTTGGGATCAGACATGGGATCTGTCTGAATAGATATCATCTAATACTGCCCAGAAGAGTTTTTTTGTTTGTTTTTAGGAAAGGGCTGATATTAAATACCATGGCTTAATTGTTCCAGCCCATAAGCTGAATATAGTTGCTCATCCCCCTCAGTCAATACCTATTTTAGAGCTTTTGTTGGGTAGTAGTGCAGAGACCCCTCTGAAAGGAAGGCTTATTGGATGGATTGATAAGGAACTTAAAGGGTTATTTGACCATGGGTGTTGCCAGTGGAAGGCCAACAGGGAATGTGATTTTTAAATGCAAATAACTGAAGATAATTGGTAAATTTGTTGATATTCAACAAAGAACAGCAGATTTAAGATATTTGCCTGGAAATGCCTTCATAAATATTTTTTACATCACTGCCAGGATAGCTCATATGTTCTTGGGGGCCTTGGTGGATATTTGGAGGTGTAACCATAATAGCCCAGGAAATTGGAAACATGTCTTCTAGGACTGTTGTATGATTCAGGGATTTTTACTTAACCTGTGGAGCATGCTGAACTTAGTCCTCCCACAGGTACCCCCTTTGACACCAATGTTATTTCTCCTAGAACCTCCTCCATGACTATTGCCACTTCCCTTCCAAAAACACATTTTTACTTAATTTTGACAGGAAAAAAACAATAACTAAGAAGTAGAAGGCTTCTAACTCCTTCTTGTTGAGATGGTGAGATTGCTGGTGAATGAAGCAGTGAGAGGGAAGAGGAGATTCTCCACATCATACATGATTACACAATCAGAAATGGAACTCCTGGAGAATATATATCCGTCTGTCACTCCAAATACTAGACTTGTATATAGCATTATTTGTAGTTCCTAAGTATTACAGTAAGCACTCCAGTGGATTCCTATTTAATTATTTATTTGTTTGTATATAGTTATAGCTCTTTAATTCTCCTATTTATTATATAATTTATAATTGATTATGAAATTCTTAATTCCCTGGGTTTATGTGGTATTCTGCACTGAAGCATTTTATATGAAATGGGATGCACAAGGACAACAGCGACAGACCAGTCTTGTCTTTGGGGGGATAAAAGTGCAATGGATAAATCTGTGAATTTCAGTTGTATTAAGGCTGTTAAAGTGTTTCTGATATGTGGCACTAGCACTCTGCAAAAACTGCATAAAAAATGCTGACAGTGACCGACCCCTGCCCCTCACACACACATGTACAAAGAGTCTGAAGAGTAGGTCCTAAATCAATCTAAAACATGCCATATGGTTTGTATTGCATCCTGCTCTAATTCCAAATAAACCCATACAATGAAATTTTTATCTTCTGACAACACTAATATCAAAGCACAACTTGAATTTCAGTACAGTTTGGATGTTTTCACTGTTAAAATACTCTTTTTCAAGAAGCATTGCAAAATAGCGGCAGTAAAAACAAAAATAAAAACAAAAAAAGCCATCCTGTAGGATACCTGTACCATTTTTTAGTGATTCTCATAGCTCATTCATACATTTTGACTGCCAGAATTCTTCTAACACTACAGCTGTAACTTGGTTTACTTATACTAATGCTGTAACTTGGTTTATTTATACTAATACTAAGTTCATCTTATTCCTTCAGAACTCTTCAAACATCTGATAACAGTATAGCAAGACATGTTATCAAAGTCTGATGTACATCAAATCACTATTCTAAAACTGAAGTGCTTTGGGTGACATAACCTATGCACAAAGATTACATAACCCACATGAAAATGCTGCATAATATTTTTATATAATTCTACAATGCCTTTCAGTAGCTCAGCTGTAAACCTCACCAGGTAGATATCATGATACCTTAACTCATGTCAACCTTCCAAAAGATTGAAAAAAATGTCTAAAAAAAGAAAGGTAAAAAAATAATTTTTTCTTCTTTTTTGCAGGGATGCCAGTTCCCCTTATAGCTGATGTCCTTATTACATAAATTGTTAACAATATACATAGACATAGACATAAATTCTTTCTCATATAAATTACATTTATGTTGTAATAACAGCTGTTTAATACAAGGATTATCAGACTATATTTATGATACTTAATGTATTCTTTCACAATGAATTTTTGTAATTGTTACCCATTATGAATTATTCTCAGTCAGTGATTGTACTTACAGCTTTATAGTCATCTCAGAATACTATAACTGGGATTCATAAATATTACCGCCAGCAGTAAGCCCTTTTTACTGCTGGCTGTAGACATTTCGAATTCTGAGATAGGCCTACTACATTACATTACCTCAAACAGGTTCAGTATCACAGGGGCTGTATCTCTGGTCTACAGTAAATGCTAATGAGACATTCTGTGGGAGCAGCATATGTTAATTAGCCAAATGTGCTGTCCTCCCACAAATTACTATGGTATGTGCTTTACATAGTAGAAAGATTCACAGGACCTCTTGGCTGGGTAAATCCTTACAGTTAGCTACATTACATAACTTGGCAAATGTTTGTGGCCACCTATTATTCTTAATGGGGGAGTGGCAGCATTAGAGTTAAGTGCTAACGAATTTACTAAATAGGTAGTGTTGAAAGGTGTGTGTGTGTGTGTGTGTGTGTGTGTGTGTGTGTGTGTGTGTGTGTGTGTGTGTGTGTGTGTGTGTGTGTGTGTGCGCGTGTGCGTGTGTGTGTGTGTGTGTGTGTGTGTGTGTGTGAGACCATGTACATGTGCACATGCATGAGTAAGTGTTTTTATTGCGTCCATGAGAGGGATTGGTTGAAAAAATATTTAATGAACAATGTAGTTGTGTGTGCGTGTGTGTGTGTGTGTGTGTGTGTGTGTGTGTGTGTGTGTGTGTGTGTGTGTGTGTGTGTGTGCGAGGTGTGGTGGCTGCCATACTGCTAAACTCCTCTTGACTAATGAGTAAATCCTGCAATACAAGGAAGGGGTACTAGACACCAAAGACATTTAAACATTAATTGAAGTTATGTCTAAATAGAATAACAGGTTTTGTAGCATGAAGTGGGGAACACTTGACTCCAGAGTACACTTTCATATTACTGTAATCCACTTAAAAAGTTAATAACACTCAGGTTTTGCAGCATAAAGTATATTAGGGACACATGAAAATAGGGAACTCTAATGCCTGACATTATTGACTGACTATAATAGTGTGTGGCATATAGGGGACTATGCTCAAGATTTCCAATCAAAGCCAGGAGGAATACTAGATGGCCAGGGAGTATTTTTACATATTATTCTAATCCACTTAAAAAGTTAATGGAGCAACAGGTCTTGCACTGAACAATAAGAAAAATGAAATAAAAATCCCAAGTAAACAAGTGAACCCAAAAATGGCAGACTACGCCAGTTCTTCAAGTCTCTTTATTCACAAAGGTAGGAGTGCTTTTGTGGGTTATACTGCTTCATCAGACACTGATAATACTGATCCAATGGGCCATTAAAACTGTTATCGGGGTAAGGCTGTAATTATACTGCCTGGATGTCAGAAAATACATTTGGAGAACCTGAAAGAAAATC
Organism: Protopterus annectens; assembly: GCF_019279795.1. NCBI lineage: Eukaryota > Metazoa > Chordata > Ceratodontiformes > Protopteridae > Protopterus > Protopterus annectens. The sequence continues at coordinate 1,135,938,438 of NC_056743.1, forward strand.
AACCAGAAAAGGTGAAGAGAAAACTCTGGCTAGGATGAACCCTGCAACTGTTCAACAAAAAGTAGTTTTAAGTAAAAGGCTGGAAAAATAGAATAAGCTTTAACTAGCCATTCAGATGAACTCATAAAACTGCAAAAATCAGAAGTTGAAAAGAAGAAAGAGCTGTCTGACCATCATGCTTTTCAAGAAGAACTGTTTTAAAAACAGTAAATTTAGAAGATAATAACACACACAGAACTTAATATTTTCTGCTATACAGAGAAACATGAAGGAACAGACTGTATTAATTTTATGAAAGCATAGATAAGCAACTGGACTGGTGTCCACAGCAGGATTTGTTAAATAAAAAGACACCTGTATGCACCAAACGTATCCATGAGAAAGCAGCCAAGACCTATATTAGAAAATATGTAATTATACTGACAGAAAGAGTTGATCCTGACAAAACTGTGGAAGAAAAGAACAGTATTAAAAACTGAAGACAACAGAGTGTTTGTGGAAAATGGTTATTCACTGTACACCATACTGAAGAGAAGGAAGTTTATCCCAACAATCAAGCAGTGTTGAGCGGCAGTTGGAAATTAAAGAAATTGTATCCATTTGTCTTCAGAACATTTTTCCTGGAGGATTGAATACATTTTTTAAGACAGAACAGGCTAGGGAGAAAAATAAAAAAATGTTTTTCTGATAAAAAGTGCACCAGCATGCAGAAGGTTTGTTTGAGAGACAGAAAAAAGGCACGGAATCTTCTGATGGGAGATGGAAATGTTCAAGAAGACCAGCAATATTGAAATTAATGAATAAATAGAAGACTGTAAAGCATCATTCACATTTGTGAATTGTGATTTTGCAAGAAGAGTGGCTGACAAAAACACTGGAATATTGTTGATTTTCTTAAGGTTGCAGGTGGACTGCAAGGCATACCGCACGTTATCATTAATGTTTAAAAGGATACTAAAGGGAAAACTGTGAGTAAAACACTATTAGCTGTTATTAATATCTGTATAAAACATTTCATGATGTACATTGCATGTTATGTTATAAAGCAGTCTTATGTAGTGTGCAATCAGATGTATTATACATGGAGGGTCTTTTTAACGACTGATATATATGCTAAAAATATGAAACTAAGCAAGCACTTAGTTATTAAATAAATAGGCTTTATAATCTAACACAATTAGGAAAACTGAACAAAAGTAAGTTTAAGTTGATAATCTTGGGCTGCTGTGGCGTAGGGTGGGATACAAAATGTACTGATTTTATTATATGTAGAGTTAAAATAATAATTCCTTTATTTTTACAAGGGTGGATGTCCGGACTGATATCATTGGATTGTGCTATGGACATTTGTAAACAAATAGGCTTGAAAAATGAGACAAAATGATGAAATGTATGGGAATGCCAAGTTTCTTGAATCTGCAGAGTAATTAGCTTGTTCTTTTCATTATCAAATGCTCTGGGGGGGTATAAGACGTCTGCCACTGAGCACAATTATTTTATAAATTAAATGAACAAAGATTCCTGCACAGTTCTTAGCTTTGTTTGCTCATTGTGGATAAGCTGTGTCTAGGTGCAAGCAATTAATCTTGAGAGCTCTGTGTATTCTTTGCAGAGAGGAATGTATGATTTAAGGGTACAGTGACAAGTACTTCAGTGAAAAGTAAATAAAGTCTGAAAACTGGGGACGCCAATCAGAAATAGTAGCATTCCCAGCAGCGTTAATACTTTAATGCATTTAATAGAATAGTGTACAATTTATTTTTATTCAAAGGTAGCCAGTACACTTTTTCATAGAGCAAAATTATAAAGTTTTTTGAAAGTATGCAACCTGTTTTTCATATATGTGTGTGGAATGGAGACAAGAAAAGTAAAGACAGCAGTCAGTCTAAGAGAGTCACTGTCTGTAACGTGTTTTAGTCTGGGGGACCTTAATTTGTGATTAAGTAATGCAGGTAGATGCAGCCATCAATTTGAGGCAATCACTCCTATATGGAGGGCAAAACTTTGTTTAAAATGTACATAGTTGTGTGTGTTTGTTCTAAGTTAATAGTTCAAAAGAATTTGAAAATGTATTTAGCTTTTTGTGTGAGAGTTTACATTAGAGCAAAAAGTCTTAAATAATGTGACATACGTTCAAATGGAGATGAGAAGAAACAACTGTATAAAATATCATCCTCTCAGTGTGTGCATGTAAGACAAAATTTGAGACGCATATTCAAAAGAACAGTCATGTATAATAGGGAAACAGCTGCTTTCTATCATAATAACTATATTATCTTGGAATGTAAATGGCCTTATAGACAAAAAGGAAAGAGTATTGAATTATATTAAGAAATGTAGGGTACAAATAATACTGTTGCAGGAGACAATTTTTATTTGAAATATATATGTGAATTTGATAAAGAAATAATTTCAGGATGGATATTCAGCAGAATATCAGAGAAAAAGGAAAAGGGAAATAATAATAAAAATTGCTAGAGGACCTCCAATAACAGTAGAAGAGGAATAAGACAATAGGTTTTTGGCAATAATGGGGTACTGGCAAGGGAGGATGATGTTGCTGACATGTATTTATATCCTACTAAGAACTTCTGCTATTGAGCTTAACAATTTTGGAGAGAAATAATCAACTTTTGTTAGGGAATATTATTTATAGGTGAGGGCAAGAAATTCATTTGCAATAGTGACAATGTATCAGGGGGACCTAGAATGCAAAATATAACAAAAAGGGTATATATTTTAAGATATTTATGAAAATATTTGATATGGAAGATATGAATTCAGTAGTAGGAATTCAGGCAGAATTTACATATTATTCCTCAGGGTGCAATAACTAGGTTAGACGGGATAGAAATTATATTTCATAGGAGCATGTGCATTTAATTGAAAGCTTTGACACATATCCAGTAACTATTTCAGGTCATTTACCAATAAAAACTAAAATAAAATGCAGGATAATGAAGTAAAAATGAGACACTGGTATTTTCCAACTTGCCTGGTAAAAAGAGAGGAATTTAAGAAGTAAGTACTGGAAATTATTCGAGACTTTTTAGAGATTTTAGAAATTTCTTCTGAAGGGATAGCTAATGAGTGGGAACAATTAAAATGGAGTTTAAAAGTAAGGTTGAAATAAAAGAGAAAGAGATATGGTTAAGAAATAATAGAAACTATTTAGATGGCTGACAATGGTTAAAGCATTGCAGAATGAAGGGAATCTCTAAGAAGAAGAAGAGAAGCAACTGCAGATAATAGGCATGAGCATAGAAAGATTTCTGTTAAAGCAACTACTTTTTGATAACAACTCCAGAGCACAAAACTTTTTAGTACCAGGACTTGATCAACAGAAAGTAGAAAGGGTTGTTTCCTATAACAAGAAAAATAACCAGAGGTTTTATAGAGACAATAGTGATATTCCAGATGTTTTTGGAAAATTTGTATGAAGCAGAGAAATATGAAAACAAAGAAAAACCAGAAATGGAAATAGTTTTAGAAAATGTAATTATTCTAAGGTTAGAGGAAAATAAGGCTGAACACCTAATAGTTACGATAGCAGGAGACTACATAAAAACAGTGATACATCATTTGTCTACAGGGAAGTCTCCAGAAACAGATGGTATCCCTGGGGAAGTTAGAAAGTTAGGAGGAAAAGAAGTGATAAAGATCTGGAAGGTTTTGTTTAATAGTATTTTACATGGAGGGGGAGCACTAGCATCTTGGAAGAAAGCGGCAGTGGCTATATTACCAAAATAGTGCAAATATTCATCAGACCCAGCTTCATATAGATCCATTTCAATTTCAAACTATGATAATGTCTATAGAATGGCAAAGGTGGTACCAAAATTGATAGATGTTGATCAGTGTGGTTTTGTGGAGAGGGAGACAAACCCTTGACAATGTTAATGGAACAATAATAATCCAGAAGGAAGCAGAATGTAAAAAAATACAATTGTTGCTGGTTTGTCTTTATGCAGAGAAGGCAGTTGATAGAGTAAGTTGTGATTTTATGAGTAGGAAAATGGAAGCATTTGCATTCCCTGATACAATAATAGGTTTAATTAAGAGAGTATATGTAAGATTGGAGTCAAAAATGAAGGTGGGAGGGTTTCTCTCTCATAAACTTGGTTTCAAAAAAGAAACCAGACAGCAGTGTCCTCTTTTTTCTTTGTTATTTGTTTTATATTTAAAGACATTGGCAAAGAACATAAGGGATTCAAAAATTCAAGGATTTATTTATTTTATTGTATTATTTGACATTTGTTTGCTAGGAAAGTCTAACTGGGATAATATCCAATTTTCAGAGGAGGCCTGAGGAGAAATCTCCACACTTACATAATATGGTTACAGCTAAATACAATTATTATAAAACATAATATAGAAGAAAAAACATATTAACCAAATAAAAAATTCAGTTTTAGCTCATACAATGTGGCCATGGCAGGGCTAGCCACCCAGCAGTTTAAACTTTGGGTCTAGATGTTTGTCACTGTTGAAGTGACATACTGACCTCATGTGCAAAAATGGGAAAGGTTGTTGTGGATGGATGGAGATCATACATTCATAGTGCAAATATTTGGACAAATATAACAAGATGAAAAAGAACATTGTTAATAGTTAAAGGATTCACAAGTTGCAGTTTATAGAGATGACATTAAACACACTGAGCACACTTATAATAGTAATGACTATATGATAGATCCTAAACAAAATTATGTTGACTCTTTATCTAAGAAACAGATTCACTATGTTTGATGAGAAGAAATTACTAAGAAGTATGCTGAGGGTGCAAGGAGGTTATAAATCAAAATAGAAAGATATATGGATGTAGCAGGCAGAGGGAGGGGTTTGTTCTAGAAATAAGGATAAATTAGAGTTTTGGATGCACATCCTTAAGGAGAATGATAATAACCATACAGAGTATATTCAGAAAGTTGCAGAAAACTTTGTCTAAGAACTAAGTCAACATGCGAATGGAGAAAGGAATTTTGCCAATAGGGATGGCTGCAGGTGGGCCTAGAATTTTTGAGGGTAAAATGGCAAAAGAACCAATATATTTGGAGCAAGTAACTAGAGAGGGAAAGGTAAGAGAGTGGAATGAGGCCAAGCAGACATTTGCTCTGCAGGTTAGAGACTGCCTTCTAACAGGAATTGATATAAGACAATAGGGTAGTCCTATCTGAAAGACTAACTGTAATAGAGGTTTTGATCAAGTCTAGAAGAGAAGCTGCTGTTTAAAAAAAGCAGTTAGTAGGGCATATAAAATATTGCATGATAACTGTAATAACCAATCAGAGGAGGTTAGAAAGGATTAGGAAGAGAAAGACGGATAAAACTATTTTCAAAAAAACTATGGAAGGGCATATCTCCCAAGTATGCAACAAAGTCCAAAAGGTTTAGACTTTTTGCTTGGAAGTATTTACATAGGTATTTTTATATCAGCAGGTGTTTAGCAAATGCTGGATGTTTGATGGGAAAGAGAGAGGTAGCCAAGAACATGTTATTTGGGAGGGTGATGAGTTGCCAGATTTTAAAACTCTGTCATAAATATTGGGGGAACAAATCGCTGTAAATAAGGAAATGGTTGTTTTGATCTGGGTCACAGGATCTGAATTGCTTAGTACAATAAGGCCTTATTAAGTTTAATGCTATTGGCTGCCAAAAAATTACTAGAAAATGGAAATCAGAGTCTAAACCAGTTATAAAGGTAGTATTGAATACTGTTAATAAGAAAGCTGGAAGTAACATCTTCAGAAAAAGGAAGGAGCACATTATATTGAAGTAGTTGTAGGAACAATACACATAGAATATCGCTCAGTAGGAGGAGTGAGGCTTAAGGGAAGGCAGTAATTATGCAATGTAAGTAATGCTGGAGTGTATGACAATTACAAAGAAAGAAAATATATATGCAATCTATAATGCATGAAAAAATGTTTCATTTGAAATGTCGGGACCAGCTAGGGTGAGTCCAATTCATGGATGGTAAATGGTCCCTAAAGTAGATGTACATATACCAAGTCTGAAATTGCCGTTTCTTAGACCATTCCCTTTTCTCTGGGGTATGGTGATCTTGGAGTTAATATATATGTTTGGTGGGCATGTGGAGCTTGCCCCCCCCCACACATTAGGAGATGCAGGGGGCTTGTGCCCCTGCAAAAAAAGAAGGTTAAAAGAAAAGAGTGATGTCTGAGATTCTCTCTACTCCTGAATTTTCAGTCTTTTTTTCATCTTGTTGGCACTCAATATTTTAAGTGCCAACATTTCAGTAGGGTGCCTGCAGAAATGTTATTATGATTTGTTTTATTTCCTTTTAATGTCAATGTGCTTGTATCTTAAGTGATAATTTAAATAAGTGTGTATAAAAATTCTTTTACTATTTTAAATAGAAATTACCTCATGTACAGAGTGTGCCACTTTTTTAGTTTTTGGTTTGTTGAAAAATAAATGTTTAAAAAGTGAGAATCAAATGGAGTTGCACATGAATAATTAATCAAATGTAAACATGCTGAACTGACACATATTCAGTATAACTGCACACAGGTATAACTATAACCATTAGTGTTAAGTTTGTAAACAATATCATTTATGATTACTCTATCTCAAAAAGGAAGTGAAATGAGAATATAAATAAATGTAACGAACCAGCTTTTTTGTTTCTTAAACAAACCACCAACACAAGGCTTAGTGAAGCGATCAGCAGAAGAACTCCAAGTATAACACACAGGCTTACTAGTAAAATATGTCTGGAGTAGAAGGCTGGGTCAGCTGTAACACCTTTAAAAAAAGATAACAAGTGGTTAACCAGAGTTGAAGAAATGTCACGGACAGTGACTAAACATACAACAGGCCACAGTTATACTCTCCATGATAAACAAGATTTTCAGAATCAACAAATGCCATAACAACTTCCCTTCCATATATGATGCAGTTAACCTTAATTACTTACACCTTAGTGCAGTGTAGCTGTGTGAAGACCAGTGACTTAATCACATAACAAGTGAGAACGTCTACAGCTCATACTCTGGAATGAGTTATTGTGATTATGTAATGATCCAATGTATAGGTTAGATTTAATTGCATTTTATACCTTTTTATGTTAACAATTCCTCAGCTGTAAGTTACGTGTTTGCAATTACATGCCAAGCTTTGGCAAAACATTCATTCAATACGCACATTACTGAGGTAACAGTAATCCATCTGAAACTGCAGTGACTATAGCCAGAAACACAGTGAAAGAGTGGAGTTAATGGGTTCAGGCTTCTAGGCAGTGTGACAGTTCCCTGTAGTATATTTGGTTGGGGGCACTTGTCTGAAGTGACCTTCAGCCTTCACAGATATATGGCTGTTGCAACTTCCTTCTGCATCAAATGTACCACAGGGAAGTGTCTTGTGCCTAGTAGCCCAACCCCAGAGGTAATATAATGAAATCAATATAAAATGAAAGTTAGACTCCAGTATGATGAGAGACTCATTTACCTAAAATATATATTTAACTTAAAAAAGAATAAGAAAGGTAGACTTGGTAAGACTTAGTCAATTAAGTTCATAAGTTCATAAAGTTCACACAGTCTTAGTTTCATAGTTAATGTTAGGCACTCAGTCTGCAGACTTCTACAAGCCTAACCAAAATCTCCAATTCATAAGTTCCCTCCAACCTTAAGGAGGGCAAATTAAAATAGACCAGAGGAGAATATGAAGCTCCCCATCCAGTTATCTAGGTTTACCTTAAGTTTGTTCAAGAAGTGAGGGATACACTGAGGTATGAATCTATCATGTCAACATGTCAATTTATCTGTTAGGGAAGATTTAACTTCTTTAATTGTGTATCTGAGGTAACATTTGTTCTAAGAAGGAATAGGAGATCAAAGAGGGTTAGATCTTACATGGCTTAAAAGACCAGACACAGATCACTACCGATCAGATTATAAGAGACTGACTACAAAGAGACTTCTGAGGAAGTTCTATAAGCAAGCATAACTATAAGCAAATAGAATGAAAGCGCTTAATCTACCTTCTTGTGTGTCATGTGGTGATTCATTCGGCTCTGGTCATTCTGGTTTTAGATTTATTTTCTTAGTGTGGAACTTCTTGTGCTTTGTTTTTTTTTTTGGTTTGTTACAAAGAAAGTGTTGTCTGACTGTCCTGATAACAAAGACTTTTAAGGCATAACAAAAAAAAAAAAAACAGGTAAACCACCTAAACGTGACATTTAAAACCATAAAAAGGTATCAGGCTGATTAGAGTGCTGCACACAAATGGAGGAACCAGGCAGGCTAACATGCTACACACAAATGGAGGATTCAGGCAGGCTGACTAGTGTGCTATGTACAAATGGAGGAACCAGACAGGCTGACTAACGTGCTGCACACAAAAGGAGGAACCAGGCAGGCTGACTAACATGCTACACACAAATGGAGGAACCAGGCAGGCTCCATTTGTGTGTAGCACACTAGTCAGCCTGCCACCTTTTTATGGTTTAAAAGATTTTTTAAGGTCACTTATTTTTAATCACAAATCTTTGCGGTCTCTCAAATTGAACGATATGTTTAGACAAATACACGCCAAAGGATGTATTATATTCAATAATGGATGTGATGAGATATAAGTAAAGAGGAATTAAAATGTTTTTTGATCTAGGAGAGATGCCTTTGGAAATTAGATGAGTCAGACAGAAGGTATATGAACTGCTATGGCAACATGATGGTCATACAATAAGGAATTATCAACAACAGTGCCATGATGCCTTATGACAGTGTCTAAGTGGAAGGGTGTTTCCCCTATAAGGTATCTGAAAATGTTTTGTTTACCAAAATGAATTATGCTGCATTTTTTTTGCATTTAATTTGAGACCATTGTCATTGCAGCAGTTGTTAACGTGGTCTAACACATGTTGGAGTGATTGGGAGTCAGTGGAAGATCAAATAACAACCCTTAATTCACAGTCATCTGCAAACTTAGGTAATTGTAGACCAAGAATACTGGGCTGGAGTTCTGGGAAACAGATGTCAAATAAGAGAGTCTAACAGTGAGCCCTGTGATATAATACAAGTTTCTTTTTTACCTTCAAGAGTGGTACCTTAGACTCTAACCACCTTAGTTCTGTCAAACAGTTAACTATTTACCTAACAACATAAGGATTTACATTCAAATTTATAAGTTTGTCAGTAATACTTGGGGAATAGTGTCAAAGACTTGGCCAGGTCCAGAATTGCTCTATGTACCTCATAACCACTATCAACTGCTTCAGTTACTTTTGAAAGAAATTAATGAGGTTATCTGGCAGATGGCAGAGATGGTTAAGGCTATAAGCTGTAGTTCCAGGGCACAGGGTTTAATTCACCCTAACCTCATTTGCTGTTGTGTGACTTAGAGAAAAAGTCACTTAACCAGACAATGATTGGGGGGGAACTGGGAATGTGAGTTAGGCTCCCCAGTAATTCCCTAGACTGCAAACCTACTAACTGCCTATGAGCCTAAAGAGGCAGGACCTTCCTTTAACAAAGATGAACTGAAGATGGTACAGAGCTAATAGTTCTTCAATGTTCATGTTAATGAGGTCTAAGGTAATACTCTCCATAGCTTTACATATGAGGCTATTAAGACTAATAGGTCTATAGCTACTAGGGCCGATAGTTGGGCCACCCTTGTGTAACAGCATTACAATGGCTGTTTTCCAGGCTTTGAAAGTGTAGCCAGAGTAGCGGTTTAGATTCTTCTTCTTCTTCTTTCGGCTTTTTCCCGGTTAGGGGTCGCCACAGCGGATCATCTGTCCACTCATGATTGGCAGTGGAGTTTTACGGTGTCGAGTTGCCAGCCCGGCGCCCAACCTTCCACAGAAGGCACACACATGCACACACTCACACCTAGGGCCAATTTAGAGTGTCCAATCCACCTACTGCATATCTTTGGGATATGGGAGGAAACCAGAGCACCCGGAGGAAACCCACGCGACCACAGGGAGGACATACAGACTCCACACAGAAGGCACCCCAGCCGAGAATCAAAAGTAGTTAATTTGGGGTTTAGAGAGGCCATATTTGGCAGTGTTAATCAGGCAACCTGGTATATTATCAGGGTCTATGTATGAGATTTTCTTAACTTTTGAGAGGGTTTTTTGAGAGGGTTGAGACAACTTGTCAAAGGGGGTGTTTGGGACTGCAGAATCTGTGGAATAGCCATAACTGTGGGTGGTATAAACTTTGCACTGAACTTGTCAGCTCGGATATTACTTATTTCCATTGAGTCATAGTATGCAGTATTATTGTGGGCCTGCTCTGAACATTTCAGGTGTTAGTACTTAATTTCCTTACATGGTTAAATAAATATTTGTTATTATTTTTGGTTTTAGTTGCTATTTTATGTTTATACTATCCCTGAGTGTCCTAATTGCTCTCTTGAGCTCTCTACTAGTTTGCTTAAGTGTGTTCTTAACGTTGGTAGAATGAGACCTCTTATAAGCATTAAACAATTTCCTCCTCTTGTTGCACGTTTATTTATACAGGTATCCCTTCAAAGTGATCTGTTTATAAAAGTAACATTGTGTTTGCTTTGTAAAAGGACTGTCTTATTAATATAGCTATTTACATGGAAGTAGAAGTCAGATGCATAGGCAGCATCTTTATCAATGAGATTCATCTGAGAAGGATTACAATGGAATTTATTTAGGTGATCAAGTAAGAGAAGCAGGTTTGCTTTTGAGAAATCCCTAAACAGAGAGGTATTTATATGGGAAGTGCCTCCAATTTTGAAGGAAAAGATCATTATTTATGATATGATTTTACAAGGCAGGATGATTCATATGGAGATGTGCAAGAGATGGCCACATCTGTGAGGATTAGGTCAAGGATATCTGGACTTCCAGTAGGATGATTAACAATGTGTAAAAGAGATTTACCATTTATAATGCCAATCAGCTGTTGGTAATGTTGACCATTGACAGTTTATTTATGGATACCTGAAGCCTGAATTCCCCTAGAAGAAAGATGTTGGGTTGGAAGGGGATTTCAACTAATGTGTTACAATAGCTATCATGTTCAGAAAGGAATAAAAAAAAAAAAAACAAGAGTATGACAATTAGACCAATGCTGACAGGAGAAAAAGGTGAGGAGACAATGCAGGGAAATACTTCCATACTGAAAAGGTAGTGAACATGTATGACTCCAGAAAATTGACAGGGCAAAATACAAGCAGGTGTGGTAGTCATCTGAGTATGCTAGATAAGAACATGAGGAGTTAAACGATAAGGTACACAAGTAAAGTTATGAATTAAACTCAGCAAGTTTGTCATTCTTTATCCACTTCATCCTCCGTGACCTTTTACTTCATTTTGTTTTCTACACAGTCTTCAAACAAACGTAGCATGATTCATGTCAACTCATTGACAACATTTACTGCCTTAACCAATCAAAAAACTTCTCTGACAGCCACATTCAGAAATCAGGAAGGAGTCTTTGGTATAGAAGAATGGTGCCTTGACTGTGACCTGGATGAGCCAAAATCGATTAGCAGCTCAGTCGCTGATGGAGCTGGGGAAAGGGTGGGAGGCATTATATTTCCAACTTGTCTACGCAGTGAGGAAGGAGAGATACTTCTTTCTGTGATCTGATACTCAACCCAGATAGGGCATGCTATGACCCAAGACAGATTGCTGTTAAGGTTTAGCATTAGAGGATAGGGCTGGAGCAGACTGATATTACACATGGTGATGAGCATCACATCGGCATCTCAAGAAATTCTCAGAATGCACAACAATATATGATGCTTCTAGAGGGTCCATTCTGCATTTTCAACATCTCTTTCCCAACCAACCTACAGCTGAGGTGGTCTCAACCCTGGGAGTTAGTACTGGGGTATTAACGTTCCAGAGCAGTAGGAGCAGAGAGCAACAGATGGTCAGCTAAAAGCTACACAACAGGGGACCAAAAAACATATCCTAAGAAAAAAAGGAATGTGTTTTGTGCTGTGCGGGAAAGCCTCCTGCACTCTCCTTTGTGAGGTGTTTTCCCACACCCTTCTACTTATATATACCTAATCCACTATGAAACAACTAATGGGAAAACATGGGAACTCATGTTCATTCAGTGTGACTTTCAGTGAAGTCTTTCTTGTATGTTTACAGGGTTTACTATGATTAATCACATATTGTTTACTCACTATGCATTTAAACTATAATAAAAGTTCCAAAGCCTTTAAAGATCACAATCTCAAAACAGTTACAATCCTGAGCTCACAAAATACACGAAAACAATTTTAAGCTGGATGGCAAGCCCTCCCTGCACACCTAATGCAGAGGACTAGCTCTACACTCCTCCTCTATGTACCTACTTCAAGGTTGCACAAAGTCAGAGAAGATTAGATAATGGAAAACAAAAGGAAAACCAGCTTTTGTCTTCATCTCCAGATCCACATTGCAATCATTGTCCTACATAGGCAGACCCAATCTAGCCAAACATTGACAACAGTAAGCTTGTAACCTTACTGTTTCAGCATTAATAGACTCTCTGCTTCGGGCAAGAAAAATATGTTTATGTTTAGGTTATGTTATGTTTAGGTTTGCTACCATTGCATTAGCAATAAATAACATCAGCCATCTGTCTGGTTCTTGTTCAGACCATCAGGCAATGGAAATCTGTTGTTTATGGGATGAACAAATGGACAGGGGAAAGAAATATCTGATGTGTGTCTAATGACCTGCACAGTCATAAAAAAGATATCTGCTGGGATTTTTTTAAGTGAATATCACAGGATCAGGGAAATAATTGTGTTATTTTGGGAGTAAAAAATGCCTGATGAGCAGTTACTTTTTTTTGGAGAAAAGCACAAAAGCTGGGAAATGGTCACAGGCAGGTTCTGGAAAAGCTAGCATAGGATCTTAGAAGCTATCCCCATTAAATTCAGAACTGAACAGTACAATATTTGAAAAACATTCACCTGAGCTTTCTAGGTGAACAGTTTCTAGTTGTTTTAGCCAAGAAAAGTACAGAATCTCCAAAACAATTATAGACTGTTTTTAGAGTCTTGAGTATAATTACCTGCTGTTTCAGGAGTGAATATCAGTAAACCTAGAACATGGTCTTTTTTTTTTTTTTTTGGCTGAACAATGCATAGTCCTTTAAACAGCCACCTGTGGTTGGTTTCTGGACTGAACATCAAGGCCAGGGTAGCAAACACCTGTCGTTTCTAGAATGAAATTTAAGGTCTAAGAAAGATACTTGTTTCTAGAATGACTTACACAAGGTCAATGAAACAGTTGCAGGGGAATGTAGGGCAACATAGTTGTCTATTATCTCCAGGGTAAGTAGCACAGAACAAAAATATACACTTTTGCCCATTAAGAAGAGCAGAATATATTGAATCTGATACACAGCATGCTATTACTTCTTGCCTCCAAAACAAACAGTGCAGACATAAAAGCTGTGTGTTGAAATGTACAGGAGTAAATACCTTTTGTATCCAGAGTGACTACTGTTGTAGTAGCATAACTCAGAGTGACATCTGACATGTTTAGCATTCTCAGAGATTCTGCAAGAAAACAATAGCTTCAGTATTCTTTGACATTTTCAATAGAAGCATATGCATTAACAAAGTCTCATTAGAAGTTTCTGATTATGTTTTAAGTGAAAAAGCTGCTTTTAAGATGACTGTGTATAGTCTACAGATATACAGATATTTCTCAATTATGTTACAGCTTGCAATATCCAGCGTTTGTTACACTCTGAAATCTAGTCACATGTATGTTCTATCATTTAAACCTGTGTTTATTTAGATCAGTTTTGATTTGACAGCAGTACAGATCAATTATTAATGTTCAAAATGTTGCATTATTCTTCCGTGCATTTTAAGTTTTGAAAACAACATGGAAAAGGGTGCTACACATCAAAAATAAAATGATAGCTGTAATAAACTTTTGCACTGCATGCTACCTGTATTCATGCTTACTTTGCCGTAACACTGTTTTCTCAGCCAAGCAACACTGTAGTTTTTGTTCATATTGTCTGCACCCTACTGGTAAACACCAGAAATAGCTATTTGGGTCAAATATTTTGGACGAGCACATAATTTATCTGTCATTTGTAGATTTTAGATTAATGTTAAATCTATATTTAAAAAACAGGTATAGGTTGCCTTCGTTGAGTAAGTAACCAGAATTAGGCAGTTGTTGGCACAGAGTTGTGTTGTCTCTGGGAAGAATTCATCAAACACCTTCTAGCAGAAATTGGGGCAGGGGGTTGAATTTAGTAAAAGAATTAGCATGGCAGTTTGTAATTCAAGGACAAGCCTCTTGAGATCAGAATGTCATAGCTGTTTTCTAGCACCTTCTTCTACTTTAGTTCTCATTAACAATATGCAAATACTCCTTCCACCTGTTCAGGTAAGCCACTGGAATGATTTAAGAAAATGGCATGTGGCATAAAGCAAAAAACAACCATACCTCTGAGTAGCGGTAGTCTAGTGAGTGCAGCGTATAGAAACATAAAAACAGAGAATATCAGAATTTCATAACAACTTAGTCCATTTAGCATTCCTAGTGTACCAGTTACTTAAAGGATAAAATGCGTGTCATACTTATCAGGCAGATTATATTCTTTGACCCCATTTATTGTATTATTGCATTATTGAATTACATCACTATTTTTAACAGATTAACCCTTGGGATGGATGTTACAGGCATCTACCACCTCTTTTTATGAAACATTTCCTGATATCTTCTCTGAGTGGCCTAGGTTTTCAGAAAAATACATAGTACTCATGATGTGCTCTTACAAAGTGTATAAAAATGGATTTTGTGTTTTTATTTGTATTTGAATGATTCATCTTTCTAAACTTCCTTGTGCTCTTCTGGGATTCATTTCAAATAACCATATTTACTCTTGGGTCACAGAATATGTCTGTCCTCAAGTCTTTTTCTTATTCCGTTGCTTCTACTAGCCCCACCCTTTCATTTTATCCTTTCAAGTGTTCCTCTTTCATTGAAGCACTAGTTACCATTTCTCTGCTAAATTTAAATGACCATGTTTTCAACTCACTCTAATCTTACAATGTGTCTTTTTTTCTTTCTACACTTTCTTGTTGTGTAACTTTGTGTCATCACCAAATGTACATGTTTTTCATACTTGGCTTTTAGTAAAGTCATAAAGAACTGGCACCAGTGACTTGCCGTACACCTAGTGAAAACTATGCATTCATATAAACAAACTCTTTCTGCTATAAACTTTATACCATACCTCCCTACACTCTCCACACATCTCACCCAACCTATTTAATGATGCCCCACACCTTTACTACAAATATAGACTGATTAACTTCATTTCAACTCAATCCAAAACAAAACAAAGTGGAAAAATACTCACCAATATCAAGAATTTCCTAATATACTAAAATCCTTCCAGGAGGAGACACTCACCCTAATCCTGACCCCACCTATCACAATGAACATCAAGGCAATTCTGTTCCACACACAACTCTAACCTCACAACGGTCATCCCCCTACCCCAGTAATCTAAATTGCTGCCATAAATGTTGGATGCTAAAGAAATAAAACTGCTGAACTAAATGACTGTATTGCCCAACATAAGCTTGATATTCATGCTGTAACTGAAATGTGGATTAAACCCAGCATAAACAACTCCATAATTACACCTCTCAGCTATAATATCATCAGTAATGACCATGTAAAGAGGAAAGATGGTGATATTGCTTTAGTATATCCCAACAACTACTACATTTCCCCTTCAACAAACCAATACCAAAATTCAATTTAGCATAGTTTCTCATTACTTTCCTGTAAACAATTATAAACAAATGTGTATCACCGTCCTTCACATCCCTCCTGGTGACAGTACAGCTAGGCCGGAAGATATCCTGCATGGAATATCCATTTCACATTCACTATGTCTCCTTCTATCCTGCTTTGCTACCCTTGTACATCTTTAACAGTTTACATCACCTGTCTTGTCAGAACTGGTTAACTTTACCTTTACTCAAATCAGTGGTTATCTGACTGCTTCACTTGCTTCTTTTTACTTTAACTGATTTAATTTCCTGTTTCACTCCTTGTGTGTGTCCTTAAATTTCCTAAACACTGCTTTTTCTTCAG
Source organism: Protopterus annectens (assembly GCF_019279795.1). Classification (NCBI taxonomy): domain Eukaryota; kingdom Metazoa; phylum Chordata; order Ceratodontiformes; family Protopteridae; genus Protopterus; species Protopterus annectens. The sequence goes on from NC_056743.1 coordinate 1,135,954,528, forward strand.
TTTCAAAACTTCATTGTTTGGGTATCATAATGAGTGTTCCTTCTTTCAGATTTTCACATAAAGGTTTCCTGTTTCTGCAACGTAATGTTTGAGGACTTCCCAATATTCTTGTACCTACCACCATGAGCATAATTTATAATATTCTTGCACCCGACCACCATACACATAATTTAGGGTGGTATCATTGGGCGGCACAGTGGTGCAGTGGTTAACATTGTCGCATCACAGCAAGAAGATCTCCGGTTTGATTCTCAGCTGAGGTGCTTTCTGTGTGGAGTTTTCATCTTCTCCCTGTGTTCGCGTGGGTTTCCTCCCGCATTCCAAAGACATGCATCTGGAGCATTTCTCCCCAGGTCTCTGCTGAAAACAGGCTCTGTGGAACCTAGTCGGACTTTTCCCGGTCAACAAATGTTAAATAAAATAAAATAAATAAAATTTATAAAACCCTTGTGCCCAACCACCATGCGCATCATTTATAATATTCCTGTACTAGACCACCATGCACATCATTTATAATACTCTTGTACCCAACCACCATGAGCATCATTTATAATATTCTTGTACCCGACCACCATGCACATCATTTATAAAACCCTTGTGCCCAATCACCATGTGCATCATTTATAATATTCTTGTACCCAGCCACCATGCACATTATTTATAAAACCCTTGTGCCCAACCACCATGCACATCATTTATAATATTCTTGTACCCGACCACCATGCACATTATTTATAATACCCTTGTAAACAACCACCATGCACATTATTTATAATACCCTTGTACACAACCACCATGCGCATCATTTATAATATTTTTGTACTAGACCACCATGTACATCATTTATAAAACCCTTGTGCCCAACCACCATGCGTATCATTTATAATATTCTTGTACCCGACCAACATGCACATCATTTATAAAACCCTTGTGCCCAACCACCATGCGCATCATTTATAATATTCTTGTACCCGACCACCATGCACATTATTTATAATACCCTTGTAAACAACCACCATGCACATTATTTATAATACCCTTGTACACAACCACCATGCGCATCATTTATAATATTCTTGTACCCGACCAACATGCACATCATTTATAAAACCCTTGTGCCCAACCACCATGCGCATCATTTATAATATTATTGTACCCGACCACCATGCACATTACTTATAATACCCTTGTACACAACTACCATGGCATCATTTATAATATTCATGTACCCAACCAACATGAGCATCATTTATAATATTCTTGTACTAGACCACCATGTGCATCATTTATAACATTCTTCTACCCAGCCACCATGCATATCATTTATAATATTCTTGTACCTGACCACCAAGCATATCATTTATAATATTCTTGTACTCTTTCACTATGCACATTAGTTATAATATTTTTCTACCCTACCACCATGCACATCATTTATAATATTCTTGTACCCACCACCATGCACATCATTTATAAGATTCTTGTACCCAACCACCATGCACATCATTTATAATATTCTTGTACCCGACCACCATGCGCATCATTTATAATATTTTTGTACCCTACCACCATGCGCATCATTTATAATATTCTTGTACCCGACCACCATGTGCATTATTTATAATATTCTTGTACCCAACCACCATGTGCATCATTTCTAATATTCTTTTAACCAACCACCATGCACATCATTTATAATATTCTTGTACCCAACCACCATCTGCATCATTTATAATATTCTTGTACCCGACCACCATGCGCATCATTTATAATATTCTTGTACCCGACCACCATGCGCATCATTTATAATATTCTTGTCCCCGACCACCATGGCATCATTTATAATATTCTTGTACCCAACCACCATCTGCATCATTTATAATATTCTTGTATCCAACCATCATGTGCATCATTTATAATATTCTTGTACCCGACCACCATGCGCATCATTTATAATATTCTTCTCCCCGACCACCATGGCATCATTTATAATATTCTTGTACCCAACCACCATGCACATCATTTATAATATTCTTGCACCTTACCATCATGTGCATAATTTATAATAGTCTTCTACCAGACCACAATGCACATCATTTGTAATATTCTTGTACCCAACCATCACACTCATCATTTATAATATTTTTGTACCTGACCACCATGTGCATCATTTATAATATTCTTGTACCCGACCACCATGCACATTATTTATAATACCCTTGTAAACAACCACCATGCACATTATTTATAATACCCTTGTACACAACCACCATGACATCATTTATAATATTCTTGTACCCAACCACCATGTGCATCATTTATAATATTCTTGTACTAGACCACAATGCGCATCATTTATAACATTTTTGTACCCAGCCACCATGCATATCATTTATAATATTATTGTACCCAACCACCAAGCATATCATTTGTAATATTCTTGTACTCTTTCACTATGCACATTAGTTATAATATTCTTGTACCCAACCACCATGTGCATTATTTATAATATTCTTGTACCCAACCACCATGTGCTTCATTTCTAATATTCTTTTAACCAACCACCATGCACATAATTTATAATATTCTTGTACCCAACCACCATGTGCATCATTTATAATATTCTTGTACCCTAACACCATGCGCATCATTTATAATATTTTTCTACCCGACCACCATGTGCATCATTTATAATATTCTTGTACCCGACCACCATGCGCACCATTTATAATATTCTTGTACCCAACCACCATGCACATCATTTATAATATTCTTGTACCCGACCACCATGCGCATCATTTATAATATTTTTGTACCCTACCACCATGCGCATCATTTATAATATTCTTGTACCCGACCACCATGTGCATTATTTATAATATTCTTGTACCCAACCACCATGTGCATCATTTCTAATATTCTTTTAACCAACCACCATGCACATCATTTATAATATTCTTGTACCCAACCACCATCTGCATCATTTATAATATTCTTGTACCCGACCACCATGCGCATCATTTATAATATTCTTGTACCCGACCACCATGCGCATCATTTATAATATTCTTGTCCCCGACCACCATGGCATCATTTATAATATTCTTGTACCCAACCACCATGCACATCATTTATAATATTCTTGCACCTTACCATCATGTGCATAATTTATAATAGTCTTCTACCAGACCACAATGCACATCATTTGTAATATTCTTGTACCCAACCATCACACTCATCATTTATAATATTTTTGTACCTGACCACCATGTGCATCATTTATAATATTCTTGTACCCGACCACCATGCACATTATTTATAATACCCTTGTAAACAACCACCATGCACATTATTTATAATACCCTTGTACACAACCACCATGACATCATTTATAATATTCTTGTACCCAACCACCATGTGCATCATTTATAATATTCTTGCACTAGACCACAATGCGCATCATTTATAACATTCTTGTACCCAGCCACCATGCATATCATTTATAATATTATTGTACCCAACCACCAAGCATATCATTTGTAATATTCTTGTACTCTTTCACTATGCACATTAGTTATAATATTCTTGTACCCAACCACCATGTGCATTATTTATAATATTCTTGTACCCAACCACCATGTGCTTCATTTCTAATATTCTTTTAACCAACCACCATGCACATAATTTATAATATTCTTGTACCCAACCACCATGTGCATCATTTATAATATTCTTGTACCCTAACACCATGCGCATCATTTATAATATTCTTGTACCCGACCACCATGTGCATCATTTATAATATTCTTGTACCCGACCACCATGCGCACCATTTATAATATTCTTCTCCCCGACCACCATGGCATAATTTGTAATATTCTTGTACCCAACTACCATGCACATCATTTATAATATTCTTGCACCTTAACATCATGTGCATGATTTATAATATTCTTCTACCAGACCACAATGCACATCATTTGTAATATTCTTGTACCCAACCACCACGCTCACCATTTATAATATTCTTGTACCTGACCACCATGTGCTTCATTTCTAATATTCTTTTAACCAACCACCATGCACATCATTTATAAGATTCTTGTACCCAACCACCATGTGCATTATTTATAATATTCTTGTACCCAACCACCATGTGCTTCATTTCTAATATTCTTTTAACCAACCACCATGCACATAATTTATAATATTCTTGTACCCAACCACCATGTGCATCATTTATAATATTCTTGTACCCAACTACCATGCACATCATTTATAATATTCTTGCACCTTAACATCATGTGCATGATTTATAATATTCTTCTACCAGACCACAATGCACATCATTTGTAATATTCTTGTACCCAACCACCACGCTCACCATTTATAATATTCTTGTACCTGACCACCATGTGCATCATTTATAATATTCTGGTACCTGACCACCATGCATGTTATTTATAATATTCTTGTACCGACCACCATACTCAGCATTTGTAATATTCTTGCACCTGACCACCATATGCATCATTTATAATATTCTTGTACCCTACCACCATGTGAATCATTTATATTATTCTTGTACCCGACCACCATGCGCATCATTTATAATATTCTGGTACCCAACCATCATGTGCATCACTTATAATATTCTTGTACCTGACCACCATGTACATCATTTATAATATTCTTGTACCCAACCACCATGTGCATCATTTATAATATTTTTGTACCCTACCACCATGCACATCATTTATAATATTCTTGTACCCTACCATCATGTGCATCATTTATAATATTCTTCTATCAGATCACTATGCACATCATTTGTAATATTCTTGTACCCAACCACCATGCTCATCATTTATAATATTCTTGTAGCCAACCACCATACTCATCATTTGTAATATTTTTGTATCAGACCACCATGTGCATAATGTAAAATATTCTTGTACCCAACCACCATGTGCATCATTTATAATATTATTGTACCTGACCACCATGTGCATTATTTATAATATTCTTGTACCCTACCACCATGCACATCATCTATAATATTCTTGCACCCAACCACCATGTGTATCATTTATAATATTCTTGCACCCAACCACCATGTGTATCATTTATAATATTCTTGTACCTAACCAACATGCATATCATTTATAATATTCTTGTACCTGACCACTATGTGCATTATTTATAATATTATTGTACCCAACCACCATGCGCATTATTTATAATATTCTGGTACCCAACCACCATGTGCATCATTCATAATATTCTTGTACGTGACCACCATGCACATCATTTATAATATGCTTGTACCCTACCACCAGGCACATCATTTATAATATTCTTGTACCCTATCACCATGTGCATAATTTATAATATTCTTGTACTTGACCGCCATGTGCATCATTTATAATATTCTTGTACCCTATCACCAGGCACATCATTTATAATGTTCTTGTACCCGACCACCATGTGCATCATTTATAATATTCTTGTACCCTATCGCCATGTGCATCATTTATAATATTCTTGTACCCTATCACCAGGCACATCATTTATAATGTTCTTGTACCCGACCACCATGTGCATCATTTATAATGTTCTTGTACCCGACCACCATGTGCATCATTTATAATATTCTCATACCCTACCACCATGGGCATCATTTATAACATTCTTGTACCCTTCCACCATGCACATCATTTATAATATTCTCAATGCACATCATTTATAATATTCTCGGTGCACATAATTTATAATATTCTGGTACCCTACCACCATGTGCATCATTTATAATATTCTTGTACCTGACCGCCATGTGCATCATTTATAATATTCTTGTACTATATCACCATGGGCATCATTTATAACATTCTTGTACCCTACCACCATGCACATCATTTATAATATTCTCAATGCACATAATTTATAATATTCTGGTACCTTACCACCATCTGCATCATTTATAATATTCTTGTACCCAACCACCATGCATATTATTTATAATATTCTTGTACCCGACCACCATGCACGTCTTTTATAATATTCTTATACCCTGCCACCATGCACATCATTTGTAATATTCTCGGTGCATATAATTTATAATATTCTTGTATCCAACCATCATGTGCATCATTTATAATATTCTTGTACCTGACCACAATGTGCATCATTTATAATATTCTTGTACCCAACCACCATGTGCATCATTTATAATATTCTTGTACCCTACCACCATGCGCATCTTTTATAATATTTTTGTACCCTACCACCTTGCACATCATTTATAATATTCTCGATGCACATCATTTATAATATTCTGGTACCCAACCACCATGTGCATCATTTATAATATTCTTGTACCCTACCACCATGAACATCATTTATAATATTGTTGTACCTGACCACCATGTGTATCATTTATAATATTCTTGTACCCTACCACCATGCACATCATTTATAATATTCTCGATGCACATCATTTATAATATTCTTGCACCTACCATCATGTGCATAATTTATAATATTCTGATACCCAACCACCATGTACATCATTTATAATATTGTTGTACCCAACCACCATGTACATCATTTACAACATTCTTGTACCCTATCACCATGTGCATCATTTATAATATTCTTGTACCCAACCACCATGCACATCATTTATAATATTTGTGTACCCGACCACTATGCACATCATTTATAATATTCTTGTACCCAACCACCATGCACATCATTTATAATATTTGTGTACCCGACCACTATGCACATCATTTATAATATTCTTGTACCCGACCACCATGCACATCATTTATAATATTCTTGTACCCAACCACCATGCACATCATTTATAATATTCTTGTACCCTACCACCTTGCACATCATTTATAATATTTGTGTACCCGACCACCATGCACATCATTTATAATATTCTTGTACCCAACCACCATGCACATCATTTATAATATTCTTGTACCCAACCACCATGCACATCATTTATAATATTCTTGTACCCGACCACCATGCACATTATTTATAATATTTGTGTACCCGACCACTATGCACATCATTTATAATATTCTTGTACCCAACCACCATGCACATCATTTATAATATTCTCGACCACCATGCACATCATTTATAATATTCTTGTACCTACCACCATGTGCATCATTTATAATATTCTGATACCCAACCACCATGCACATCATTTATAATATTCTTGTACCCAACCACCATGCACATCATTTATAATATTCTTGTACCCGACCACCATGCACATCATTTATAATATTCTTGTACCCGACCACCATGCACATCATTTATAATATTCTTGTACCCGACCACCATGCACATCATTTATAATATTCTTGTACCCGACCACCATGCACATCATTTATAATATTCTTGTACCCGACCACCATGCACATCATTTATAATATTCTTGTACCCGACCACCATGCACATCATTTATAATATTCTTGTACCCGACCACCATGCACATCATTTATAATATTCTTGTACCCTATCACCATGTGCATCATTTATAATATTCTTGTACCCGACCACCATGCACATCATTTATAATATTCTTGTACCCGACCACCATGCACATCATTTATAATATTCTTGTACCCGACCACCATGCACATCATTTATAATATTCTTGTACCCAACCACCATGCACATCATTTATAATATTCTTGTACCCGACCACCATGCACATCATTTATAATATTCTTGTACCCGACCACCATGCACATCATTTATAATATTCTTGTACCCGACCACCATGCACATCATTTATAATATTCTTGTACCCAACCACCATGCACATCATTTATAATATTCTTGTACCCGACCACCATGCACATCATTTATAATATTCTTGTACCCGACCACCATGCACATCATTTATAATATTCTTGTACCCGACCACCATGCACATCATTTATAATATTCTTGTACCCGACCACCATGCACATCATTTATAATATTCTTGTACCCGACCACCATGCACATCATTTATAATATTTGTGTACCCGACCACCATGCACATCATTTATAATATTTGTGTACCCGACCACCATGCACATCATTTATAATATTCTTGTACCCAACCACCATGCACATCATTTATAATATTCTTGTACCCTACTACTGTGCTCATCATTTATAATATTTTAGATTCAGGGAATCTGTCTGCTTGACAAGTAACCAAAATAAAGTCCAGTAAAATCAGGTTACCAAAAGCTAAAGTCAGCTCATCATACTCCAATGGACACAGGTGTCCTGGATCTGTAGTTGAATAATAAAAACTTATGCTAGGGATATGGACATGCCAAACACAGAAAGCCACCTAGCTGTAGCATGCATATGGTAAGCATGATGGAGCTCTGTGTTGCTCCAGCTGAAGACATGTCATTATATGTCAAGTATAAGGAGGATTATTTTACAATGGAGGTTCCCAATGCATTCCTCCCTCTGATAAATGTTAATGACATTGACTCACCTTCTGCACTGGTGACCCACTGGACCACCAGGCCTCCTATATGTCAGCATGTTCATACATTATGTGCTTTTATGTTCACTTTAACAGCTCTGGCAATCCTGAATCAGCAAGAGTATATTATTTATTTAGAGCTGTTTACTGAGGTAGAGCATTATCGACTATAATTCACTGTCTGTCACTTTCAGCAACCTGTATTTGTCAGTCTCTATTCAGTAACTCAGTAGGTGGCCAGTTGCCTTGAATCCTAATATTACTGAGGCACTACTGTGTCAGTGTCTGCCATCCAGAAGTCTAAAACCTTGTTTTGCTTTTTTTGTTTTTTTTTTTTTTGGCTTGATTACATTTTTAGCAGATGGTGAACCACACAATTTAGTCATCATTTGTTCCTAAATAAATGGCTGCTACTTTTAATAACAGCATGCTTCTCTTTACAACTGAGAACACAATATTCAGTAATTCCCTTTCATGAGTAAGCCCCAGTATTGACTTCTAAGGCACAGTTCTTATACAGAGACAATAATAAGACATTTCTAAGGTCTTGCTGCAGTCGGTTTACTCATTTTAGATCTAGCCTGTAAACCCCCCAAAAGATAACACCTCCTCTTTCTCCACAATTCTAAGCATTTATATTATTATTTTGTTATCTGATCCCTCCCCATATGGATAGGTTATGCATATACTCTTAGTGCAGACTGTCCTGTCATTTCCTGTCTCCAGTGTCAGTCATTGTATTTCTTTCCCCTAGGCTTCCATGCACCTCAGATGAGTTCACTCCTTGCATTTTCACAGAGTTATATACCTCTTCCTACTTTACCCATCCTGTCCCTTCTAGAAACTGTGTAGCTTAGTATATTTACATGTCATTTGTCATTCTTTGTGTGGCATTTTTGAGTCATTGCCAGAATGCTAAGACAACCTTATTTTATCAAAGCCAAAACTAAGGGGGTTTTTTTGTTCAAAAGAGGAAATTACTATTCATTCATTTCAAATTTCTTGACTTACACGTTTAAGCCTTATTAATAGCTATATTGTTTTTTCTCCCATCACCACATCTTTTGTTGTACTTCTTCCCACTAAAGGAGTTTAGCTCACTAGTTACCATGAAGGTTCAAAGGAAGAAACAAGGATTTTGCTACCACCTTGGCTACAGTACATGGTTGTTAATGAAATTTCTTACCTCCCATCACTGCATTATTGACTCAACTGGTAGAGTACTTGTTTAAGAGGCCAAAAAAATCAGAAAGTGTGGGTTTCATCCCCCACTCGAGCTGCTTGGGTGAATATTGTAATATCAATCCCATAGTGCATCATAAAGGCCTGTTGCACTCCATAGGTGCTGTACTTTAGATGAGACATAAAAACAGGGCCCCATCTCCCTCAGATTATTTAATATGATTATTATTATTACTGAAAAATAACAAATTAATTTCTTCTTTGTCCAATTCTCCCTGTATACATACCACCTTTGGTAACCTATGAAAGCAGTCCATGCCTATCTGAGCTTACTTTGTTAACAAAAATAAAAATAAATAAATGAATAAATAAATAAATTAACAATCCTGTCACCTAGGACTCTGCTTCCCCTTTCATAGGTTCATAGGTTCATAGGTTCATACTAGGCTATCTGCCCGAGGGCATTTATAAGCCTAGCCCATTGTTTTGTGGCTTACGCCACCCCTTTAGTATGGGGAACTATACCCATTATTTTGCTGTGCCTCTGTCGAGCAGTGACACTGAGGTAATTCCTGGGGTATATCTGCGATCTCCCATCCATAGGTCAAGATTTCTCTTGAACAAGGCCAGCGAGGTGCTCTGCCTCACATGTACCGGGATTTTGTTCCACAGCATAGGGAGTCTTTGGGTGATGAATCTATCTCTCCAGCACGTCCTATTAATAGCCGTGTCGAGGTTTAAGTCTCCGCCCTTGTGGCTCTGATGGATCTAGATTTTTGAGATGAAGCATATTCATCAAATCTGGGTTTGACATGGCCTTGTATGTTAGGCAAAGGTCACCTCTGAGCAAGCGTGGCGACTGAATAGAGCTGGAGTTCTTTCAGTCGGGCAGCATAGGACAGATTTTTGAGACCCTTTATCCTTTTGGTGAGGAACTTTTGTGGCCTCTCCAGCTGCTGCAAGTGTCGGGTCAGATACATTCCGAATGGGGCATTGTACTCAATCATTGGTCTGATGAGTGATGAGTAAAGGGAGACTATGACCTCCCTTGATCTAGATGAGAATCCCTTCATGATAAGGTGGGCAATGTAGAAGGACTTCCTAACTACTTTAGCTACATGGGTGTCGAATGACAGACTACTATCAACCTGGGTCCCCAGGTCCCTGATAACTTCTTCTGTGCTCAGTGGATTGCCACCTATTTGGTAGCTAGGGGTAACCTTGTTTTTCCCGAAGGGTATGACTATGCATTTTTGGCATTTAACTTTAGGCCGTGGCTCTGGCACCAGTTATCCGCTTCTGTGAGTCCCTTCTGAAGGATATCTGTGTCAGATGTGTTTTCTACTATGGCGCCCAGTTTGCAGTCATCTGCAAACTTTGTCAGCCATAACCCTCCTGTGTTTGCTTGTACTTCGGAAAAGTAGATGCCAAACAAGAGTGGGCCCAGGACTGAGCCCTGTGGGACACCACTTGTGACAGGCTTTGAGTCTGACATGGCGCCAGCAACTCTGACCCTGTGGGTTCTGTCACTCAGCCAGTTTGCAACCCATCTTGTGATGTATGGGTTAACATTTAAGCTGATGAGTTTTTCAATGATACCCGAGTGGGGTATTGTATCAAAGGCCTTAGCCAGATCGAGGTAGGCTGTATGGACTGCCTTTCCCTCATCAATGGCTTTGGTGACTGTTTCAAAAAGTCAACCAAGTTTAAAAGGCATGATCTGCCTTTGACAAAGCCAAACTGGGTTGGATCCAAAGTCTGCAAATTCCTATGTCTTTATTTATGAGGTCCATTATGATCCTCTCCATGGCTTTGCAGATAAGGCTTGTCAAGCTAATGGGCGGTAATTTCCAGGGTCTGTGGAGGCACCGCCTTTGTGAAGTGGGACCACAGTTGCAGTGCGCCACTCCTGGGTACGTATCCAGAGGTAAGACTTTGATTAAACAGCTGTCCTAGCTGTGGGTTTAATTCCTCATTGAGTTCGTGGAGCACACAGCCGGGGACACCATCGGGTCCCATGGATGCTGTGTTTTTGCTTTGGAGAGAGCAGTTCTCACTTGGGCGCTGGAGATGTTTGGGGGCTGCACTCATTTGGTATAGATATCTCTCCTTTTGGGGAGAAGTTTGCACTGAACCTGTCAGCCAGTATGTTGGCAATGTCTGTAGGATCAGTAATCTTCACATCATTTTGAACTAGTTCTGAGCATATCTGGGAGTTTCCTCCTAGGTTTCTAACATAGCTAAAGAAGGCCTTATGATTGTCTTTTGAGTCTTTAGCTATTTTTCTCTCGAAATTTGCTTTGGATGATTTTATGAGAGCTCTTAGTGTTTTACCTATAGTGATCAAGGGTGTCTTACCTTTTAAGGATTTTGCTCTATCTTGTAGTAGCTTCCTCCTTTTGTTGTAGAGTTTGTTTATGGCTGGGGTCCACCAGACTGGACGCTTGCCTTTGGTACAAAGAGTCTTTGTTTTGCTTGGGATTGCCTTATCCATGCAGTCCTGCAGGTGCTGGTAGAAGGCGTTTGTAAGTGATTCAGCGGCTTGAGTATTGTTTTCCGCCGCTCGGGGCCTGAAAGGAGACCACACTAGTCTTTAGAAGTGTGAAGTCGGCTTTTGAGAAGTTCTTTACTGTGGTCTTTTTATTTCAGGTGGGGTGGGATGAGGACCTCCAGCGAGATTAGTTTGTGATCTGATCTCACCAGTGAGGGGTATACTTCCGGTGTTGAACATTGTGCTCCCATGTTCGTGATGATGAGATCAAGTATGTTATCTCCTCTTGTGGGGATGGTGACTAGTTGTTCCATGGCATTTGAGTTTATGAATTCCAGGAACTTTTGGGCTAGGGTGTTTGGGCTTGAGTAGTGTTCCCAGTCTATATTAGGGTAATTGAAGTCACCTAGTATGATGGTGTTTGGTGATACATTTATCCCCTCTAGTGTTTTCAGGAAGGCCATGTGAGTTTCCTGAGTTTGTGAGGGTGGCCTGTAACATGCTACAATTTGCAGAGCAGTCTTGCCTATGGTTAATTGCACCTGGATGGTCTCTGATGCATCGTGCATTGCCACCAGTCTTGAGGTGTGGGTGTCCTTGATGAATATGGATACCCCCCCTCCTTTCTTGGTATTGTCCGGATTTTGGGGCGGAACGCATGATATGAGGTAAAACCTGATAGCGCTGGGGTGCTCTCAGGAGCCTTGAACCAGGTTTCTGTCACAGCACAGACATCGATGTTCTCCATACTGAGAAGGGCCTCGAGTGCGTGCATTTTGAGATTTAGACTTCTGGCATTGAGCAGCATTACCCTTAGTTTTTTCCTTTTTGTGTTCTAGGGTGGTAGGTTTAGAATTTGAGCCTTGCCTAAAAAGGCACTATGGGGTGGCAAGAGCCTTTGCCAATATCCGGAATCCCAGGGTGACAGGTGCAAGCCGTCCCTTGCCGAAGCAGCGTGGCTTGTCCAGCATGTCATCCCAGGCAGACAGATACTGGATCCCCTTTGAATGACACCAGTGTTTAAGCCAATTGTTAAAGCTGATCATCTTATCTCTGTATTGTGGCATCATTCTTGGTGAAGGTAGGATACTGCTCAAGGTCAGGGTCATACCTGCCTGGGCTACATAATCAGAGAGCTCCTCAATGTCTCTTTTCATGTAGTCCAAGGAGGTACGTCTCAGGTCGTTTACACCAGCGTGGACAATGACTGAGTCATATTTGTACCTGCTGTTGAGAGACCTGAGTGCTTGCGTTATGTGGCGGATTCTAGCGCCTGACAGGCAGCTTACTGTGACCTTCTCCTTACTCAGTCTGGTGAGCGGGACATCAGTGTGTCTGACTATGGAGTCACCAATGACTAGTGTGTCTGGCATTGTGTTTGGCCTTAAGGGCTGTGACTGTTTGACACTCTGACTGTGAGGTCTATGTGTTGCGGGTGTTGTGTTCTGAGGTGGTGGTTGTTTGGGTGTCTGCTTTGGTGGCCTCTGCTGTTTTGGTAGATTTTTGATCAGAGCCTCCGAGTATGTCTTTGTGTGTTTATGTGTATGATTTGAGGTTGTAATGGTACTTTCAGACAAATGTAGGCCTATACACCGGTAGAACCTTACATCCTTCTGAATGGATCTCAGACCCCACTAAGGACAAAGCCTTAAGCTCTGCACCAGTTATTCATTGATTGGATGACCCTCATTATAAGCACCACACCCATCCCTATCCAGTCCATGGACAGGCAGCTCTTTGAATGGAGAGTGTGTGTGTGTGTGTGTGTGTGTGTGTGTGTGTGTGTGTGTGTGTGTGTGTGTGTGTGTGTGTGTGTGTGTGTCTGTGTTTGTGTGTGTGTGTGTGTATATGTGTGTGTGTGTGTGTGTGTGTGTGTGTGTGTGTGTGTGTGTGTGTGAGACCATGTGTGTGTGACCATGTGTGTGCGTGTGCGTGTGTGTGTGTGTGTGTGTGTGTGTGTGTGTGTGTGTGTGTGTGTGTGTGTGTGTGTGTATGCTGCTCATCTAAGGTCCCTCTGCTTTCCTTCAAGCACAGATGTGAGCCCTTTCTGAATCACGTTTGAACAGTGACATGAACAGTGATATCAAATCTCCAGTCCTATGTGACTATTCCAGCAATCCTGAGGTGTCAATTCTTATCTTCCTCACAAAAGCACCTTGTATATACTTTAGCCCTCCATTGCATTCTCTTCCCCTGCCAAGAAAAGTTAACTCCTCCTTTTGTATTATTGCTGAAACTCTAATGTGGTTCTCCTAAATGAATGGTCTCCATGTGCCCCATCATTCCCACTGGTGATGTATCCACATAAGGCTCCAGCTTTGCCAAGATAGCATATGACCTGAGACACATTTGCAGGAATAAAACACTGCTTCCTACCCTTACATTCCCAACTACTGCTTACTATTGTTCAGTTGCAGATTTTGTTAAAAATTGTTGGGGGGTGGCACAGTAACCATACAGGTTCCCAGGTAAAAGAAAGCATCCTGAGTTTTGGCCACCTGTGCACTAAGATGAGATACTTTTGATCTCATGCCAGAAAACTGGCTGCATATACAGGTTTACTTGGTACAGGGGGCTCTTCCTCTGCTACCTTTGAGGTACAGCAAGGTGCCAGGTGGGTCAGGTTGTATCAGCCAGGATGCCATGGGCAATGCCATATAGTGCCATTCACCTTTCTTCTCACATCTGTAGTGTTGCACATCATTTATTTATTTTTTCTTTTATGAGGGAGATTAAGCACAACATTTATGTTACACAGCAGACATGTACAATCCTCATGACATATAATTCAGCTCAAAAATAAATGTTCTGTGTCCTGATTGGTCTCTTGTGCATAATCAAACAGTTAGGCAGTGAGGTAACTAGGTAATGCACTGAGGGTGGTAGGGACCATGCTGCAGCATACAGTAAAGCTTTATTATATTAATTTATTCTTTCTCTTCTACACACAATGTGTAATGAAGCTTTCTGCCATGCTACAGTAAACACCTTATGAAAAATACTGAACGTTATTGAAAATAAGTGAAAAGTCTAGTAGCATACGATAACAATGACTGTACTTGAGGCACACTATTGTTTTGCATGCTTACTCATTTTTTATTCGTATCTCTTCTAATTCACTTTCAGCTTTAGTCCCTTAATGAAAACATACTCTGTTACCCATTTAGGTCAAGGTGCCTAAGGTGTCACAATGATCTGATGGTAACACAGTGTAATTTACATGGCTGACATTACAGGATATTGCACAGTGTAATGCTAAGCTAACAACATTTAGAGATCCAGGCATAGGTGAAGGAAATACATGCAGGAAAGGCAAAGCTGAGAAAAAATAGATAACATTACCAGAGCATACAACGCCAACAGCACCAGACATTATGCACAAAGTGTCTTTATTAAAATGAGGAATGCAGTTCCGCACCGTTGCTTCATGACCCGAACACTGAAAATACCACTTATTGGGAAGAGTATGGTTGAAAAGAACATTTAAGGTGAGTGTCCCACAGTCAAGTTCATGACAAATCATTCTGCCTTCTTCAGGACCCCATGCATTGCTGCATGTTGTGCCCCATGAACCATTGTAATATATCTCCAGCCGTCCTGAACAGCGGTCCAGTCCACCCTTGAGGTACAGTGCTTTGTGCTCTGCCATAAAGGGAATTAAGGGCAAGAGTTAGGGTAGAAGTAAGTAAACCCCTAGTAAAGCTGTTCAATGCATCCATTGACAAGTTAATATAATATGATATCATATTCTCTGTTTACTGAAAATGGACTCCCTTCAGTACCAAACATACTGGACACTACAATGTACATAGGATTAAACATCATTAACACAAATGTGTCCATACTGCAATTAATAAACGTTTCTAAAGAAACATGAATTTTTATTCCAAAGAATACCTTCCAGATAGCTCAGAGGATTAAGGCAATATGGTATTATTTAACTACTTACGGTAGTCCAGGGGTTTGACTCTGGCAGCCTCCATTTATCTACTGCATGAGCAAGACATTGAACCAGCTAATTCTTTCATGCTGAGTATGAAAACAATCCATGTGGATCACTTCCCTAACCTGGTTAACAATCACAAATAAATTGCCTTTGGAATGCAGCCTGACAAATAGATGTGGTCTTTTTATGACCAATTTTGCAACTGATTAAAAAATATTATTAATTCTCCAATCATTGTTCTGATACAGCTTTAATGGTCTTGCACTGCTTTTATGATAGCACAGAGCTGCTGTTGCATGCTGCATTCTTTGAAATATAAAGCTGCTCTGGTTCTGCAGGTCTATTACAAGTGTTCATAAATGACTGCTTGGCTCTTCTTGCTCTAAGCAGCGTGTCCTACCTCCCACTAGCCTTTTCCTAGTAAATCACATAATTTTCCCATAACCTGACCCACGTAAATTACATAGCCCTCACAGAGCCCTAACTCTAACTATAAAACTCTTGCCTACTTTCTAACCTGAAGTCTTGTCCACTAACCCTATCCTTAAACCTCCCTTTTGCACCCTATACATAAATACCCCAATGATTCCCTAACCCTAAATTCCCCTCTGGCTCCTGAACCAAAATTCCCCTCCTGATTGTTGCATAAACATAATCTAAACTCCTAGACCCTCCCACTCCCTCCCCGTAGACTATGCTATGATATGATATGATATAGCAAATATGAGTTTGAGTGGCAGTTGACAGCATAGCTCTCAACCATTTAGCACAAAAAAGCTGGACAAAGACAAAAATAATGGGAGAGCAAAACCGCCAAAATAGGGTCACATTTTAAATATTTCTCTTGTACACTTAGAAAGTTGCTAGAATAAAAGGTCTTGTGTTAACGTGCATTTTCTGAAGTATATAAAGTCTGAAGCTCAAATGCCTGTCATTATTTAATAAATTCAGTCTTCACTGATTTGACACAAAAACCCAGAACACCACAAATTTTATGAGGAACAGTCCAAAAATATGAAGTAAAAATCTGGATATTCTATGACAATATGGACAGCTGAGAGGTATGGCTGATAGCTTTGTTGCCACAGCATGGCTGCTATGCCTTGCCTGAATACATGTTCAGATTTGAGTGTTTGAGCATAAGCACCAGTTCATGCAAACTGCAAGGTGCTTGAGTTCTCGGCTACAAGACAGTGGTCTCTGAGCAGATGTGGCTCACCCAGTTTTAGTAGACTCAGTTTACATCAGATATGACTACGCTATCAAAGCCTGTTTGTTTAAGAGGAACAGACCAATGGACTTCCATCAATAAATTGATACTTTATTCCAAGGTTTCTTTTGTTCTTATTAACAAGCTAGGTAGAATAATCTAAGGATTATTTTCAGCTATGACGAAAGACAAAGGGAAAAGTATAGTCATTGCATTGATGAGATTATGCTATTGTGCATAGAGACAATTTAAGTCTACTGTGATGCAGAGGATAGCTATATACAAAATGAGGCAAAGTTGGACAACTATTTTTAGTTACATTTAGACTATAGCATACTGTAATATACAAGACAGCATGCAGAATTAAAAAAAATGACTTGGAATTTCTTTACAGAAAGTGTCAGCTCTGATCTAGTGGATATCATAGATATATTAGCTAATAAATTCAATGAAAATTCCACTACCTACTCTGATCCAGTGGATATAAAAAAATATTAGCTAGCAACATCAGTGCAATTTTCATTCCAGACACAACTATTCAAAACCCACATACAACCAATGACCTGAAACTCCCAATCATCACAAAAGAACACTTGTTAAAACTACTTTCCAGAAAAAAAAATAAATTCTCTATGGGACCTGATAACATACCAGGTTGTCCACAGGCTTGAACAGCTTTGGTATATGCCTGTGCCTTCGGGCATCCGTATATTGCCCTGTCTATAAGGGCCATAGGTGACAGGCCAGGGGTGAATTTGTGATTTCCCATCCAATGGTCCAAATTCTTTAATATAAAACATCTTATACTGTGGATAAATATTGCTAAAAATCACAATATTGCTGCACTTGGCAAACAAACATTCCAACCAGCTTATAGTATAGAAAGTACCCAACTCCAACATGTAGATGTTGTGAGAAACCTTGGACCAATGGTAAATACCTCCCTCTTCTTTAATCATCGTGTTATAGTGGTCAGGAAATCCATCTATCTGCCACAGCTGATCAAAACGGGTATTTCCTCTAGATCCTTCTTGACCATTAAAGATCAGGCAATCCAAGACCTCTTATTTCTCCACAAATCAAATAACCCAGTGAGCAATAGAACCAGAGATCTTAACCTGATTCGGAAAATAAACAAATCATGGCAGATTGACAGACTTGTCACACAATGACTACCCCTTCTCTGAAAAAGCCTTCCCTCCAGATCAAGTAATGTGGCACACTATCTTCCTTAAAGAAGGAATTAGACAATTGAATGGGCATTCATAAACTTATCCCTGGTATGACTGGCCTATCACTCCTTAAAAATAGAGGTAAGGTCTAGGGGTACGTACTGTAAAGACATAAATGGCCATATAGTCCAGTTGCTATGCACATTCTACGATTTTACAATAAGTGGATTAAAATGGACCCACTACCTGAACAATTCTTTAATGCTCCCCATTATCTCACCCTCACATTTACTTATTGATGGTCTTTGGAACAGGAAGGATATCCAAGACACTTCCCAAGCACCTGCAAACTTATTCCACTTACTTGGCCTTTTCCATTGCCTCATCTGCAGTCTCTTCTGTCAGGTGAATAGTTCTCATACAAGCCACTGTATATGAGTGTTCTTTTTATTATGATCACTATTAAGCTCATCCTAATGAGCATTAGGCTTGGAATCAAGTCCACCTTCACCAAGCCCATCCTTTCCACCTTAATCCCATCTTAATACCTCCTATATATTATCCACTATTATCAGGACTCTGCTGCATTTACAGTCTGCCTCTGACCATTAGAGACATAAGTGATGCTATCAACCTTGGTTCCTGCCTGCTCCTCTACTGGCCTATGTGGTCATCCTGTCTGCTGACTCACTTACTTGCCCTTCTCTGACTAAATCAGGCCATGTGCTTTGATTCCTTACTGTCACTTTCCTACAGTCTCACACCCAATCCTCCATCCTGACCAGCAGCTGCTGCCTCCTCTACAGCCTATTTCAGCCCATTCACATCTGATTTGCCAACTAATCCCCCTACCTCCCAAGTCTTTCTCTAAAGATCCTGAATCTCCTGGCAGCCCCATAGTTAAATTTACTTCAAAACGTCTTTCATCAAACATGCTCTATATATCCAGAACACCTGACCAACCTCTGCCCTCAAACTCTCTTACTCCCTCTCCACTACCCTTTCCATCTCTCTCTTTCTCTTTTTATCTCATAGGTTCATAGGTATTCACTGGGCATGCAACTGACTTACTCAATATCACACAGTAGTCAAATGAAAGCTGAAAGAATCAAACCGTGTACCACAGGAAACAACTAATTAAGAACATAAAGCTTTACTCCTGTATGCTGTCTGCCAATTCATTACTAACTGTCATTTACTATTTCCCAGGTACATACTATATCATTATAATCAAGGTACCCCCAGCACCTTGACAAGTCAAAGGAATTATTTACACAGCTCATACAACCGGTGATATGTATATATGCAGAAGAAAGCATGTTAGATGAATTGTTTTAATGCCCCCTTTCCTTTCAGTAGTGAATGAAACTATAAAGTTCTGCTAAATCCAGAGATATGGTTCATAGGTTTATAATGGGCCAGTGATATATCAACTATTGGAGGCCTAGCCAACAATACCATAAAAGAAGAACCCTAGAATGTGAGCTAATATTTCTGAAGATGATGGTAGAAGACAAAATTAATTTACAAAATCCATCTATTCATCAATAACCCCCATTTTTACACATGGGGTTGGGGCATCACATCAGCAATGACCATCATCCACAGCCAATGTTCCTAACACCATGTGGCTAGCTCTGCCATGGATTACTATAGCAATAACCCACGCCTGGGTGTGGGTAATGCGGGATTTAAACAAAGACAACCGTGGGTAAATCCCGCATTATCCACACCCAGAAGTGGGTTATTGCTATTATACTATGACATTACTTAAGAAAAGAAACAATTACTTTTCTTAAATAATGGCATTGTATAATGCCTCTTTGCTGCCCTTCCGCAGCTGTCTGGCATCCGCGGCAGTTCTGATGTACTGCGCATGCCTACGCAGTACATCAGAGCTGTGGCCAAAAGCAACGGAGAAAGCAAGATCTCCGTTGCTTTTTTACTGTTTCGCTATGTTAAATGGGTTTAACATAGCGAGACAGCTTTAAAATAAGCAACAGAGATGTCCGTTGCTTATTTTAAAGCTGTCTCGCTATGTTAAACCCATTTAACATAGCAATAAAAGCAACGGAGATCTTGCTTTCTCCGTTGCTTTTTTTTTTTAAGCCTGTCTCGCTATGTTATATGGGTTTAACATAGCGAGACAGCTTTAAAATAAGCAACGGAGATCTCCATTGCTTATTTTAAAGCTGTCTCGCTATGATAAACCCATTTAACATAGCGAGACAGGTTTAAAAAAGAAGCAACGGAGAAAGCAAGATCTCCGTTGCTTTTTACTGTGTCGCTATGTTAAAGGAGTTTAACATAGCGAGACAGCTTTAAAAAAAGCAACGGAGATCTCCGTTGCTTTTTTAAAACCTGTGTCGCTATGTTAAACTCTTTTAACATAGCGAGACAGTGTTTTAAAAAAAGACTTATACTAATGGAAAAAGTCCGGGCGACCGGACTTTTTTCCATTAGTATAAGTCGATTTACAACGTGCACGCTGGCCAATCAGCGTGCACCTTTTGGAATATTAATGGGGGGTCATGGTATAATATACTTTTTATTTTATTGTAGTTGATTGTTGTCGATGTTTGTGAGTTTCCAGCTGATAAATGTATCCAGTTTCTGGAAAGCTACTAGCATAAGTTTATATACTATCCTAAAAGGACTTGCTCAGTTCCTATGTACTTGAAACGTCTTTTAAAAATAAGTTATTGTATGAATGTGATGCTTGTGGTGTTGATGATAAAAAACTTATTTGGTATGGGTGAAACTGTTTCTCATGAGAAAATAAAACAATGGGAAAAATTTTAAAGATATAAACAGAATATTTCCAATTTGTTATATGCTGAAATGAAGGAGAATAAGAAGTTGGAGAAAAGAAAGTAAAGAGAAAGAGAAGAAACAGGGAGGAATGAGAAGTAATAATGCTTACTTTGTCATATGTAAATGTTTGTAGCCACTGGCTCCTGTAATGAATTTACTGGATCTCAGGCATTCTCCTAACTGAAGGTCGAATGTCGCCTGGGTTTTATAGCGACTAATGTGTATGGGGAGCATGTGCCACAACTGAGGGAGGCACTGGGTGATGAATGCATCCCTGAATCAGGACTTGTCAATATTGTATCATAAAATGAGGGTTTTTAGCATGGGTACTACCTGAGGAAGACAAAGTTACAGGAGTTTATAGGCCACATGAAACAAGTACAGCAATTTTAGTTTGTCCAAATAGGAGAAATTCGTTAAGCTTTGGATTTTTTTCATTATAAAACGTGGTATTTCTAGTTGGGAGAATTATTTACACTTACAGATGCCAAGAGCAGCATTGTATTCTATGATGGGTTGAATGAGGACATAATAAAGAGAATAGGGCTGACTAGGATCTGAACAAAAAACTAACACAGATGAGTGAGGTTGAAGGCTTTTCTGAAAATATATGTGAGATGCAGAATTAAGTACAGCTTATTGTCCATGTAAGTTCTTACATCTTTGATCATGATGTTAGTCTTAAGGGTAAATCACCTGTATGATACTGTGCAGGAGGACTAATTTAATCCAAGGTAACTATCCTGCATTTCTTTGTGTCTAGCATGTGACCATAATTACAGCATCAGTTATTAGTGTGATCAAGGCCTTGTTGAAATATTTGTGAATCTTAAGGGTTAGTTTATGACGATTCCTAGTTTGCAGTAGGCCAAAAATTTAGTCAACCAAAGGTTATTAGCATTTGCCCTCAATAAGAAAAATATATTCCAAAGTTGAGAAGGCCTAGGACAGAACTTTGCCAGAAGTCACTAGGCACATTTTTCTCTTTGGAGATGGGAACCATTTATTATGATTGAGTGTGCTTTGTTGATAATCAATTAGCAATCCAGGGAACTAAAAAGGGGTTAATGCTTTGTTGGGTTCCCTTATTAATGACAATAGAGTGGGGAAATGGTATCAAGTGTTTTGCCTAAGTCCAGATAAGGAATGTGTATGGAAAGATTTGAATATGAATCATTGGTTACTTTTTCAAAAAAGCAAACAAGGCCTGCCTTTAACAAGCCAAACTACAAAGAGTCAAAAGTCTGCAAGTCTTGTATATTGTTATTGATTAGTTTAATTTAATTATTTATTTATTTTTTGTTTGTTTGTTTTTTATTATCCTTTATTAGTCCTACTAGGCTAGTAGCCTTTTTTCACAGGAGACCCGAGGTGGTATTTATATTACTAGGAGAAATTTGGCCAGGGAATTGGGGAACTTCTCCTACACTTATCGATAGGCGCTGTGGAATTTTTTACATCCACCTGAGCTACGATCAACTTAGGCAGATGGAGCCTCAGTTTAAGATCTCATTCGAAGGATGACACACTCAGGAGTGAAGCAGATCCCCCCCCCCCATGCTAAAGTGCAGTGTCAGCAATCTATATGGTATGGAGAATTGAACCCACAGCTTTCTGCACCAAAGATGAGTATACTATCTATTGCTATGTCCAATGCCTTTATAGGCAAAGCTAGTGAGACCAATTTCACAATAGGTGGTTTGATGGTTAATGTCATATCTCTCCTATAAACTGTGTTAGTTTCTTCTGTGCAATCAGAGAAAAATCAAATGTGTGTAATCAGTGAGGTGCAGGTAACAACTAAGGACAGAAAGCCTCATACTTTATTAGCATACATCAGTTTATCAAGGCTGATCACCAGGACACACATGCAGTTGAAAAACTATCTGACATATATTTCTTGAATTCTAATGCAGATCAGGACTCCTAATTAATGAATTTCAATAACCACCTTATCCTTACAGGTACCAAGTATGTATAATCCATGCCAGATATTTGGGTTACAAGTGAGGTTTCTGCAACAAATGTTAAGCAAATATGACAGAGGCATAAGTTCACATATTTCTAACTTTTTATTGTGGGGGATGGGTATAATATTTTGCTTACAAATCTGAAGATTTTTGTTTAAGTTCAGTTAAGAAATTAATTTTAGCAGCTAGCTTGTGGACTTTGAAACTGAAATTTCTGACTAGAAAATCATTACACTATATACCCTAGACTGCAATAGTGTTAACCAGATTCAGAAAATGAACAGTGTGGCTTTAGAAGGCCTGATGCCAAGCTATAATATTTAAGGCTGACTCAATGCCTGCAGCGAGAAAAGAGATTGAATGGTGTTGTTGTGAATAATTAATGAGCATGGCAGCCATGATGCCATAAACTCCAAGATGCCTTGGTGTATCTCTCTCTCTCTTCTCTCTTGCATTCTCTCTCTTTGTCTTCCTAAGAAAGACAATGCACTCAGCAACCTAATGCTGCTCTTGCATCATACGGTAGACTAGTGGATGCCATTTTTACATGATATATAGCAATTTAAGTTAAATCAAGCAAAAAAATTGTGTATAAAATAACTGTAGACCCACACAACAGCAACAACATCAGCATAACACTGTTCTCCATTTACTGGTTTACTTTTATATTACCAAGAATGACAACTATGAGCACACTATTGTGTGACTTTAAACTGCAAAAATCAAATGCTGAACGTCACCAAAGTTCTAAAATCAAAAAATGGAAAAACAGATTTGATGATTTTCGATCTACAAATTATACTACACATCGCCCCCTGCACCCCCCACCCCCATTTTAATATACTAACTCCGAGATCGCACTACAGTGAGGGAAAGGGTTCATTTCCCAACCCCCGCTATAGTGAGATATGCACCTGAAATGCCGAATCTGCAATGAGCGAATACCAATGTGCATTCGTTCATTGCAAATTTGGACCATTTCTTTTTTGACATTCTGTGATTTTGAAAATGCACTTTTGACCGTCTTGGGATCTAACTTGTCTATATTGGTAATATAAAGGTAAACCCCCATTTACTATGTGTATAAAAGCAAATTAGAAGGCAACAAGTTCAGCATGTAATACAAAGTTATACCTCTAACTATTCATTGCATAATATATAGTCTGTGCATTGAGCCTTTAGCTACTATCAATATGAATCTCAAACGGGTTATAATGAGTTGCAAGCTGTTTATATTTAGTCTCTCTTGTTAGAAGAATCAGGATCTGAAATTTGTTTTCTTGCATTAACTACAAGCTGCAGCTAAGCTAACTATTTCTGAGGCATAATAATAATAGCATAGTATTAGCTTTGTATTTACTACTGTTTGCAACTTTTACTTATGTATGTTGTATGACCTGTCTTAGTATTTTCTATATTTTAACTATGAAATACTTTACTTTTTATATATGTGGTATTATCTCTCTTATTTGCTCCTATGTTTTAACTGTGAATCACTTCATCTGAGCTGTTTCTAAAAATGGTCAGGTTTGATCAGAGTACTACCTTGGTAAAGAAACAGACCCACATTCATACATAAATAAGTACATACATGCATAAATAAATAAAACATGACCATGCATGCGATACCTCTTTTTGTACTGTTTTTAAAGATTTAAAATATAGACCAGATTTCTGACATCTCAAGAAATTACTCAAGTTTTACAACAAAGTGCTAGTCACCATAATGACTACAGACGGAGTTCTGCAATTATTCTAAAACTTTCCAAAAATTCTGGGTCTGGTCAGTAGTTTTGCGAAGGCTCATTCTGTAGCATATAACTTGCACAAGAACAACAGAAAATCTAGCTCTTGCCTATAAGCCTCCAGGTGACTTAATACTTTTACTGTGTTTCATAATGTAGAGTAACTTAACATACTGCATTACCTGAACAGAGCACACCCGAATCTTCTTTGTGTCCACAGTCATGGTTCTTCTGGAAAGGGCATTTCCATAACTCTGTTTCAGTACTTGTGCAGTTGACTTCATCCATGTGTATAGGGCCAGACCCCTTCCCATAATAGGCATCACCATATACCTCTATGGCAAAGCCACAGCCCAGCTGCTGGCACACAACATTACCATCCTCCATGTCCCATGAATCATCACACACAGTGCCCCAGGATGTTCCATCATGCACTTCAACCCGTCCCTCACAGTGGCTTCGTCCACCAAATAAACGTAGCTGTTTAGCACCTGTAGTGTAAAGGAATGCATTTTAATGAAGGTGAATTTAGGATGTCTATAAACTATTTCTATTTCTTATTACATAGCTATTTATAATATTATACATAATTTATAGTTCATAGGCAGTAAATTACATCTTCAGATATTTCTTATCATGTCTTCTTATAGTGTGCTTATCCAACACAGATATTTATTTCTTTTTTTTTTTTTTTTTGGTTATTGCAAATCTGTACTCTATATTTCCACTTTATTGCTCAATGGATTATTCATCCTTATAGTCACTTCTAAATTATTTCACCTTTGTTTACAATCTTCTGATACCTCTGCTTCTCACTACTATACTGTATTTACCTCAGTATTTTTGCTTGTTCCTTATAATGCTAATTTTAACTCTTTCTGATTGCATCTTTAAAGGTGATATGCAATGAAATGATTTTGGAGTGACAGAGCTTATGACTAGTAGGATGGGGGAGAGGGATTTGTTGAGACCAGCTCTACAACATAGTTAGACATGCTGTTATCTAATGTAGGAGAGACATGCTCAGAGATGAGTTATAAAGGAACATCTCAACTACTGTTCCATAAACTATGGTGAAGGGAAAGGGACAGCAAAGAGACTGAAGATAAGAATAGTTATTCAGTAAGTTAATAGAAGGAAGACATGAGCGAAGAACATGGCAGAGAAACAAAAAGAGCAACTAAGTGCATGTCTGGGCAATGCTACTACACATTCCAAGGGATCTGAGTAAGAAAATAGGTACCTGAAAGCAGAGAAGGAAGTGACAGAGGTGGAGTAGAAGGACACACAGAACAGGGCATTAAATTCAAAGGTAAAACAGGAGGAGCAATCTACTGTTTGAAGGAGACAAGGGAATAGACACTGTTAGAAGACAGCAGTTACATTAGAGGAAGTGGGGGTGCTGGTGATCTGAGAACATTAAGAAAAAAGGACAAGCAACTGAAGGAAAGACTAAATATACCATGTAAGAGAAAGAGGGTTGTAGTCATGAAGCACAACAATCTACCAGAAGTACACTGGAAGATTCTGAGATTTAAGGTGCATAAGGTGCAAGAATTGTTGTAATAATTCTTATTTGCCAAAGACAATTCTAGCATGTGCTGGCACAGTAATATGTGTACACTGAAACCCCTTTTAAGCAAATACACACCCACAAATATATATATATATATATATATATATATATATATATATATATATATATATATATATATATATATAGAGGTATAGATATATGATTTACAATCAAAATTCAAAACAGCATTTACAAGAAACTGGGATGGTCGAATGTGTGTTTTCCAGTTTCCATAATGCCAATCTGAAAATGTTCGAATCCTCACTAGCGAATGGTAGTGTGCATTTGCTAATATGGGATTGATGTTCTGTTAATAGACTGCACTACAGTGGGGACTGGAGAATTGTTTTTTTTTTTTTTACTGTATATACCTTTTTTATTCTTATTGGAACTTAGTCAGGCAAGTTTCATTTGCTATAACCCTGGGACATTACAATTGATATTTTGCTTACAAACTTGCACAGTTTCTTTTTTGAATGTACAATGTATTTTTAAACTGTACTTGTTTATCTTGTATTGTGAATACTTTTCTTCTGTTCCTGTAAAACTTGTAATATGTATTTGTTACTTGTATTTCTTGTGATTGTGGAGCTTTTCTCCCTGGGGCCTCTGCTGAAAAAGGGCTTAAGCTCAGTCAGACTAAGCCAGTCAACAAATGTCAAATAAATAAACTTTCTTGACTGCAGTACGATCTCGAAGTTGAAATATATAATATGCAGGGGGTGCAGGGGGCTTTCTTTCCTGCAAAAACATTACATGTAACACAGACTTTTGAAATTGGAACTTCTGGTGTTCAAATTTCAATTCAGTGGTTATCATTTCTGACATTTTGGTAATGCTGTATTACCAAATTCAGAAAACAAATTTGATTAAAATGTAGAAAATGGTTTGATTTTCCATATTTTGATAGTAAACAAATATATATATATATATATATATATATATATAAATATATATATATATGTGTGTGTGTGTGTGTGTGTATATATATATATATATATATATGTATATATACAGTATATATATATATATATATATATATATATATATATATATATATATATATATATATATATATATATATATATATATATATATATATATATATATATAGAGAGAGAGAGAGAGAGATATTTATATAGATACATAAATAGATATATGTATAAATACATATATTTAAATATATATATATATATATATATATATATATATATATATATATATATATATATATATATATATATATATATATATATATATATATACACATCTATATATATATATATATATATACATGGATAGATAGATAGATATAGATATATATGGGTCCCCTTCACATGGTCAACATTTCAAAATGCCGAATTTCATATGGCCGAGACCATATGATCGACATTTGAAATGCCGACCATGCGGAACTGGCATCTCCATACAGTGTGGAATGGAAAGATTTCCATTCCTGCACTGCAGTGCGATCTCGGAGTTGGTATATTTAAGTTATGGGGGGTGTGGGGGTGCAGTGTTTAGGTAAGTGCTTGTTGTTTTTTACTTTTGTTTTTCATATGTTCAACATTTCAAATGTCGATCATATGGTCTCGGCCATATGAAAGTCGGCATTTTGAAGTGATGAACATATGAAGTAGATACATATATATATATATATATATATATATATATATATATATATATATATATATATATATATATATATATATATATATAGATATAGATATAGATATAGTTTCCACTAATAATAGGCACTTTTAGCTAAAATTGACCTCTTTACTGTTGAAACATTTTAGTTGACAATACAGATGGTTGACAGTTGGATGAAAATGGACAACCCCTTTGGTTGGGGAATATGCCTTTTCCCCAGGGAATGTGTGATCTTTGAGATGGAATAAATAAGTAGTAGGAGGTGTGCGGGTGCAGGGGGACTAGCCTCCCTACAAAAACATTGTTTTCTTACTTACATGTTTCAAGGATTTGCCTCAGGGTACATGCAGCAGAGTATGAGCATTTGCTTGCCAATGTGTGTCAATATTAGTGATGTTAATGTAGTGGAGGAAATGTAAAGTCTCAAGTTTACTGAAAATAATTTTCTGCATAACCATTTCACTGAAAGAGGACTTTTGGTGATTCTGTTTGCCAAAGATAGTCTCCTGAGTTGACTGAGGTCTTGAACCATGAAGAGTTCTGACAGAGAGAGTAGTACTGTACCAGAAAAGGTACCATTCTGAATGTGGTCTTAACTAAAGTGAGGGAATCGGGGATGTCAAGGTTAAAGCACTGTTGGACAGCACTGAGCTTGTCATTATATAGATTAAAGTGAGGAAAGGGTAAAATAGAAAGATAAAAGTTATGCTGAGAGATTTTAATGAAGCAGATTATGCTGAGCTAGGGGATAGGGTCAAAGATGAGCTGCAACATGGGGCAATCTGAAGGAGCAGACAAGCTACATCAGTGAATATGTGTGTCTACATAAGAATATAAGTTTAACGCTAAGGTCAAAGGGTAGGTCATACAAGAGATGGACAAGGGAGTTGAAGGAGGCACAGTGCATGGATACAGGCAAAAGAACAATAAAGAATGTGAGAGAAGTGAAGGAGTATGTTGAAAGGAAGTTGGTAGAAAGGGTCAAAAAGGGATCAAAGGCTTTCTACCCACACTGAAGAAAGGAGAAAGAGAGGGACAAATCTGAACAGACTGAAGAAAACTATTGAGTAATAATCAAAAACGGGGAAAAAGTAGAGGTTTGGACTGAATCTTTCATTTTAATGTTCATGAATTAGTTTTTTATCCTGTCTAAAGAAGGAATTATAATTATCTTTAGCTTAAGAGGCCAGCCTAAGTTCTTGGGCTCCTTTACTAGACCTGATACTGTTCTCACACTTTTTGTAAAGCTTTTGATGAAATCCTTGAGAAAAGGAGTTTTAAATCTACTAAATAATTTAACTTTTTTTCCTTTTTTTGAATAGTTTTTCCAGTTTCCATAGTACTCAGTTCTGGCTGGGACTGCTGCTAGCAATATGTATTTTTCTAAATGGGAGTAAAAATCCTTAGCAAAGCTTGCTGATGTATTAAGGTCAGGGAAGGTATGGTCATAAGTGAATTTTGATATTTCATCACAGAGTAGGTTGAGGTTGACATGTTTGTTTTGCTGCGGGAGCTTTTGGGATTTAAAGGACAAGATTACAAGTGTATGGCCAAATTTCACTGCAGAAGGCAATAACAGAGGAGCAATGCAAGGAACACTCATTAGTAAGAATTGGGTCAAGAAGGCAGTGCCCATAAGTAGGTTTATTTGCCAGCTGCTCAAGAGAATTTTTGTTTAATAGTTTGGAAACTTTGGGGCATATTCTACATTGGAATTATAGGTGCCCCAGTTTACTGATAGGTAGTTAAAGTTACCCAAAATAGGAGCATTTTTTTGCTATTGTAAAGATCATTTTTAACACTGAGGAATCTTAAATGGTCATCAAGAACAAATAAGGTGTTCTGTAAAAATGTATTATAGCAATAACCCATGGCTCTATGTGGGTAAATCCACCATTACCCATGGCCAGCCATGGGTTATTGCTATTATACAATGACATTATTTAAGAAAGAAATTACTTAGTTCTCTTAAATAATGTCTTTTTTAATTTCTCCAAGTCTTTTGGTTTCTAATACCATGACGGGAATGGACCCCATTCCTAAGTCAAAGTATGATTAAAGTTCATGAAATTAGTATTGTTTCACTGTTTGATGTCAACCAAAAGCGCTCTTCGCAGCACCCGCAATGTGCCCAGTAATGACTCCTTCTGCAATTTGTATGGTGTTACATGAATTGGTAACATATCTAAATATGATTGTAAATGCTTTTTTATAAGACCAGTTACTCCTATTACTATTGGAACTGTCTGGGTATCTTTCGTCCACATGGCTCTTGTTTCTGTCTGCAGATCAAGATATTTTATGACTTTGTGTCTCTCTGTACAAAAGACACTGTAGTCACTAGGTGTAGTGATTTCAATGATCAATGCTACCTTTGTCTTCTTTTCTTGGACCACTATATCCAGTTTTCTAGTATCTATCTTTTGAACTGTTGGTATTGGGTAATCCCATGTGATATAAACTTCATCATTTTCTATGATTCTCTTTGGCTCATGTTTCCAGTGTTTTTCAGCCACTTCAATACCATAATGTTTGCACAATCTCCAGTGTAACAGTCTCACCACATTATTATGCCTTTCAGTATATAGTCCCTCTGCCATTAGTGCATCACAACCAGCAACAAGGTGTGTGACTGTTTCCAGTTCAGTTTTACAAAACCTACATATATCTGTTTCTCCCACATGTTCAATGGACTTTTAAACCAGCTTGTATATAGCCCACTATCTTGGGCTGCCAATATTAACCTTTCATTTCTTGATGTGACTTCACCTCTCCTTAACCATTCCTGCATTTGTTCTTGATCAACATGAGGCTCTTTCAGAAGTTTTCTGTACTTGCGATTATATTTATGTTTTTCCACATTTCTTGCCTCCTCATCTGGTCCTTCACCTTATATTCTTTCTTTTGTTTATTTAGCACATTCAGTTGCTGCCTGGTTTTTATCCACTTCTGGTTTTATTTCCATTCTTGCTTGACATCGATATGCTTCTGCTAAATTAAGCAGAAATGTCATCTTAGATTTATTCTCCTCATGTTTCAAAACTTTCACTACATTTGGATCTTGTGAGGTCAGTAAATATGTGTGGAGTTCCATGATTGCAGATCTATACATGTAATCAATTTCAAGGAGGCCTAGCCCTCCTTCGGAACGGGAAATATATAATCTTGGTATACACTGATTTTTATAAATCATTTGGTAAGCATGAAGCATCCTTCTTGTTTTAATATCCAGTCTATCCAACACTTTTTGGGGGCAGTCAATCACTCCAAAACTATAAGTTAGGACAGGAAGAGCAAATTGATTTATGGCTTGGATCTTGTTCCTAGATGTCATTGTTGTTATAAGGATTAATTTAAGCCTTCTAAAGTACTCCTTACTGAGTTTTATTCACATTTGTTCATGTTTTATTGCTGATCCTTCATCAATTCCCAAGTATTTATACACTCCTGCTTGCTGAAGTTCTTATATATCACATTCTTGTCCCAAACTGATGGTTTTCCTGGTGCTGCAGTTTTCCTTTTTTAAAGGTTGCTTTTGCACATTTATCAAGACCAAATGACATTCCAATATCATCTGAAAAAGTTTTGACAACCTGCAGCTGTGCTTTCAGTTCCTCATCTGATGAGCTATACAGTTTTAAATCATCGACAAAGAGAAGATGAGAAGTCATTAGACTTTGTTGTTTTCTAGGAGCCAAATTGTAGCCATGGCCTAAGCTGTTAAGTAAACAGCTTAATGGATTAATGGCAAGGCAGAATAGCAATGATGACAAAGAGTCACCCTGGAATATCCCCCTTTGAATTTTTATC
Source organism: Protopterus annectens (assembly GCF_019279795.1). Classification (NCBI taxonomy): domain Eukaryota; kingdom Metazoa; phylum Chordata; order Ceratodontiformes; family Protopteridae; genus Protopterus; species Protopterus annectens. Next base: position 1,135,986,618 of record NC_056743.1, read on the forward strand.
CCTGGGATAATAATCTGTCCTTTATCATGGCTTAATTGCAAAGTGGTCTGCCACTGTTTCATGGTTACTGTAATGTAGTCAATCCATGTAGGGTGTATCTTATATATTTTATTTTATATATCCATGAATGTGGGATACTATCAAATGTTTTTTTGTAGTCAATCCATGTCATACTTAGATTCTTCCCCTTCTTACAGTTCTCCACTATAACTTTGTTTAATAACAAATGATCCTTTGTTCCATATGACTTTCTTTTATTGCACTTTTGTTCTACTGCCATAATTGAGTTTTCTTCTAAATAACTATAAACTCTGTCAGCATAATTTCCCATGTATAGTTCATACGTCATCAGAAGACAAGTTATTGGTCTATAATTTTTAGGGTAGCTTGCAGGTTCTTAAGTAAGAGCATTGTTTTTCCTGTTGTTAACTAGTACGGTGCGTGTTCTGGGTGTGCATATAAATAGTTCTTACTCCTGGCTAAATCCTCATGTAAAGAAGTTAATATTTAAGACAAAAGTTAGGTACTGCATCTGAGCCTGTGGTTTTTCAGTTAGAGGCTTTAGAGGCTTTTCTCAACTTTATTTCAATCTCTCTGTCTGTTGTTTCATCCCATTTCATATCCTGTACCTTTAAACTTTTTATTCTTTCTTTTACTTCTTCTATCCATTTAGCATCTTTGTTATGTTCCACAGGATCTTCATAGATACTTCTCCAAAATGTATCCACTTCCTCTTTTTTTTGGCGGTCTTTCAATTCCTTTTACCTTATTTCCCAATTCTCTATAAAACTTTTTTGGGTCATCAATAAATTGCTTATTTTGTGCTTTTCCCTTATATTTATTTTAGTATCTTCTAAGTCTTTCCGCCTGTTTTGAAATTTTTAGTTTGTTATCTCCAATAGTGCATAATAGATCCCGGTCTGTTTTAATACTGTATATTGCTTTTATCACATCTATCTTTCTTAGTATTTTTGTTGATCTATTCCCTCTTCTATAATCTTCTAACTGTGACACTTGTCTTAGCTGCTTTATAGTTTTCTCTATTCAATATTTCCATTATGACATTTGCTTTCGCCCCCTCTATTCCCTCGCTACCCTGTGTTCCTGTGGCAGAACTTTATCAGTTATTAATTTAGCTGCACAGTAACATATCCTGTTTTCTTCTGTTATATTGCATGGATCTCTATGGACAGTCCTAATTACTATGTTCATTTGTTTTATCAAACTTCTGACTTTTGGGGTTTTATTAACCTTCTGCAGTCTGTTTCTCTCATTGATCTTGATATATCTGTCTTTGTCTATTAAATTAAGTAACTCTTCTCTTAACTCATTTTCTTCCATACTGAGGGCACATCCCTTGTTTTCTGTTTCCTGCGGGCATTCTATAGAAAGTTCTGTAGCATCTTCCTGTGGTACATTCTCTTCAATTTCATCCTGTGTCATCTGTTGTTCTGTCATATGGGAACTCACTGGCCTATCACTCCTCAACATTGACTGCATTAGATTTTCCTGTTCATTTCCTTGCTGTCTAGCTTCAAGTGAACATTTATACTAGTTTTCTGTGGAAGGCTCCAAAATATCTTGATATGGCACCTGAAAAATTGCTTCCTGTTCCACTGGTTTCCCCTTAATTTGGATATCCATTGCTCTATCCTGTTGTGGTGCTTTCTGCATTTGATTTTCTACATTGAATCCTTCTCTTTGCAGCTGTTCCATTCCCTCAATTTCTGTTTCTTTAACTTCTCCATTACTAATCTCGTTTTCTGCTTTTCCTCTTAGTCTTCTTATTTTTTGTATTGTAAAGTTGTTTTCCATATCTGGATTCCTTTACCTATATTTTTCTTCAAATATCTTCAGTGCTGCTCTTTTTGTATTAGTTTTGCTTTCTCCTTTGTATAAATATTACACCATATTAAATCTCTTTTCCTTTCCCATGTCCATACTTCTTCACATGTCTCCTGATCTTCTTGCTTTTCCTTATTCTGGGGACTCACTCCATCATGCTGTGATGTTGTCTGTTTTAGACCTACATTAAATCCTTCACTTCTCAGGCACTCCATAACTTCAACTTCTACTTCTTTAACTTCTGCTTTACTAATCATCTTTTCTACATTACATATTTGTGCTATTAATCTTTTTATTGTGAAATTTTCCATATCTGGATGCTTTTGCCTGTATTTTTCTTTGAATATCTTTGAGACTGCCTTCTCTATATTAGTTAACTTGGCTTTCTCCTTTGCATAAATATTGCACCATATCAAATTTCTTTCTTTCCCATGTCCATGTTTCTTTTTTATATTTTTCAAATATCTCTAGGTTTTGTTGTTTATATTTTCTCACTACCTCAGATGCTTATTTTTCCAAAGAGATCAAAGTTTATTGATCTATATACTGTTTTTCAAAAGTCTGTTGTATTAATGAACATAATTTTTTATTTGAAGCTTTTGACAGTTTTTCCGCGGAAGTATTTTTCTTTCCTCTAATTTCTCTCTTAATCATTTTACATATCTTGTGTCTGGAAATTCTGGGCTTTTTACATAATAGTAACAATACATAATTTCTTTCTGATCCTCAATAGTCCACTCTATCTTCTTTATGGCTCTTCTTTGGCCAATCAATTGTTGTCGTTTTTGTGGACTGCTACTTTCTTCTACAACAGGGGGGCCATCCTCCCCCTGAGCCTGGCCTGGCCCCATTGTAGGAATGTTTCCGTATTTTGAGGATTCTACACTGTCATTTTTTCCAGTCCTGACACCAGTGCACCTACCAGAATTGGGCACTTTTTTATCCTGGGTCTTGTGCACCCAGCTATCTTTTTTTTATTTTTGATTTACGTCTGTCCATGATATATGCTATATAAATACAGTCATATATCAGCATCGCCTTGGTGAGATTTTGTGAAAAACAGGGTCCACCTCGCAAAGGTACTTACCGAGATTTGAGGATGAATTCAATTTCAGCACTACTCTCCTTTACTTGTTGACTTTTCATTTCTCCATCAGGATCCCTTGCTGACTTTTCATCTCTCCATCAGGACCCCTTGCTGACTTTTCATCTCTCCATCAGGACCCCAGGACTTTGTGTAAGGGTGCCATGATGTTCTTCAATGTTGTTTCCTGACTGTGCTGCTTTGTTGAAATACTGCAAATGTGTATGGGACTTCCATTCTCATGTTTACGTGGTACATCATTGCTTTGGTAAGCAAGCAAAGGAGATAGGAAGACCTCCGTTGCTTTTTTTTTTTTTTTTTTTTTTTCTTTTGTAATAAAAAAACTGTAACCTCTGGACAGTTTAAAGGTATGAGAGATGGGGAAAATACAAGGAAAATCAGGTATGTTTCTTTAGTTTTGCAGAACATACCTGATTTTTGTTGTATTTTTCTCTGCTCTCATATGTACCTCTCCACCTCTTATTTTCAGATATGTGGACTAAATAAAGGAGAGGATGGATAATGTTGCTTTTATAAACTTAGAATGTTTTGAGAAAGATTTGCATTGTCTGAAGGAAAGAAAGTCTGAAACTGAAATGCATGTCATTATTTAATGACATTGGTCCTCAGTGATTTGTTGGAAAACCACAAATTTTATGAGGAATGAAGTCACTAAATAACAACATGCATTTCAGTTTCAGACTTTCTTTCTTTCAGATTTTTGTGTGTCTACCACATAACAATAGAAAAAAAAAGTCTGGCTGTTCAATTATACTTTAGCAGCCAGACTTTTATCGTTGATATTGTTGATATATTCTCGATTTATAATGGGCACGCTGGTTGGGCTGACCAATCAGTGTGCTCGTTTTTAAATGTTAATGGCCAGTCATTGTATAATAGTTGATAATTAATCCTATCTAGAGAGGTCTGTAGTTTAGTTGGTTCCATCTGTTATATCCCTAGGGATTTGCCTGGAGGGAATACGTTCCTCAGTAAATATGCCGACTCCACCACAGTTGCCATTGTGTCTGCATGAAATACACAACACCCTCTATACATTTATACCAAGCCTCATTAACTACATAGATATGGATGCTTTCCAAATTCAGAAGTGTCTCAAGATCATGCAATTTATTGTTCAACCTACTGGCATTGAGGAGATGTACCTTAATGTAATCTGATTTCTTTTTTTTTTTTTTCATAACCTCACAAAATTTTTAACAACAACGAAATAACATTTGTATTACATTAAGATTTAAAAAGATGCATAGCATGATAATGGTTATCTTGAATAAAACATAACTCCGATATGTTATAGTGATAGTACTATATAAACAACCCATCTTGGTAACTGTATAGAACCCCACCCCCTGTCTAAATTTGCCATAATGTAGTAACAGCAAAAGCTTTCTGAAACCTTTCACTAGAGAAAGCCAAAAATTATTATTCTTTGGATGACAAACATAGTAAATAGGACAGATTAGCTAAATTGCTAAAGTAACAGCTACAGAAAACCCTCTAAAATTGCTAAAGTAACAGTCATAACAAATCCTGTCACAGCTTTAGCAATTCCACTAAAAATGAAGGACAGAACTTTCTTCCAATTCTCAGAAGAAAGTTATTTTACTTTCCTTCAGGTTTTCTGAAAGTGGCTTTAAGTGAGTTTATTTCACGGTACTGGGACTTGTGAAAATATCGTTTGTACAAACATCACCAACCTTTGCTGTCAGTCATATGCCCTATTGAGCTCTGAGAAGCATCATTGCTGCTGTGCCCTACTGGAATTTGTTATTACCCATATACTTATCAATATTTTCTTTGAGCACTGTTAATGAGATACTTAACTTTTTTTGTGGGGTGGAGTTGTAAATTATTGAAAAATGTTATATCATTTAATTTTAAACAATAAATTTGTAGAAAATGTAAAGTAAGGCTAATACAGCTGTAATTGTTAAGGTATGATTTAGCACCTCTGTAATATATGGAACCAGTACGGCTTGAAGCCAATGTTTGGAATGTGCCCAGTTGTAATTAATTTATTAGCATAATCAAATAGTTGTTCCAGATGTTACTACCAGATCTCATACAGCTAATCTTCTTAACCATTTGTATTGCAGAGGATATACTTTCTTCCAACTGGGTGCTATCATTTTAATGGCATGCAACAGAACTTAAAAGTTTAGATTTCGAGAAGCTGGGAAAGAATTTGTCAGAGTATCAGCACTTAACTGGCAATCTGATATTATTCGATTATTTTCATTCAAAAACAGCAAATATGCTTCTGAAAGGATATCGTTAAAATATTCTTCAGCAAAGTACAGTAACATGATAATAGCAGCAACCAAAATAACCAAAAGTGACACAATAAAAACATGCATGTTCATTCTGCCATCAGTCAGTAACGGCATTCTTGTCACTACACAATAAAAGGGACTTTCACAGACTGAATCATTCTAACCACTACTTATCACTTTTATATTCAGATAGATCACAGGACTTACCAAACACAATTTAAATGCATATCATTTTTAAAGAGCAAAGAACAGAAAGTAAAATATATAAAGTATTAAATTAATAAACATTCTTCCTGTTTTCTTTACCCTTCTCCTTTTAAAAATAATTTAAAATTTAAACTTCATTTTATTCCTAGAGTCCTACATGTATTGAGGGCTATTTGACACTCTTTAAGTGCTTACTGACTGATAGTACAATAAATATGTATGTTTTTACACTGTCACATTTTGGGCATTTTGATTGCTTCTGTTTTTATGTTATTGGATTTTGCTGGACAATGTTACACTGTCACCCATCTACTATAGTCAATGTTCTCCTTTAGTTTTCTGGCATAGTAAAAATTACCCTTGGTTTAGATGTTAACCATGCTTCATGTACAGTTCACCTATGGCTATATCTGGCACATTATACCCAGAACCTGGATGCCAGAATTCCAAGCCACAGATCGCCTGTTTGGGAAATAGTATGACAGTCTGGAAACAGAACCAGATCTACAGCACTATATTATCACACTCTGGTGCCAATACTGCATGTCTTGCGAAATGGTTTGTAGCACAGGAGCAAATCTCTCCCAAAGGCCCCATGACACAGGAGAAGTTACAGCAACAGTAGGGGAGCAGTAGAACCTGGATGAATGAATTGAAAGACACTTATCTGTAAATGGAATAGATGCAGTTAAAACTTTCCTTAGAAATAAGTGAGCAGCTACACAAAAAGTGTCATTGTAAACAACTGTGTAGCTACTGTCCCTGTATAAGAGAAACTATATCTCACATAACCTGTGTCCTACTAATGTCTGTTATGACATTACATGTAATGGGTTGAATAAGTGAAACAGATGTATTAAAAAACACTTACCTTGACAAGTAACCCAGAGTTTGGTGAGACACCCTCTACTGCATTCCAGGCCCTTCTCTGTGCTATTACACATCACTCTGAGCTCGCGGGTGAAGTTTGCGCCTGTATGAGAAGTGAGATTAGCAGTGCCATTGCTGCTTAAACTAAACAGACCAGTGACATTTATTACACCCCCACAACTGAGTGCTTTGCAGATCATATTAGTAGCAGCTGTATCCAAGTCATCCCAACACAGTGGGATCCACTGTTTCATGAACTTAGTTTCCAGTTCCCCTGCACAATGATGTGTGCCATGTGACAGTCTTACACTGGAGATGTCTGCAAAACAGAATGAACAAAATTAAAAAAAATGATCATGTGTGCCATGTGACAATGTTACACTGGACATGTCTGCAAAACAGAATGAACAAAATTAAAAAAAAATATATCATGCAGACAACTTTAATGATTAGCAAATACTATGTACTGCTCTGGTGAAATGCAGTCACATGATATGTGGAACATAAACAATGGCATCAAATAAACATATATCTAGTTACTTTCTCAGCAGTGTTATCGGTAATTAAGTCAATCTATTGTCCATGTGCAGTTTTACTGCTGTCAGTCTACCTTTATTTTCCTCACTTCATCCTATTAACCGACCTCACTGATGTCTTATGACATCCCAATAGTACTTGAAACTAAATATGACCTTAACAACAATCTTCCATAAAGTTCCATAGCTCCACTACCCATTTCATGAAATAAACTTCCTCATATTGCTTTCTTTCTTTCTTTCCTGAAGCATTTTTATTTATTTGATAATTTATTTGTTAACTGCTTTCAGAAAGTAAGCTTAAATATTTGAAACTATTCTCACTAAACAGATGCCTGTAGTTCAAAAGATTTTGCCAGCTTGTAGGTTTCTGTTTCTCCATCTCCTCACCCCCATATTTCATTACTCCAGCCATATTTCAGTGCACTCTCTCTTCCCATCATATCTCATTTGTAAACAGTATAGCTTAAATGTTTGAAGACTGAAAGATCATTCGTCCCTCAAACAAATATTCAGGGGCAAGATAATGGCAGAAGCCTTTAGAATAAAAATAACAAAGAAATAAATCAGATTTCCTGACACTATCATAAGTGTAATCAGAAGATCTCTCGGACAAGCTTTCAACATTATTTCTCCTAAAGAATCGATTATGCTGCCATTTGTTTTGATAACAGATTTGTAGGAAGTTATACAAGAGATTTACTTTATTTGTTTTCCGGGCAGCATGGTGGTGCTACTGCTATCTCGTAGCACTCAGTTCTCTGGTTCTGTCCCTGGTGATGACGCATTCTTTACAGATTCTGCATTTCTTCCCTGTATCCACAAGGATTTACACCACTGGCTGCCATTTTCTTCCACTTCTCAAATATATGTGTGAAATACCAGTGCTCAAATGTGTGTGTGTGCACGCGGGTGTGTGTGTGTGTGTGTGTGTGTGTGTGTGTGTGTGTGTGTGTGTGTGTGTGTGTGTGTGTGTGTGTGTGTGTGTGTGTGTGTGTGTGTGTGTGTGTGTGTGCAGTGTGCATGTGAGTCTGTTTGCATCCTGCATTGGACTTACTCATTTCCAGGATTGTTGATTACCTCACGCCTACTGCCTGCACTGGCTGCCTGCAACCCAGAATAGGTTAAACAGCATACTGAAAATGAATGAATTGCAGTTATTTAGACACACTGTTTAGCAAATTTTAGGAAGATCATTATGAAATTGGAAATTACCTCTTATCCTTTGATTGCTTGTGTGGAAGTGAATGATTTAAGGTGCTGGACCCAGAGGGACATGCAGAGAGACATGATGGAACTCACTATGCATGTGTTAGATGCAGGAACCACTCTGGTCTTTAGCAGTATAGTACAGTTGTGTACCTACCATAAATGTAGATGTTTGAGTGTATTCACTGTTGCAGTCAATACACTTACTTGGGTTATACTGCTGGCAGGATACCCGCAATTGGCCTGAATTCCAAAGTCCTGGTCCGGCGTCGGTTGCTGTCACCTCTTCCCTGACGTCAGTGCGCCAGGGGTATATAAGATGCAGCCAATGCCATTTTCTTCAGTTTTTCTTGCCCCAGATGTCAGGTGCCCCCAAGAAGGTAGGCAATACATATTGATTATAAAAACATACAGTGAAATAAAAACAATACCTTCATCTACAAGCAAATGCACCACATAGGTTGTATAGGATAGAGAAGTAGAGATAAGTCCCAGCAAAGAAAGGGGGGTGGAGGGTGGGTAACCTGGACTGCAACAGTGAATACACTCGAACATCTACATTTATGGTAGGTACACAACTGTACTATGTTCATCGTGTTTCACTGTTGCAGTCATTACACTTGGGTTGAATCCCAAAGCTGAGGTAGGGCAGCTGGGTCTAAATAGGATTAGGAGTGGCTATGAGGCCCTGCAGAACTGCAGTGGCAAAGCCTGCTCTGGATTTAGAGTAAAGAGGTAAGTGATAATGTTTGGTAAAAGTATGCACTGAACTCCAAGTTGCAGCCTCCAAAATTTCCTTGGTTGGTACTCCTCTGAGAAAGGCTGCTGAAGTGGCTGCTCCCCTGGTAGAATGTGGCCTAATATTCTTAGGCACTGGCTTGCCATGGTGTGCATAGCAGAAACAAATACAGTGTCCTATCCATTTTGAAATAGTCTGCTTTGAGAAAGCTTTTCCTTGTGATCCTGCAGCATATGATACAAGCAGTTGCTCAGTTTTTCTGAAAGCTTTTGTTTTGTCCAAGTAGAAGCGTAGCTGCCTGTGTATGTCCAAAGAGTGCAGAAGTCTCTCCCCTTTATTCTGGGGATTTGGATAAAATGTTGGAAAATGAATGGTTTGGTTAAGAGCCACACTGGATACTACCTTTGGCATAAATGTTGGGTTTGTCCTTAGAGAAACCCTGTCCAGATGAAAAATTATAAAAGGTTCCACTGCCATTAATGCCTGTAACTCTGAGACTCTTCTTGCTGAAGTTATTGCTAGGAACAGAGCAGTTTTCCATGATAAGAATTTTATATCAGCTATATTGGCTGGCTCAAAAGGAGGCAGTGTGAGCTTTTCTAAGACAAAGTTGAGGTCCCGTGTAGGTATCTGTGCTCTCCTTGGATGTCTTATGTTTTTTGCCCCTCTGAGGTACTGTCTTAGCAGTGGATGAGAGAAAATAGGAGGTTCCATATTGTAATGAGCTCAAATGGCAGAGGCATGGATCTTAATTGATTTGAAGGATAGGCCTTTGTCCAGCATCTCAGTTAGGTATTGTGAATTCTGAGGAATATTTGGAACAAGTGGTTCAAGTCCTTGTGCCTGGTTCCAAGCACAGAATCTCTTCCATTTCTCTTCATAAGATTTCCTGGTGCTGGGCCTCCTGGCTTCCAAAATGACATCCATAACAGCTTTAGAGAGAGGTGTGTTCTGAGTGGCTATATTATCTGCCATGCAGCCAGATTTAAGGTTTTCAGTTGGCTGTGCAGGATCTGATTGTTTTGTTGAGTCAGAAGATGAGGAATTTGAGGCAAAGTTCAGGCTGGGCCTTGAGACAAGCTCTTTAGGATTGGGTACCAGTGCTGGCGTGGCCAGTCTGGGGCAATCAGAATCATTTTTGTCTTCTCTTGTCTGACTTTTAGGAGTGGCTTGTGAAGGAAAGGCATAAACTGTTAGGGTTTTCCAGCTGAATGATAGAGCATCCACTTTCCATGCTTGTGAGTGATAAGTCCTTGTGCAGAATCTCTTTAGTTGGCAGTTGTGAGGGGAGGCAAAAAGATCTATGTCTGGGTATCCCCATTTCCTTGTTATCATGCTGAAGACCTGTGGATTTAGTTTCCACTTGTGTGGGTCCATGAGGTTTCTGCTTAGTTTGTCTGCCAGAGTATTTTTCTTTCCTGGCAGGAATTGTGCCTGCAGATGTACTTGATAGGTCAGTGCTGTGTTCCACAAAGTCATGGCTTGCCTGCAGAGGGGGTAGGAATGTGTGCCCCCTTGCTTGTTTATGTACCACACAACTGTAGTATTGTCTGTCTTTAGTAATAGTTGTCCTGGAAGCAGTAGATCCTTGAAGGCTGTCAGGGCATTCTGTACAGCTAGCATCTATTTTTGATTGATGTGAAGATGCATTTGGTCCATGGGCCACGTGCCCTGAATACATTTTCCTGCCATGTGTGCCCCCCAGACATAATCCGATGCATCTGTTGATACTGTCTACCTGGCTGTGGGTAAAGTGAAATGCTGTCCCTTGTTGTGGTGACAGGCCAATGCCCACCATCAAAACTCCTGTTGCAGGAAGGGAATAAGGGTTATTATTGTTTCCAGGCTGTGGCAATGTTGAGTCCACACACTTTTTAGATACCACTGTAGCTTCCTCATATGCAGTCTTGCATATGGAATTAGCAGGATACAGGATGCCATGAAGCCCAAAGCCTGCAGAATTTTTCTTGCGGGTAGCTGGGTCTTTGTTGCCATCATTTGAAAGTAATGAGTCAGTTGCCTTTGCTTGTCTGGCATGAGATAAGCCATCTGGGAAGTTGCATTTAAGCTTGCACCCAGGAATATTATCTCTTGAGAGGGCACTAGTTTTGATTTCTTTTCATCTATCGTGTACCCTAGGCAAATTAGTAATTTTTTTTACAAATGCCAGATGCTGTAGTAGAATGTCCTTGCTCTCAGCTTGAATAAGGCAGTCGTCCAAGTAGAGATATATTTGAATTCCTTTTTGTCTGCAAAATGCAATTACTGGTGCCAGGCATTTTGTGAAGACCCTGGGCGCAGTAGATAAGCCAAAGGGCAGTGCAGAGAATTGGTAATGCATTGAGCCAGCTATGAATCTGAGGTATCTTCTGCAAGATTGCCTGACTGGGACATGCAGGTATGCCTCTTTGAGGTCCAAAGTAACTAACCAAGCCTTCTTGCCCAGCATGGGTAGAAGTTGCTGCAGTGTCAACATTTTGAATTTTGGAACATCCAGGAAAGTATTTAGAATTGACAGGTCCAGTATTGGTTTCCAGGCTTTGTCCTTTCTGGGTACCAAGAAAAGTCTTGAGTAAAATCCTTGCCCCTGTTCTTGCTGTGGTACATTTTGAATAGCTTTCATGTCCATGAGAGCAGAAATTTGTTTTTGTGCCTCTGCCCATTGATTTTGTGGCAGGTCTGGCATACCTTTTGACCTTGGTAGGGTGTGAAAGTGGAACCTGTAACCCTGAGAAACAATATTCAGTACCCATTTGTCCTGGGTGTTCATGTGCCAATTTTGTGAGAAAAGTGCTAGTTTTCCCTCTAAGGGTGCTGCCAGAAGGTAAGTGCTTGGCATTTGCAGAGGGAAGTCATTGGGACTGTTTCCTGTAAGGTTGTGATTTGTCTTCTCCACATTTGGGGGCTGAAGCACCCCATTGTTTAGGTCTCTATGAGCCTTGGGGCTGAGATCTGCCTCTTGGGCGTCTGTATCTGCCTCTTTGTGGCCTGTCTGACACTGGAAAGGGCCAATTTTTAGAAGGCCAGTTCCTGCTAAATCTGGGTGGCTGAACCTGTAAAAAATCCTTTACTGTCTGCATTGATTTTGCATTATCCTCCATTTTCTTTAACACCTCTTCTGCCTTAACACCAAACAAAGTATCATGCTGTAATGGAGCATCCAATAATTTTGCTTTAACATGATCAGGTAAACTTTGTTCTTTTAGCCAAGCAAGCCTTCGAATGACAGAACCTGTAACTACGGCTCTGCAAGAAGCTTCTAAAGAATCAAAACCACATTGCAAGGTATGCTTTCCCACTTGTTCAGCTGCATGCAGTAAATCCTGCATTTCCTTATTGTCAGGACATTCTGAGCTTGTAAGCATTTTCTGATTTAGCAAAGACATTAGATATTGTTCATATTTAATCATGTGAAACTGGCAGTTTAAAGCCCTTACAGCTAAAGTAGCAGCAGTGTAAATGTTTTTCCCCATCTCTCCAGTGCTCTAGAATCCCTATCAGAGGGAACAGAGTTTTTTGCAGTGGAAGCCTTGACCCCTTTGGGACCCTGAGAAATTGTTTCTGGGTCAGCAGCAGGGTTTTTATAAAGAAATTTATGAGAGTCTGGGACCCTGTAGTCCCTATCTGGCTTGACTGGTGCAGGGGGTAAAGTATCAGGAGACAATGGATTCAGAAAAAACATCATCAACAATATCTAGTACAGGGGGTATAGCAAGGGGCCTGTGTTGAGGCAGTAAAAGAAAGTCTCTGAGCCTTTTCTTGGATTCTGAATAATCCTGGCTCTCCCAATGGAAATGCTCCCACATGGTCTGCAAGGTTTCCCCAAAAGAGTAATCCTCAGGAGGAGAGGCGGAAGGGATAGATTCTTCAGTGTCAGAGTCCTCAAAGGGAGAAAGAGAATATCCATGTTCTGAAGAGGAATCAGAGGAAATAGAAACCTGGTCAGAGGATTCATAGTCAGTGTCTTGCCTAGGCCTTTTATCAGGAGGGGGATGGGAACCCCTGATCAAAGTAATTAGGTCCTTGGCCATTTTAAGCATCTGTTTCTTTAGCATGGATGACTGTCCAGGAGAATGCTGTACTTGTTTCTTTGTCTTTAATGGTGTTTTAGACTTTTGCCTTGGCTGCTGAAGTGGACTTGATAGTAAGCTGTCTGAAAACACCCTCAGAAGTCGATGCCTGCTCAGTGGCTCCGGACCCATCTGAGGGAATAGTTTCTGTAGGCCCAATACCTTGAGTTTCCAGAGGCCTAGTTATCTCCACGTGGGAGTTAGAGGCGGCCTGTGGCTCTGAGGTAGCGGGTGTCAGGGGCTGCGAAAGTGCCTCACTGTGAACCGGCGACTGGCCTAGAAGAGGCTTCATCATCAGTTTTGGACCTTGGGTGCTTGTCCTTTTCTTTGTCTTTGTGTTTTTTATGAATTCCAGTCATCGGTTGTTCTGATGGCATTATGTAGTTAAACCTTCGGCCAAAGTAATGCAAAGCAAAATCAAACCAACACTTAATAGTGCGTTGGTTGAATCTAGCACAAAACCAACAACTAGTAACGTCGTGGTCAGGGCCTAGGCAAGGAATACAGTAAGAGTGAAAATCCTTATAAGGTATTTGCTTCCCACAAGAAATACAATTGTTAACTTTTACTGACATGGGTCTGGAGCAAGAAAAAGTTTCCCCAATGGGGTACTTAGCGTTACTGAAGACTTCGGTTCTGAAATTCAATTTCGAAAATTTCAGGAGTCGGCCAACCAGCACTTGCGAACTGCTTTTGCTTTTGGCACCACACAGTAAGAAAGACTGAAGAAAATGGCGTCAGCTGCATCTTATATACCCCTGGTGCACTGATGTCAGGGAAGAGGTGACAGCAACCTATGCCAGACCAGGACTTTGGAATTCAGGCCGACTGCGGGTAGCCTGCCAGCAGGATAACCCAAGTGTAATGATTCCAACAGTGAAACATGATGAACATCTTTTCTTCACCAAGAATGATGTCCAAAGAGCAAGATAAGGTAATTGTCTAAGTAGTTGGTGTCACTGTAAGGGTAACCATTAAGTGTCAATCTGGAATCAGATGGTAAATAAACATTCCTGTTTCACCAGGGATAACTTACTTCTCTTCTAACCAGGGTTCCCCCACACTAGCCAAAACCTTTGCTGACTCCTACAGTGCCTTTTGTAGGCAGAATCCACATACTCGGCATTCTTACAAAGCAAACTCAAATTTGGACATCAGTGCTAAGATCCCAATGGAAAGATGCCCAAACTTAAGGCCATCTTGCAACTAAAGCACATTTGTATTTGTTTAGTTGCTTAGCTGTGGCTTCAGTGCAGTGACAGCACTCCATCTATAGCAGACCCCTGGGGTAACTGTATTTACTTTTGTCAGAAATACCATCACCTCACATCAAATAACCCACAACCCTAACTTGGAGCTCCTGGAGATCCAAATCATTCTTGAAGACATCTATTACTTCATTGTTAACTAGAGATCATCATTAATGTCTTCCAGGGATCATGGTGATTACCTTAACACCACTGAGGGATTAAATATAAAGCCAAATACTTTTTGCAAGGAGATTTCAATTACCCAAGCATAAACTGGCAAACTGAAACTTCTAAAAAGTGACACGTCCAGATATTCGCAATGCCAGTTCTCTAGTGCAAATTGTAAAACTACTAGAGGCCATAATATCCTTGGCCTGATCCTTAAATATCTAGTTCCTGTCAGGACTATTGGTACTAGCCCACTACCAAATAAGACAATTTTGAGGGACTTTACCGGAGCAAATCTGATCCACCTTATAGAAGACCTATGCAAAATTCTGAATGATTCCCTCCAAGTGGTCATAAATGGGAGTGCTGCTGCATTCATGTCCTGCTTTCAGCAGCACCTAAACAGATGCATACAGAATTCAGTAGTTATCCACCCTAAATACAATGTTAAATTTAGGCATAAACATCTTCTGGTGGTACCCCTTTATTACTAAACTATATAACAAATGAAATAAAATGATGAAAAGCTGTAAGATATTCCCATCCCCCTGTCTCAGGGCCACAATGAAACATATATGACAAGGAAACTAATATTACTCTTAGATAATGTAAGGTTGGGTATGATCTTAAGGTCACTACAAATACCAAAGTAAACTGCAAATCTTTATTCAGTTACATTTGGAAATCAAAAAATAAAGTCCAATACTGCACTGAGCTCATCTATAATGAAAACAAGTGTTCCAATCCCAAGAAAAAAAAGCAAATATATCGGCAGACAAATTTAGTGCTAACTTTACCCTGCTTTTCCACATTGTTCCCCCAGTATTCCTAAATATTTAGTTTCTCATTAAATCATCTTGAAACAAGTCTTAAACTCCCTGTCAAAGGTTAAAGATGATACTTTCATGGGACCAGACAACATACCAGGCTGTATTCCCATCAGTGCAGAGTGTGCACTATTTGAGCCTCTTCTGAAACAGTTCAACCTCAGGCTGTCTACTGGACTTGCACCTGATGCCAAGAGAACAGCCACTGTGACCTCTGATGAAAGGGTGACCCCTTTACAGATTCAGGCAATGCAAAGCCATGGAATGCATCATGACAGAACTCATTTATGCAGATGCAGAGCCCAATCTGTTTGGTTTTGTGAAGGGTAAGTTCTGTCACCTAAACCAAGTAAATTTCTTTGAAAGTGTTATAGAGGCTGTAGACAGTGGTCACTCAATGTACATTCCTTATTTTGATCTTGACATTTTGACACTATCCCCATGCAATTGTTAAAAAATGTAATCCCCTAAGTTATCTGCTAGACTGAAGACTAACCAGATGAGAGACCCTAGTCTGTTAAAATTGCTGGTATACTCTAGGAATGTAAAATTGTATCTAGTGGGTTACCACAGAAATCATTGTTGGGTACTTTACTATTTAGCATTTAGTTTGCAGACATCCAGTTCAATGTCTCTACTGACCACGTTTGCTGATGACTGCAAGCTGAACACTGATATCTGCTCATCTATTGATACTAAACAGGTCCAGCAAGGACTGGAATATGCACATACCTGCTACACTGAAAATTATTATTTACAGGAAGTGTAGCTCAGCGGCATTCAAGGAAATAAGCTGTTCCTACCTCATATGTTATAAATGATGCTCCTCTTGAAACAGACATAGTAATACGAGACCTAGGTACTTACGTGGAATGTTCTCTCTCATTTGTCATCATTGTTTCCACCACAGTCAAGAAATCTTTCTGTCTGGCCCAGTTAATTTCAAGGGGAATATTTTCAAGATCCAAAGAAGTCATCCTGGTGCCTTACTCTTTCCTTATCAGATGAGTCATTGAATGCAGTGCACCATTTTGCATGTTTAAAATCAGAGTGTATCACTCAGTCAGGAAGACCCCAAAGATAGCTAACCATGAAAATGAAAGGCCTTATATTCTTCAACTATCAAGCTAGAGCATAACAATTCTAGACACACATTATCACCAGGGTTATTATGTAAGGCCCTGCACGACTGGGGAGTTGAGCAGTATTAAGTTGAAAAGGGAAGGAAGAACTTTTAAAATCACATGACTAGGCATCTAACGGTCCTCATGGTCGCTTACCTAGTATTGTTCTTATGTCCTACAGTCCTATCATATAAATCACTATATTGTTCTATTTTCTTGTGAGACTGAACACATTTTTGTATTTGAATTTTGCTGGCAATGATGGTCTCCCTGATTTTTTTAGAGTTGTAACCTTCCTCTTAAAGACATTATGCAGGTGAAAAATGGAAACAGAAAGAGCATACCTGTTCTGTAACCACCCATCTAGCAATCTGCTATGCTGCATAGACTATTATAATTCTGTGCTTACTGCAGCTAGAATAGACCTATACCTTGCAAAGACATATTTTCAAAGAGATATTTTAGATATGAAAATAAATGCATGTGATTTTATAATACTGAAATTCCAAGATAAGTAAGTGTTTGTATTTATATACAGACTTGGCTTGTTTTTTTTACCCATAAAGAATTGTTGCTGCATGCAAAACATGTAGCAAATACTACCCATTACATCATCTAGCAATGTTCCTATACTGAAAAATTAACTAGACAAGAGAAAATAAAACGTCAGACAGCATTGCACATTTTTTTTCCAAAATAAACTATAAATTTAAAATCTAGACCACAGTCAGTAAAGAAATATAGTATTAAATCAAGATGTTTTGAAAGCTGCCAAAATCACCTGAAGTGTACTCCTTGCAAATTTGTTATAATGCTACCTTGTTGAAGAATTTGCATTAACCCGATAATTTGAATAGCAGATGATATCTTCCAGTCCCTTTAATTCCATGGTCATACTTAATTGAGGCCAATGTCAGGAAGTGAGGCATGCTGCCATGATCAGCTTCCCACCTAACCCCCAAATAAAAAGATACACAGCCTTATTATAGTCTTGGCAGCAGTTTTAACTGGGACATTTCAGGCCACGTGCCAATATGTTTGAGATCTCTGCTTCTCTTTTCTTCCCTCACAGTTGAATTTACTGCAGAGATTTGCACCATATGTAAACAGATACAGTTTACTCTAAACTGCCAATCACATTATCACCCGTAGACAGCTTGAATGACAGAGCCCTTGCATCCTTGTATTCTGGTTGTGAATCCTGCTTTTCTCTCCCTATAACATGTATTCCCATTGTCACTGCCCTCTGCTGTACTTCCATTGCTCAGTTTAATAGCTAGTATATTATGTTTCTAATCATGCATTGTCACTCCAGCCTCACTGTCAGGACTCATTTGGATGGCAGCAGTTTTAGTTCCAGATAAAAAAAAAAGTAGTAGTGACTCACTACCTAGCCAGAGGAGTCTAGCTAGTTAGTGGAGAAGAAGAAGGTGGTTTATCGCTGCTCGTACAAGGCACAGGTTTGATTACTTCTACTGCCATCTGTCTGCTGTGTCACTCTGAGCAAGTCACTTAACCAGACAATGCTTCTGGGTCACCACTGAAAAGGGACACTTTTGTCCAGTGGGCTTAACCAGTTAATAGATGCATGAAATAAAAATCTATGCAAGTGTCTTAAACTTGTTTATAAAACAAATATTTTCTGGAAGCGTGCTAAAGGTATTTATGATAGTACTGAAATGGTGGCATTTAAAATATATTATCCACATATGGCAATTGGTAAAAATTACCTGGCTAGACAATAAAGATCTAATCCTGCTTTCCTGTACAATGTGCTCACATGAAAACCTAATTGAAATATCTTGTTACTACTCCTGCTTTCTTATATAATGTACTCATATATATAACTGAAATACCTCATTACTACTGCTGCTTTCTTATATAATGTACTCATATATATAACTGAAATACCTCATTACTACTCCTGCTTTCTTATATAATGTACTCATATATATATAACTGAAATACCTCATTACTACTCCTGCTTTCTTATATAATGTACTCATATATATAACTGAAATACCTCATTAATACTCCTGATTTCTTGCATAAGGTACTCATGTATATAACTAAGTGAAATACCTCATTACTACTCCTTTCTTGCATAATGTACTCTTGTATATAACTAAGTGAAATACGTTGTTACCATTGATCCAAGTAAGTGAACTGTGTGCTGCATATCCATTCCCTTTCTTACCCCCAAATTACTGTCCAAGGTGCACTGCCCTGACTTCTATGACAAATCCATATGATTAGTTTTACTTCTGACTGCTCTTCTCTCATTTTGTTTACATGGTCTTTTTTCTTCAAATTACCATTGTCCAGTTATTCATTGTAGAATGATGTGGACAGATGATGAGAGCATAATTCTCCACCTGCTGTCCCTTTTGCCTAGATATAAGGGTTTTATATGCTGCTCCTGGCCACTTTACCTAAGCACACCATATTCCATCCCTGTCAAATAACGTTCTTACCCTCTACAGCCTTCTATTGTATATCATACCTTAATATGTGATTCTCTCCTGTATATAGTGTACCTAACTTCTCCATACTGCATACTCTTATTTCATCTTCAATCAACTGTATAATGTAAATAATTTCACATACTGGGTGTGTAACTCTCCTTACCTTGTACACTACTTTAACCTTGTTGTACACATCGTATTCCATTGACACTCTGTCCTGAATATTTTATTTTTATCGCTGTACTTTCCCCATGGTGAGACTGAAATTTGTCAGTGATCAGTCCTCCAACCTGGCTAATAAATTCATATAGATGAATAATTGAATAAATCCACAAATAACCAGTGTAAATTGACCTGATAACTAAACAACCCTACTACTGCCATCAGCTAATTTTACCTTCAGTTCACAAGCTGTCTGCTAACATTTAATGCCTCAGACCCACAGGCCCAATGATATCATTCATTCATCTGATTTATTCTGCTTATTATCAACTATTCTTACACTACAGGAACAGGTTTAAACCTTCCTATTCAGAATCTCTCATATATTGCCTTGAATTTTTTACTCCTTAAATCTAATGACATGATATGGTACCCAAAGCTATGGACCTATACTTCATTTATTCTTCTCTCATTTCTATGTGAGGTTATCCTGTTTCATTAACCTTAGAATGGATACTGAAGGCATAATATACAAATCCTGTTTTGTAGACTCACCTTCTCTGAGACTCTACTTTGTTACTTGGATAGGTACATAGGTTCATAGGTTCATAGGTAGGTACTAGGCTATCAGCCCAAGGGCCTACGTAAGCCTAGCCAGCAAGGTACCACAGCTTATGTCACCCAAGAAAGTTATTTTCCTGTGCCACTGTCCAGCAGAGACACAGAAGTGATCCCGGGGTGTATTTCCTATTTCCCATCCACTCATCAAGATTTTTCTTGAAGAGTGCTAATGAAGAACTTTGCTTGACATAGATGGGTAGCTTGTTCCAGAGTATAGGAAGTCTCTGGGACAGGAATCTATCCCTCCAGGGTGTCCTGTTTATTGTGATGACAAGGTTTAGGTCCCTAGAGCATGTAGCTTGGAGGGATTGGGATTTCTTTAGGTGTAGTATGTCCAACCGCTCTGGGTTTGACATAGCTTTATATGTTAGGCAGAGATCACCTCGGAGTAGGCAATATGTTACGGAGTAAAGCTGGAGTTTTTTGAGGTGGTCAGTTTAGGGCATTTGTTTGAGGCCAGTAATCCTCTTTGTGAGGTACTTCTGTGGCCTTTCCAGCTGCTGCAGATGTCTTGTGAGGTACATTCCAAAAGGGGTGTTGTACTCTATAATGGGTCTAATGAGTGACGAGTAGAGGGGAACAATGACCTCATGGTGCATATTGTCTTATAAATATGACTTTGGTATACTAATGAAGTTCAGGAATCATCTTACACTTACATGGTATATACAAAGACAGGTTGGCAGGATTAAACCTGCTTGTTTAAAATAGTGAGTTTATTTATAGATTGTTGCATACATGTCTAAGACTGTAATAACAAGCCATGAATGCAAACCATAAATTTAAATAAATTATATCTTGTTCCACCAATAGGTAGCTCTTTTTTGCCCATACTATTATCAGAGCTACTCACAGTAACAATACATTAAGTGCTTAATATGGAGATTTACTTTCAGCTTTAGGAACAAGAGGAGTAT
The DNA here is from genome assembly GCF_019279795.1 of Protopterus annectens. Taxonomy (NCBI): domain Eukaryota; kingdom Metazoa; phylum Chordata; order Ceratodontiformes; family Protopteridae; genus Protopterus; species Protopterus annectens. The sequence continues at coordinate 1,136,007,006 of NC_056743.1, forward strand.
GACTAAAATAAATTAATGTTCTAATACCAGTTACAAACAGATATTCTTTAACCAAGAACATAAAGTCAGTATATTCTTTCCTAAACTCTACTGCCACTCATTATGCGGATCCATGATCCACTGTGGCAACCCCAAACAGCAGCAGCCGAAAAGGAGAAGAAGATGCTCTCCTTCCCTCATCTGGTCAATACTAAGAAGAGCTACAAATCAAATGTGTTCATTGCTAGCATATGTCTCCCTCACATGGTTTAAGGAGGTATTGCATGTAATCAGTCAGCTGCTCGAGTAACGTTTTTCTCACAAAAGAAAGGTGTATGTTATTTAATAGATAAATGTGCAAAAGGGTTACTGATTTTATGCCAAACTGTTAGGCTACAGCACACTTATTTAATACAGCAAATAGATTGTTCGTGTCTTATCCTATCAGAAGATAAAAGTGAAACACAGAGGAAAAGAAGATGAATTGCAGTAAAATGATTTGTCTAGCAGTTGCAGTGGTGCCTAGGCTGAACTGGTTGACATCCCAGAATTTTACGGAGTTGCAAGAGTATGTTGTGAAATGTTGTGAATTGGCACATACCACCATTTCACATGCATCTTGTAGCATTACACAAGTGGTCTGTGACTGCTTTTTCTGAGAGTACTGAAATCTGATGGCCCAGTGAAGGACTGTATTGCAAAACAAGGCAGCACAGTAAAATATTTTGCCATTAAATCCATGGCCCTGGGACATATATTCAATATAAATGTTCTCAAACTCAGAGTTTTAAACTAGGTCATACACTTTCTCTCCAAACCACTATTTCAAGTTAGCCTTGCATGAATTCAGGTTTTCAGATAACATAACAAATCCTTGAAAAACATTCTTTCTTAAGCTTGTTTTAAAGTTTGGAATATTCAACATTAGATAATATTCCTTGTTCTCATCACATGATGCATGAATATTATTCAAATTGTTAAGCCAATATTTCATGATTGTAACATTCATGAATAATTATAATCAAATTATTGCTCAATAAATAATACCTTAATGAACATAGTTTTAATGCGTCTATATCACATTATCGAAATGTGAAAGTAGCAAATGGCTGAAATGTCGAATATGCCGTTCATCTAAACCATTCTTGTGGGGGGCTGCACCCCCCTCACCCCTGCTAATTATATATACCAACTCCAAGATCGCACTACAGTGAGGAAAGGGCAAATTTTCCAATCCTCAATGTGCCGCAATCTCACAAAAAACATTTTGATGAATGGCATATTCGACATTTCAGCCTTTCGATATTTTCAATTTTTTATAATGTGATATAGACCCATTTTAACATCTTTAATCTAACCTCATATAACAAGAGCTTTATTTCCTTAGTATTCTCTGATCCCTTTCTAATCTCTTCAGTAGCGTGATGTTACATAGATGTGTGATCATTTCTGACAATGCATTCAAAAAGTTGCTACTGAAAGAATAACAAAATATGTGGGAGAAGTATTTATATATAGCAACTCCATAGTCACACAACAGTGAAGAAATGAGAAAAAGTTGTTTGCTGAAAATGGCTTTTAGCGATATTTCTATATAGTTTTGTACATTGGCTAAATTACTATTGAAAACGTGTCATGTTCCCATGTTAAATATACAATTGTTGTGAATTTTTTTTTAAACATATCAGCAGAGGTACTGTCTACAGAATGTCCTGAACTTTCTATAATTGTAAAAAATGTCCAGTAAGTAGTCTTTTCTAGGAAACAGTTTGTTAACGTCAACAGCTGAGCTGGGTGAAGCTGCAATTCTTTTACAGCTCATTGTTAACCCCAAGAAGTGAAACAAGAATCACTGATTCCCTCTCCTGGGAATATCCTTCTTTGGAGGCCTGCATGTGGAGTAGCCAGTCATCTAATTAGGGGATACTTTGGTACCCTGCAGTCTGAGATGAGCTGTTAACCACAGGAGTGCATATCATGAGGATGCTTCAGATTGAGACAAGTCTGAAGGAAAGAGTCCAATGGCCACCTCATACTCAGAAACAAATTAATCTTCTTAACTCCATGATGATCTTTTTGTATTTATTTATTTTATTTAGCCATTGTTGGTCCTGATTGTTTCAAACAGAGTATCATGGTCAGAGAGACCAATAATACTGTAGGACTTGTGCAGAGACTGACTACAAATATAAGCTTAATATCTGAGAAGTGAAAAAAGGAAAAACAACATACCTGGTGGGAAAAGCATTCTGTGAGTTCTATTGCCAGATGCTGAAATACAAAAAAAGTTATTAAAACTAATTATGTGAACTGGATTCAATAAATATTGTGTTTTAGATTACATATTACGATAGAACATTTGATAAAGTTGACAAAAAAGAAAGAATAATAAATGGGCAGTCTGAAGTATGAGAAAATATAAAATCAAAGTCATATATACGTACGTACATTGACAAAACTAAGAAAGATGAAAGGTAGACATAGAAGGAAAGTAAGATAAAGGAATGTACATTGGTGTTTGGATCCTGCGATAATAGAATGCAAAGAAGACTGAGAGAGAGAGAGAGATGGTTGAGGAAAGGGCTGAGCAGACTGGAAAAAGAGAAAACATTACTGTCGGCAATAGTGAGAGTAGAGATCTCATGAACAATTTGATGAATGTGTTCTGGTATTATCTGTGTACCTTGTGTGGCAAAAGTTCATTTAGATTTGAGGGGTTTAGACAGAAAAAATGACAATGGAGACAGACAGCAACAAAGGCACACCCAACACACATACACGCTCACATACACGTACACACATACACATGCACACACACAAACACACACACAAATACACATGTGCATGCACACACATGCACTCACATGGCAAACTGAAGCAGGCACAACGTTTGGCTACAATATGAAGTAGAAAACATTTTCAGAAAAAATAAGATGTTTATCTTAACCAAATACAGTGAAACATCCAGAGGTATAATGAATATATTTTAAAGGCAACCACTTTCAGATAGTAACAGATGTAATTTGCATATATTTTCATCATGACAGTGAGCTGCTTGTAATTATTAAGGAAAATATCCTTGGTGCACTCATTGAAGAACACTACAAGAGTTCAGTAAATCTAAATAATGCACTGCACATATTTCTAAGAAGAACAAAACATAGCATAGATGAACCTCTACTATAACTGGCAAATGTATTCAAAGAAGCAATATCCCAAATGTAAGAAAGCAGGCTTGAATGAAACCTATACACAAGCATGGATCTTAGTCAGACAGCAAATTACAGGGTAATCATTCTGACATGCATCATATAAAAAGTTTTATTAGTTCATAAGCAATGTGCATCCACTGATCCAGGTTTTTATTAACAGGGTTAGGCAAGAGCTCTGTCCAACATGGATTTGAAGCCTGTTGCAGAGAAGGAGAATTCTCTGAGACACATATATGTCCCTCCAACATGTCTTATTTATGTTGCAAGCAAAGTTTAATTCCGTAGATTGAGTAATTCAGATGCTGTTTGTTTTGCCAGATATGGAAGAGGTCCATATCATTTGGGGCTTTGCTGTATAACAGGCATAGATCACTTCTCAACAGTCTGTATCCAGATATGACATTGTGGTAAACTGCAAAGGGCATACTGTTTACTCCCTGTATTCTTTTTGCAAAAAACCTCTGTGGACATTCCACTTGTTGCATGTGCCTAGTCAGGTACATAATGAAGGCAGCATTGTAGTCAATGATGGGCCTCATTCAGACCAAACAAAGTGGAATGATGACTTCCTTGGACCTTAATGCCATCCCTTGTTTATAAGTTAAGCAACATGGAACAATTTCCTTACTACCTTAAACACATTTTGGCCAAAAGCCAGGTTACTATCTGAATTTGTATCCAAATCCTTTACTACTGGTTCTACTTTTAGGGTTGTATTGTTGATTGGGTAATTTTCTAGGGTGGTTGACTTTCCAAAGGTACTGTTATGTATTTCTTGGCACTGAGTTTTAAGCCATGGCTTTGACATCAGTCATTTGTCTGTGTTAATCCTTTCAGTAGAATATTAGTGTTTTGGGGTATTGTATGATTGCTCTTAGTTTGCAATCATCTGCAAGTTGGTCAGACAGAGGCCCTTGTTGTTGGCCTTGGCATCCAAGAAGTAGATGCCAAGAGCGGACCCAACACAGAGCCTTGAGGGAATCTGTCAGTGACCAGCCTCTTTGTGGAGGTGGTCTACCCTATAATAACCTCCTGCATCCTATCTGTGAACCAGCTGGCTATCCAGCATGTAAATATGAGGTTTATGCATATACCCATGAATTTAAAAACAATGCCTGCATGGGTTATTGTATCAAATGCCTTATCCAGGTCAAGGTAGGCAGTATGCATCCTTTTGCCCTCATCCAGTGCCTTTGTGATCTTCTCAAAGAAGTCCACCAGGATGAGTAGGCATCATCTGCCTTTGACAAACCAAATTGGGCTGGATCCACTTTTTGAAGGTTTTCTATGTCCCTATTAGTAATTTGTATGATAATTCATACCATGGCTTTGCATATGAGACCAGTTAGACTCATTAGTCTGTAGCTCCCAGGGTCCATTGATAGCTCACCCTCATGCAGAGGGATCACCATTACAGTTCTCCATTCATATGGCACAAAGTCTCTCTGAAGGCTATGGCCAGTGACTCCAGTGCTCCTGGTAGGTCATGTTTCAGGCTATTCAGACATCCTTGGATATTATTGGAGCCTATCATGTTTTCAGCCTTAGAGAATGAATATACAATAAAACTGGAGTTTAATTTGCCAGCCAGCAGATTTGTTGTATCTTCCCATGTGGTCTTCATGGCCTTAAACCATGTCTTAGTAATTACACTGATGTCCACTTTCTCTATGGTGTGGAAAGCCTGGAGGGAGTGGAGTTTCTAACACCTTCAGATTCCCTTAGGTACTGTCACTCTGTTTAAAAATGACATGTTCTGCATTTTCTATTTTTTTGTTTGTTTGATGGTTTTCATGTTCCCACAGTTTCTAAATGGGTAGGGGCTAGAGTCCAACAGACTAGTGTCAAAATTATGGAAAGCACAGCATATGCATGTGCATTTGAGTAGCCAGGCCAGATGTGTTTCAGTTTCTAATAGTTATGCTGCATTTCCACTGAAGGCAGTCCATTACTCAGTATTATTTGCATTTTAAATCTATCAAAACTTTACATTCTTTACAACCAGAGGGTTTATGAAAAACAAGCTACATTTGCTTTAACATAGTACCCCAGTTCTACAATCATAAAGCAAATCATAACTTTTATGTGTACATGATGACCTCATTTCACATACCATGCTTCTATCAAGTTAAATGTCCCAATATAGATGAAGCTTCTATTCCAGCTACCAAGACATGAATCTTAAATCACTTGCTCTTATGTTTGCAAGTAAGCAGTTTTGGACCCAGTGGTGAAATCTAATGATCAGAAGCAACATGCACAGTTAAGGCTTTAATATGGTTATCTTAAATCTCTGCACATTCAAAGCTTGGGCAGGTAGTATACTCTATTTCAGTACCTAGTTTAAATGCCACACTGACCATTTATTTTGAGCATGTCTGCTTGTATTTCTGACTGATCCTCTTGTTTTAATTCTCTTTGTTCTTGCATACTGTGCAATCTCCATTAATGATTTTCATTTTATACTGCAACATGCATTCTTTTGAGAAGCAAAGGCAGTTCTCAAACATTAGCATCTTTGTATCTTTTGCCACAGCTTTTACATAACTGTCTCACTGTATGGCATTTTCTTGTATCAGGCATAAAATCACACTTCATGTTAAATTTATTAGCAAGATGCATTCTATGGGTCCATAGCTCATTGCTCTTTACCGGTGTTTTCTGCACAATTTCCTGTTTTTGCTTTCAAGTGCAACCTTAAGCACTTCTAACTCTCCCTTTAGCAATTTTGATTGAGGCATTCATTCACCTGCTCTACAAATGCTAATTGCTTTATTTAATGCTAGAGCTGTTACTCGTATTAAGCTGCCTTTCAACTAATCATTTCAAACATCCCACAGTTTTATCACATACTAGTAAGTCATGCTATTTATCAAACTCACAGTTTCTGTATGTATTCTTTAATTCAGCATCAAATCTTCCCATAGGACCTTTTACCCTTCTGAAATATAAATGGTGGATATATGGCAGAATTCTTTTTCTCTTATCCCATTAACTTAAAAATGTCTCTCATCACTATTATACTTTCTGTCTTTCACTCTTTAACATGAATTATGTTGCATACTTTAAAAGAGTCTTTCTCTACTTCATGCAAAACTATGCCACATTTTTCAGTTATTCCATTAACAGTCAGGAACATGTTACATTTCTGGATTCACAAGTCCCAAATCTCTGGCAAATTGCCATATATACAGAAAGACTTTCTGGAGATCGTAGCCACATCATGTCTCATACAAATAAAATAAAGCATGCTAATTTCTGTCTGACACAATTTAATGCTTGTGTTCAGTTCTGTAAAATAATGAAGTTGGAGATAAGATGATGTGCTATTGGTTTTTCAGGTTTTCTAATTACATTACCCAGCAGTACACAGGAAGTCATGTCATGTGACCAACATGCTGGTATTGTAATGAATATAAAATTCTCAATATCTTAAAGAAATGGGAAATGGCACTGTATGCTACTGGCCGGATATATTCAACTATCTGGGATCAAAATTTTCTTTATTAGATTGCATCAATACTCAGCTATTTGATGTAGTGTTGGTCAGCATCTTGGTTTATTTCAATTAATTATAAACACCTGACTTGATTTCAATTAATTATAAACACCTGACTTCACTGGAACACCAAGCTAAGAGCGGGTCCTGCATTTTATATTATTCTACATTAATTCAAAAATACCACATATTTGCACACACACACACACACACACACACACACACACACACACACACACACACACACACAAACAGACATGTACACATCATAAAAAATATACAAAATACTCAATAATCATTTGGTGAATAAGACAGATAAAACACCATGGTAGGAATCGAGGTACATCATGGTGCAGGATAACATCAATAAGTAAAAAATCTTGAACCTGCAGATATGAATTCTTCAACTACTATATGTATATGGTGTGACCTCGAGCAAATTATTTTGTTTTCCATTCTCTGCTAGTATTCATCAAAAGCACAGCTTATATTTTTAATTCAAAAACTGATTAACAAAGCCATGTTTTTTGTACTGCATTTCCTGAAGAGAGAAGACCCGAGTATCTGAAAAGGAATATTAAAACTACAGTACAAACTGTAACAGGAAAATATATTTTTCTGTGTGCATTGTATTTTTCTTGGGTTTCTTCTCCATGTCTTGAGTATATTTCAGCCAAAGGAGGAAAAGTAATTTTCCTGAAAGGAATCCTGGTTTACTCTGTAATATAAGAAACTGATTTTAATAAACATTGTGTTCTATTTAGGGGTACCATATTTTTCCACTTATTGGGAAGTTGACATGTTCCAGCATTCATAGTTAACTTTCAAATAATGAAAGACTATATTAGGAGGTAATTCTTATAAAAAGAAATTCAAATGAAGGAGTGAAAAAAAAAACACATTAAGTAACTTCACACAAGTTATTTGAAAGAGTTTCTACTCTGAAATGGAAGGGGCGATGACATCTTTGTGCTGTGCACATATGATTCAACTGTCCAGAATTTTGTAGAATATCAGGATTTTAGCCTCATATTTTTGGCCTGTCCCTCAAAAAGTTGCTATTTTCTGGCAGATGAAGTCACTAAATAATGACAGGCATTTCAGTTTCAGACTTTGTATCCATCATTAAATGCATGATAATGCAAAACCTGTTATTCTAGCAATTTTCTAAGTTTATACGAGCAATATTTAAACCCCTTCCCAGATCTTGAGCCTTTGCCACCCCACCCCCATTATTTCTGGCTTTGACCAAAATGTTCATGCTAAGAGACTGTAAGGTATGGCTGTGCTACACCAAAAAGGAGATATTTTTGTGCTGTTAATGCTTTTAACATTTTAACATTTGTACTCAACCCACCCAGCACCTCTAGTCCCAGCTGGTCACCAGGAAGAGGCTTAAGTGTCTGTAAAATACTATATTCAGATATGTGTGCCTATGATTCATCCTTGTTATACTTCAAATGGAATCAGAAAAATATATATGAGAGGTCTCTTAAAAGAACATCAGTTTTGCATATATTTTATATAGTTTGCTAAAAAAATTAAATATGAATAGATTTTACTTTTGTTCAATGGCCATGCCAAGTCATGAATAAATAAATAAATAAATAAATGGCAAAGGTACATAACTGACATCATTTATTTTCTCAGAAAGTGTGAAATCTTTGATGACGTCTACCTTGTAATTGTGAGAGGGAAAGGGTATGAAAGCAGAACAGCCCTCTGGAAGTAATATAATAAGCACTTTGCTTATCTAAATAATGAGACCACATAGTCTGTATTGCCAAGATATCTCATGCCTTTTCTTTTATTTTGTTCTAATTGTCACTGAATATCACTCAACTGCCCAGTTTTCACGGATTCAGAGAAAATCCAGATTGTACCCCATATATTTGGTCTGTTTCTCATATTTTGATGGGGGGGGGGGTCATTGAGGATTGAAATTGCTAAATAATGGCAGACATTGAGTTTCAGAATTCAAATCCTTTAGAAAATGCATACTAATGCAAAACATGTTAATCTATCGCATGTCTAAGTTTATAAGATCAGTATTCAAAATCTGTCCCTGATTTTTGGCCTCTGCCCCCCATTATTTTTGACTTGTCCAGATTACTATGCTAAAAGTTTGAGAAGTATAAATGGTCTCTGTCGTTTTCCTTACATTCCACAGAGACTGCTAATAAAGCTGCTAACGTGAATATTTTTTATTCAAGGATTGACCAAAATTCTGACCTTAATGCATATCTCTCAACCATTCTTCACCAAAATGTGTCAGGCACTGTGAGACAAATGGCCAAAATGTGTGATACATGTTCCAACTTGAGAAAAGAAGTGCAAAATACAGAAAATCAAGTGCACTGCTTCTTATATCCAAAAGAGTGCCATAAAATTATACATTTATGCTTGTGACTGGCAGTAGACATTGATAAATATTGCATTCTTCCTACAGCACAAAATGTTTTCAAGACACAAGGTAAGTGCAGTACCTGATAATAGGTTCATAGGTGCATAGCTGTTTACTAGGCTAACAACCACAAGGGCTTTTTAAACCTAGCTATGCATCTCAAATCTCTGACAAGTTCTGGTACTCTTGATATGTGTAAGTGAGGGCTTGGGAGGTGAAAATATTTACAAGCAGGGGCCTAGGAGATAACATCTCAGAGGTATGCTTCATTATGCATTAAAAATAGATATTTTATTATTCACATCCTGTATGAAAACAAACATTCTCCCACAGGGTATTACATGTAATTTTCTGCTAAAAACAAGTCAGATGCTTCACAGCAGTGTAATAAACTGCCATGAAGCTCAGACATAAAGCAAATAAACACTGCCTTCTTGAATTGCTGTTGCTAAAAATGACAGCATTAAAAACAGTGAAACAAAGCTAATTTCCTTACCAAGTTAAAACTAAACTCTAGTTATTTTATTTATACATTTCAACACTAAAATTATCTTTGCAGCACTCTGAACATAATGCTGCAAAACGAGAAATTCGTATGAATGGTTGCATATAAAGTGGTGAGTGTGTTTACTCAGCTATATTTTAAATTCAGTCTATATTCTGCAAAACCACTGTAAGGATAGCAAGACTTATTTTCTTAGAACTTAAAAAAACTAAACTCTACTTATATTATTTATACATTTAAATACTAAAGTCTCCCTTTAATTATAGCGCAGAATGTAAATACATTTTAAACTATAGCTAAGTAAATTCACGCAGTATAAGATGATATTTGCCAAATAAAACAACTGTAACACTTCATGACAGCTTATTAAAGTGCTGTAGAGTTACCACCTGTCCCACTTTGCAAGGGACAGTCACTCTTTGGGCAGTTGTGTCCTGTGGAAAAAAAAAATGGCAAATGTCCTGATATTTTAGGACAAAAATATTTCCTAAGTTTTCTTTAATAGTTGCATAAAACAATCATCTTTAGCTTTCTAGCAGACGCCTGAAGGCTTGGGGCCAAAAGTGACTGGTATTTGCAACTGTTCATAATTCCTTCCACCTTGACTAAAGTCTCAGTTCCAGCTGAAGAAAAGCAACCCCAAAGTATGATACTGCCACCACCATGCTTCACCGTGGGGATGGAGTTCTTTTGGTGATGCGAGGTGTTGTTTTGCGCCACATGTACCTTTGTGGCCAAAAAGTAAAATCCTTGGTCTCTTCAGAAAATAACACATTTTCCCACATGCTTTTGGGAGACGATGTATTGTTTTGCAAATTTTAGCCAGGCCTGGATATTTTTCTGTATAAGAAAAGGCTTCCGTCTTGCAACCCTACCCCATAGTCCAGACATATGGAGAATATGAAAGATTGTTGTCACATGTAGTACACAGCCAGTACGTGACAGAAATTCCTGCAGGTCCTTCAGTGTTGCTGTAGATCTCTTGGCAGCCTCCCTGACCAATTTTCATCTTGTCTTTTCATCCATTTTGGAGGGGCGTCCAGTTCTTTGCAACATCACTGTTGTCCCATATTTTCTCCACTTTTTGATGACTGTCTTCACTGTGTTTCATGGTATATCCAATGCTGTGGACATTTTTTTGTACCCTTCTCCTGACTGATACCTTTTAACAATGAGATCCCTTTGATGCTTTGTAAGCTCTCTGCAAACCATGGCTTTTGCTATAGGTGGCAACTGAGTAAATGTCAGGAAAATCCTACTAGGACAGCTGAACTTTATTTGGGGTTAATTAGAGTCTCTTTAATTGATGGCAGGTGTGTACCCAAGAAGACTGAATGCTGTAATTAAATGAAAAGGTGCTTCAACAAAGTATTAGTTTAAGGGTGTACACACTTATGCAACCAGCTTATTGTACATTTTTTTACTTTTTATATTTTATCCCTTAACAGATTTGTTTGTTTTTCACTTGAATTGTACAAGTTATAGGTCATATTAAAGGTGGGAAAAGTTTTAAAATGATTTATTGTGGTCACTTTTTTTATATCACAAAAACCTGGCATTTGAACAGGGATGTGTATACTTTTGATATCCAGTGTGTGTGTGTGTGTGTGTGTGTGTGTGTGTGTGTGTGTGTGTGTGTGTGTGTGTGTGTGTGTGTGTGTGTGTGTGTATGTAAAGTAATAGGTAACCAATCAAAACACAGAAGCAAGCAAATGTCACATATTTATATGTTAACAACACATACCTCTGAACAACAGACCATAGAAGAATAGCAAACCCAAACAGCTGAAAACAAAACACAAAACCAGGAAAAAAAAAATATGTTGAACTCATTTAATATCGCATTTCAGTTAACATGAAGAAAACAAGAAACAAAAAATATATACAGCCTATACAGAAGACAATTAACAATATGAAGAAAGCTGAGAACCTTCAACAAGACACATGGTACCTGTAAGCACTTGATGCTGTTACAGAACCCTAATGTTTCTCTAACCACTTTTCCTGGAAATAACTAAAAGCTATCGCAGTTTGTTGGTCTGGATATCAAACACCAAATAGGCACTGTGATTTACATGCTTATAGGTACAGTTGTCTTGGAAGATAGCTGAATCCCAGACTAACATTTAAGTTCTTGTACTGATACAGTAGCTGAAAATGTTCTAAAGCAGTTGAAAATAAGAAACAAGCTTAGCAGCTTTCTGACACCACAAGACAGTCAGTCTGTTGAAATGAATGTCCTAATTTTTAGGCCTAATTACTGACTGCTTTACTGCCTTACTAACATTAACTTCCTCCAATACTGCAGACATTAATTGAAAAATATAATTTCATTACTTTACCTGACACTAGAGACCATCATTGTCACCACATGCAAAGAACCCAATTGCTTTGTGTGACTTCTAGAAGACCATTTTTTGAGCATCTTAACATTTAAGCTATTACTTCTAGGGCACTCACCACTGATAACAAAAAAGTCAGAAGTATCCGCACACTGCTGTCTTTTGGTGTTTGCTGAACTAAGAGCTCTGCCCTTAAAATGATCATTCATTGATCAAGCAATTAAAAAGAAAGCCCTTAGACAGATAGTACCAGCTAACTGGAAAAGTATTCAAATGTGTCAGAACTTAAAATTACTTAAATAATATTAACTCAGAATTGATACTGTACCTAACTACTTCAGATATCAATGTTTTTTTGATAATGGGTGACTATAATACAATTTCCCTTTACAGTTGTAGCTATTTCCTTAAGAGTTTAATGATAGTGATGTTATAATCTTCATACTGATAGTAAATATTTGATGTGTGTGTATATATATATATATATATATATATATATATATATATATAAATAAAATAAATATATATATGTATATATATATATATATATATATATATATATATATATATATATATATATATATATATATATAAAATATATATATATATATATATATATATATATATATATTTGGGTTGCAGTGTTTATAGATCTATCCAAGGCATTCGATATGGTAAATCACCAAATACTTATAAATATCCTCAAATCTCTGTCACTAGATGCATCTGCTATAAAATGGTTCCAATCCTATCTAGAAAACAGACAACAGGCAGTGCTTTGGCATAATATTCTATCTACCCATCTACCCATTAACATAGGGGTCCCCCAAGGGTCCATATTAGGACCACTCCTATTTTCTATATTTATCAACGCCCTTCACCTAGCAATCTCCCAAGCTACATGCATACAATAGGCAGATGATTCGACACTTATATGCTCAGCCACATCCATACCTGAGCTTTAGTCCCTCACCCAAAAGGTCTTTAACACAGTCGAACTATGGTTTACTCAACACTGTCTCCTACTTAACCCCAAAATAACTAAACTCCTTCTTTTCACTCCTACTAGTAAGTCCCCCCCATTAAACCTCACAGTAACATCCAATAACAATACTCTTATATCCCCAGACTCGACTTCCAAACTACTTGGTATCACCATAGATAACAACCTTAACTTTGATACCCATATTAATAATACCTTAAAATCTGTAAACAGAAAACTGGGCTCTCTCTACAGAATCAAACCCTTTCTCTCTCCTGCAGCAAGAACAACTATTGCTCATACTCACCTAATTTCTACTCTCCTCTATGCCTCACCCATATACACTAACCTCTCTAAAATCAACCTTAATAAAATGGAACGTGTCTACAATAGCATAGCCAGATTTGCCACTGGAAACCCTTTCAGAACCCACCACTGTATTAACCTAAAGCAACTAGGATGGCTTGAATTACAAAATCAGCTTAAATTCCACGAACTTACCATTGTCCACAAAACCCTTTACCATCCTACAGATAGCCCTATACTATCTACCCTCATTGTCCCCTACAACAATCTTAAGACCTTACGTTCATCAGAAAGACTTCTGGTACATATTTGTAAATCTAACAACAGGGCTGGAGACTCTCTTTTCTGTAATACTGCTGGAAAATCCTGGAACCTTCTTCCTACTGAACTTTCCTCTGTTCCCTCAATATCACTCTTCAAAAACAAACTGAAACTTTTTCTCAGAACACAATGGTTATGCCCTTGTACTAAACCTGACTGATATATTACCGTTCTTCCTTGGATCTACCTATGCTCCTCTTTTCTATATTCTTGTTCCTTTTCTTACTAACAAACTTATTCCTTTCTAGATCTTTTCTTATTATCTCCTCATAACTTCTTTAATGAAACCTGTTTTTAACACATATTCTGAATATTGCAGCTCATACTTTTGTTGTCCTTCTTTATGCCAACCTGCTTACTAACAACTTATCTAACTCAGCTGCCATCCTTTACATGTTATATTGCAACTACATCTGTATTATATTAAGTGTTTTTTACTTAGCACTACACTAAGAACAAATGACAACTGAGATTACTCCTTGTCTTTTTTCTAGCAATGTTTAACATGAATTTAATCTTGTATATGTTATTATATTTGTGCTTCCTCAGAGCTTATCTCCCTGGAACTCTGAGATTATTCCTGGTCTTTAACATGAAATTAATCTTTGTATATGTGATTATATTTTTGTGCTTCCTCGGAGCTTTTCTCCCCGGGCCTCTACTGAAAATGGACATGTATCCAGTTAGACTAGCCCAGTCAACAAATGTAAAATAAATAAAAATAAAAAAATAAATAAATAATGTACTGTGTACTTTTTATATTGTGCCTACCTGAGCCAGTTACACTGCTTCTAATGGAATACATCGGATGTCTTGACACAAATTCTGCCCCACAGAGGCTCCAGCCTGCTAAACAAAGGAATGAAAATGTCAGGTTCTCACAAGTTGAGCTAATGTTCAGGAGCAACATCATTGTTATAAAAGACTGTGAGACGTCATTTCAAATTGGTAAATTGGCATCATAATCAGTTTTCTTCTCATTTACTTTATTCATAAACAAACATAATTTGTTTTTAGCTTTGTCAAAAGGTGCTACCTACTAACATCCACTTGTGCAACTTGCATGTGATGCATCAACGTGTGTCATAACAGCAAAGAATTTTTTTTTGGTAGCCGGTGGGAAAATCTAAACCAAATGCAATTGAAGTACTGAATATCGTAAAGAAGATAAAAGAAATGGAGGTGAGATTCTAATATTTGAAAACGTGCATGCTGAATGGCCAGCCTAACCAGCGTGCCCATTGTAAATCCCACAATATACCTACGGAAAAATGCCCGGTCACCCGGACTTCTTTCTGTTGGTTTATTGTTTAAATCTTTAGCCCTGACTCTGGACATAACAGAGAGGCAGCCTGGACAACATACTAGGGAAATAAGGTACGAGATCCCTTGTATTTCTTCCATGCTGTTTCTCTCCTATCACTAAACGTTTTTAACTAAATGTTAAAAGTTTAAAAAACTTAAAGTTTTTTTTAATTTAAATAAAAAAAAAGAAAGAAAAAGAAAATGGCGCAATGGTGACTTTCTTTTCTCCGTTGCTTCCGTTTCAAAGCATTGATGTACTGGGTATGCATGGAAACGCAAGTCCCATACACATGCGCAGTACATCAACACAAGGATGCAGTATACTGCCAGCCACAGATGAACAGTAATGCACCATTATACAATGACATTATTTAAGAAAAGTAAGTATTTTTTTTCTTAAATAATGGCATTGTATAATAACAATAACCGACTCTGTGGTTGTGATATATTGAAATTTATACACAGTTGGCTTTATTTAACCACTTGGGCTTTGCCCTCATGATTAAATCATGCCAACCATGGGTAAATCTTCAATACACCACACTACATCATCGGTTATTGGTTAAATATATACACTGTGA
>NC_056743.1:1136027441-1136057441 GCF_019279795.1 Protopterus annectens
TGATTTTGATGAGGTGTGTGTAGGAGAAGTTATATAAAGAGGGAGAGACTGAATATGACTGGGTAGTGTCATTGTTGTTACTGTTAACAGTAAGTGTGGTGAAGGTTTTAAGTATGATAGCTCACTATGATATGTAGTTAGAAAGGTGAAGGAGGATTAATGGGGTAGTTAGGCAAATGTGAAGCATAGTTTGATTGTTGAGACTTTGAAAGTGGGGTGCAGAATGCAGAGGGTGAATGGTTAAATGAGTATGAGATTTAGAAGTGAGGTAGGATAAGCTGATAGGGATGAAGGAGTAAGGTGTTGGAGTGCATGGTGTAGTAGATTTAGGTAGAGGAAGATAGTATATGTGTGTGAGGAAAAGGGGGTACACGGTGTGATAAATTTTGGTGAGGGAGTGGTTAAGAAAGTTCAGATGCAAAAATAGTGAAAAAATATTTTTCCAAATGATATCACTGGAAAACACATCTAAACAAAAATGTAACAACCAGAAAAGCACATCATACTATTAAAAAAGTCATATTCCACATAAATCAATCAAAGCATTAATTAATCTTACCTAAAAACAAAACACACACAAAAAATACTTTAAAATTTCAGCATGTTCATTCAGTTTATTTAATGGGAACAATCCATCCATTGTTATTGGTTCTAGATGATTGTCACTGTTGAGTAACACCCTGACCCCCATGTGGAAAATGAGAAAAAAGGGGTTCTATATGTTTAGTTAGATGGATACAAATACAACAAAATGTGCATAAAACACAATACTGCATCACTAATACAATGATAAACATAAAAATATTTATAAATATTCAAATATCTCATTAAAAGCAGAGAAATTATTTCCTTGCACTTCCTCAGTATTGCTAACTATAACAATAAATCAATTCCTCAAGACATTCCCCTCAACCAATAAAAAAAAGTGTTAACGGTTTTGGCCTGATCCAGATATGCTTTTTGTACTGCATATCCACTACCCACTGCTTTGGCTGCTTTTTCAAATAAATAAATAAATACGGTTAAAAAGACAGGACTTCCTTTGATAAAATGAATTGATAAAAGAGATTTTCAATGTCCAGCTTCATGAAATATAAGAAAATATGTTTGAAAGCTTTAAATATGAGGTTAGTGAGGCTAATGGGTCTATAGTTACCAAGGTCTGTGGCTGGACCATCCTTATATTATGGTATTCCAATGCCTGTTTCTTAGGCTTCAGGGATAAAACCAGCGGTGAGGCTTAGATTAAAAAGATTAAGTAGGGGTTCAAATAAGCCATATTTGTCACTGATAATCATGCAATCTGGTATATTATCAGGGCTCACAGTTGAAGAATTCTTAGCTTTAGACAGGGCTGAAAGAACATTCAGTATGTACGTATTATCGCAACCAGATTCTGAAGGAGTCACTGTTGATGTGTTCTGCTCGCCCTTCAAGCTATCTGAGTCACTGCTGATGTGTCGTGGCAGCCCTTGAAGCTGCCATTTTGTTCGGGAAATATCCACGTTTTTTACGGTTATATTTACAACACAAGTTCTATGGATATGGAAAACATTAGCAAGTGTAAAAATGAAATGTTAGTCAGCATGCTGCTTGCTCTGTATGACCATTATTTCTCCGAGAGAAACTCCTCTTCATAATCAAGCTGTCTTTCAGTTTAGTTATTGTTGCACTTGTTAGGTAACATAGTTTGATCACGGCAAGGTTTTAACTGCTGGCATCCCTCCTGCAAGGTAATTATCGTTTACAAGACAATAAAAATATATGTGTTATAAACAAAAGAGAGTTGCTCGTAGACCCCCTAATGGTAATGCCATCGGGAGGTACAACTTCGCCGACCTCCATCTGAAAAATTTTGTGTTTTGGCTAAGCAACAGATTATTTGTAAGAGTGTTACACATACTAGAAAACCTCCAAGTTCAGACTCCTCACACCCTCCCCAAAAAAGGAACATGAAAAAGAAACACACAGCTTAAAATAAGTTTCTGTCAATGGTTTCCCCAACAAAAGGATAGTCTGAAGGGATGACAATCAGCACTCCTGTGTACAGGCTGGGAAAGGACACTACGTGGCAAGAGGAATTTGGACGTTATTCCTTTCCCTGTGTGTACAAAAATATGAAAAAACAGTAGTTAAGACTTTACACACCCCTGGTTAGGTTACCAGACATCGTTTCACAAAACCATAAAGAATTATTCGACTTCTGAAATCCGGTTGCGATAATATGCAAGTACTGAACATTCTTTATTCATTAAAGGGTGGCTGAGATTATGGAATCTGTGGAATAGCTATAACAGTCAGAGTAAAATCTGAACTAAATCTGTCATCTCAGAGATTAACCACTTCCTTTGGGTCAGTGTGTTCAGTATTATTGCAGACTAACTCTGAATATTGTTGGTTGTGAGATCTTAATGTCATGCCATAGTTAAAGAAAGATAAAGATTTGTGGTATTTTTTTAGTGGCTGTTTTAAGTTCATACTAGCTTTTGGCTTTCTACTAATTTATTTAAGTGTGCTCATAAATTAGGTAGAATGAGATTTCTTATAAGCAGTAATCGATTTCTTTCACTTGTTATATCATTTATTTATATTGGGAATGAAATCCATCAGTGGGATTACAGTGAAGAAGGTTTGCTTTTGAGAAGTCCTTAAACACCGAAGCAGTTGCATGACAAATACAACTAGTTTTAAAGTAATTTATGGTCTGATTTAACAAGACAGGGTGATACATATGGAGATGTGCAAGAGATGGCCATATTTGTGAGGCTTAGATCAAGGATATTAGGGCTTGTATTAAGATAGTTAAATATTTGTAGAACAGAGTTAGCATTTATAATGTCAAGGAAGCATTGGATATGGTAGCCATTGGTAGTTCAGGTCAGCTACTTTATTTATGGATTTAAAGTCCCACAGTAAATAGATAATACGTTGAATGGGGATTTCAGCTGAAGTGTTAAGATACCTATCGTACTTACAAGGGGATATAGATGTGTTCTCTGGTCAGCTTTGAATAGTAACTAATCTTGTTTATGGTGATGTGGACATCTAAGAGTTCAAATATGGTGTACTGAAGAATTTGTTTGGGGTCTAAGGTATGATAAATGAACTATCTGATACTGTAGGATATAGAAACTAAGTTCATAACTCATGGCTTTATCATTGTTCTTCATGAGACTTGTTCGGAAACCACACACTATCAGATATTTACCATACCTAAGAGCCCTTACCCCAAATATGCCATAAGCATGTGTGTGTGTGTGTGTGTGTGTGTGTGTGTGTGTGTGTGTGTGTGTGTGTGTGTGTGTGCACGCGTGCGTGCATGCGTGCGTGCGTGTGTGTGTGTGTGTGTGTGTGTGTGTGTGTGTGTGTGTGTGTGTGATTATGTTTTTGGGAATATGTATAAATATAAATATTATATATATATATATATATATATATATATATATATATATAGATATATATATATATATATGTGTGTGTGTGTGTGTGTATATATATATATATATATATATATATAGAGAGAGAGAGAGAGAAAGAGATAGAGCTATATATATATATATATATATATATATATATATATATATATATATATAATATATATATATATTGCATTTACCCTTGCATTTGTTATTGCATTTATCCTTGTAATTTGTATACCTTTTCCCTTCTGGCTTAGTTTATGGCAGAAAAGGGTTCAAGAAGACAGATGTCACATTGAAATTCCTATGCAGACTTGCATTTGGTACCTAGATATAGGAATCACTAGCACAAGCACTCTTTCACAGTTCTTAATAAATGTTTTGGGGACTTTTACTTGAATACTCAAGTATACACTAGAACTAAGTGTTGTCACACAGCTCAGTGCTAAATTTGTCTAGGACATTTTACTAATGACGTTATAGGGATTTTTGGATATAGTTTAATTTCAGTGATAGAAATTGCAATTTTCATGGATAAATCTGTATAATTTGTACTTTTGATGTAATACCAGCTGGCTAGAAATTTAGTCTAGACTTTTATTTCATCCATTGCTCAAAACAGAAGTCATAAATTTGCTTCTTGTATAAATAAAGATAATGGAATTTTACAGCCTGGCAAATATGAATTCACATACAGGCATATTGATCTCTGAAGTTGTTTATATTTTAGTCATTTCTAAACTACTTTAAGCTTTTCTTTTAGATGTGAATCAAACGAAGCTGCTGCATCTGGATTTTTTGAGTCCCAGCACATAATTCTCTTTTATTTTTTTCCTATATGGACATTCCTTCTTCTGCCTTAAAACAGAGGCTAAAATGAGGAATAAATAATACATTCAGTTTAACTATTACAATAACACAATATGCTTATGATTTTGATGTAGATTGCATTTACCTCTTTGAGAAAAAAGAATGTTCACATGGTCATTGTGAACCACAGCTAACAAAGACTTGCAGGCTGTCACTCTATAATGCATGAAAAATTTTATCAGGAATGCTATGAATCTATATTAATGGGATATATTTCAAAGGAGAGGGAACAGATGTCAACCTTTGGCTGTCAGACTTAAAATATCAATCAACAGATTCCCTGATACACTAGGATTAAGAAAGATCTTCACATCTGATGTAAATAGCCAGCTGCAGTAGGTCCATTTAATCAACAGTGAGAAAAAGCAATTCAGATATAACTTGGCTGCAATAAGAAAGATATTATCGGCTCATTAGCATATCTCTGAATTGCACTTTAGCTAACAGTAGCACTGTCAATCCTGATGGCAGTAATGCTTTTTCCTGGTGGTCCATGCATCACATTGACACACACACACACACACACACACACACATCCAGCTATCAACAAACAAACCCCCAACCGTTGATCACACTCATAGACGACTCACTCATTCACCCACACACATGCTTCAAAGCACGCACATGTATACACACCCAACCTACCTATTCCCTACTTAACCTCTCTAGTGCAACCACCCAAACAAATATACACTCATACACACATTCTTCCAGCTTTATTCATGTTTCTACAGACATGCACAAACATGTCCACACACATATACACACTAACATATGTCTCAACCTTCACAATTATACTGAACAACAGAAATATTTATATTTCTTAACAAGGTATTTAGTCTTGGGTCATGGCTAAAACATTTCTCAGACAAGCCCACCTACTCGATTAGGGAAAAACTAAATAAATAACACTTGCCTGCACCATGACTGCTTCCATATACATGAATGGATGACTGCTCTGTTTTGACATTCTTCATTTTTCCTCCAGCAGTGAAAGTTTATGCAGCTGAGTGATTATCTGAATTGCTCAGCAACAAAAATCAGGAGACACTGGCAATTGATATTAGGCTTATTAGCTTGTAGCATTGACATGTAGTTCTGCCAGCAGGACTGAGGCTCTGGCTATTGAGACTCCTCAGCTGAAACGAAGCACTGATATCAAAGAAGAACAGTTCAGGGGTCAAAATTAGTTGAAGAAAAACTTATTGATACAGAGTTAAAGGTATTCCTTTTTTCACCACATATTATAAATACAGAACTTTTGGTAGATTTATATATTTATATGAGCCTGTAGTTATGGGTATTAAATGTTACAAATATTTGTGGTTTGTATCTAAAATGTAAAAATGTTAATTAAAGATTTGTTTAATTTATTTATTATCATGTGTTTATGATATATGATTTGGTTTATTTATTTTTATGTTTTAATATGTATTATTTGTGGTTTTATTATACCTAATGTCATATTTTGAAAAAGGTTTTTATTTTGGACTTATTGAGACTCCTCAGCAGTATGACAGTCTAAGAACAGGAAAGGCTTCCAAAAGTGAAAATGGCCATGTTAAGGCTGCCCACTCACCGTAAACCTTTTGAATCCCAAAGAATGCATTCTGACATTGAAATTACAATGTTTTACGAAAAGAATGTTCTCTTTTTTATTGAAGATTGAAACATTACGGTATAAAAATACAACTCCCTCTCAAGTGGTGTACACATTAGCTTGTTTTCCTTCAAAAATGGTTTTATGTTAATTGACATAAGGCTACAACTTGCAAAGCTTTTTCTTACTTATTCATAAATCAACATTTCCATCATCAGTTTTCCAAAAGTGGAAGTTATAATAGCAACAGATTAATTATGAAATTCAAGTATGGGGTTTGACTAGCCTTCAGGAAAATGTCCTGTCTAATAATGTACACTCCTCTGTCTGTGAACAAGTCATGGAACTTTCTTATAATAAAAGGTGTGGCAATTTATTTTTTTCTTGGAAGGTTTTTCATCCTTCACAAAGAAAACCTTGCTACCTAGAATAAATAATTTCTGACTAGCAGGCCTCAGATGTTTGACTGCAACAGAAATTCTGCTCTTAGTGGTAATTTTCATTTGTTTCTCACACAGACACACCATGTGTCTGACAGTTTAGAATAACTGCTTATCAGAAGTGAAGTGACAAAAGTGGTCATTAGCTTTCATACAAACATTGATTTGCTTCTCCTAGAATAATCATTTTATGGCTGGGGACACCCCAGATGTTTAATTATAATCAAGTAAAAGAAGTAAATTCCCTGTATTTTTAATTATTTATTTACTTGCTTGCTTTATTTATGTATGTATGTATGTATGTATGTATGTATGTATGTATGTATGTATTTATTTATTTATTTGCTTGCTTTTGTTGACTGGGAAAGTCCACTGGGCTAAAATGAGCCCATTTTCAGTGCAGGTCCAGGGAGAAAAGCTCCATAACATTATACAAGAAAAATATAAATTTAAAATATATAAAAATATAATTTGTTTAACAAGAGTTACCAAAAAGTAGTTGAGTTTCAAGAAGAGTATTCATAAACAAGAGATTACAAAAATGTAGTTGAGTTACCAAAGAGTATTAATCAGGAGAATCGTTTGGGATATTATACACTAATATGGTTAACAGTTATTGAAATTAGCTTTGATTTATTTATTTATTTTTTCAGTTTTTACTGTTTTGTACAAATTTGTGAAAAGGAATATTTGGAGATTTGGAGACAGAAAAATAGATATAAGTGATTTCACATTTGCAAGTGAGACTCTTCAGCAGGCAAGAATTTGATAGAAATGAGAAGAGGCAGTGTGGTAGGAATAGGACATGATGTTTTTCATACCATACAAAACTGTAGGTGAATTGGGTGAGGGAGGGATATGACAGAGGCAAAACAGGTTAAACTGGAGAGTTGGGAAGGGAAATGAAAGTGAGAGTACGATAGAAAGGAAGAAATACGAATCATGAGGAGAACGTGAGCTCACTGTTAGGCAGCAATAAAGGCAGAATAAATGAGTCCGCTAAGGTCTGTAGTAGGAAACTAAAGAATACAAAAAAACGAAGCTGATACAGCAGAATGTGGAGGAAGACATATGAAGTCTACTGCAGTCGAAGGGAGAAGAGTAGGAAAAACTAAGACTGAGATGGCAAATATATGTGAGAAGTAGAGGAGACAGACCATGAAAATAGATTCAAAAAGAGCCGTCACTATGAGTGGCCAATAGTTCCATGACAGTCACTGTGTTAGTCCTTACTGGGTGTTTCTCCCCTTCTTGAGGTTGCAAAACTATGAATGTAGTACACTGGGGTAAGTGGAGATGAAGCTCCCCCCCACATGGGGGTAGCAAAAGAGCTTGCTGCCATACAAAACCATCAGTTCACTGACATGTGGCATATTGTTTAGGACATTTTTGCTTTTGATCATTTGTGATTGATCAGTTAATATTTCAGCTTCTTGGGAGTCAAGATTCCATAGGGGAAGTGAGAAAAAGGATTTATGCTGACAGGGAATAGAGAGGGCATGGAAGTGAGAAGCATGGAAAATGAAAAGAAAGTGAGAAATGTTACTTGTAGAACTATCAGTGAGAGAGAAAAAGAGTTTTTAACAACACGAGTAAGAGAAATATTACGGTGTATTTCATGGGGTACCATATAGGAATCAGATGTGTTGATGAAAATAACCCTAATAGGAGGGGAGATAGTGAATTAGTTATATTCCAGATATTGTAGCTTTGAAAGAGAGAGATTATGTCTTAACAATGGTAGAAATGCACTGTTTGTTCGCTGAAGTTAGGAAGAAAGAGAGTTTATATAAGGCTGTCACATTTGTGTGACAAAACTAATAAATGTCATCTTTTTAGTATGCAGTAAGCTATTTAATATATAGGGAAGAAACAGGTTTTATCATTCGCAGAGGTAGCACCTGAACATGAACACCTGTTTTTTTTTCCCTCTATTGTTAGCTTTATAACTTTAAAACAAAATAACTTTCAACTGTGTATTTTGATGTTTGGTACTGACTCTTAAGTCTTGCTTTTGTGAGAGGAAGAAACCTAGCAGATATAATTAAGCAGGTGTTTTTGTTGTTATTGCTGTCGATTTTGGTTTTGTTTTTGCATTAAGGAGATTAACGGATATATCATTGCCAATTGTGAGGATGCTATACTGTGAATCAATCCTATGCCCATAGACTGGGCCTATTGCCCCACTGTTGTTTGATCACAGAGCTAGTGCCTATAAGTTAGGGGGTGAGGGGGGTCTTCTTTGCCTGGGGAGTACAGGGGGCTTTACCACCTAAAAAATCATTTTTCACCACAGTACCTATCAAAATGACCTTCACTGAGTAGACATGAATCCCCTGAATTACTTCTCCCGTCTTCCTTCCTTCAGCCCACACATGATTAAGTCATCTGTTTGTCCCCCTGTGGGACATGGAATGATTGCTGTTAGTCATTATCCAGCTGACCATCACTTAGTACTCATTCAGTGGATCATTGAGTATAATGCCCATTTTAGTATGTACCTGTCCAAACACGCATCACAACTGGAATGACCACAACATTTCCTCACTAAAAACAATCAAGGGCTTAAATCATTAAATCTATGCAGACCATCTTAATCAAGGGCTTAAATCATTAAATCTATGCAGACCATCTTAAAGCCTTGCCTTTCTTCTCAGCATCATACAGGATACTGTGAGGTTACCTCTGCCTCATATAGCTTCAACAGACCCTATTCTGTCAGAACCACTGCACATTCGCAAGTTTAATGATAGAAACACCAGCTCAAATGATATCAATCTTTTTTCAAAATAAAAAGAGGATGTTGGATGGACAGGTTTGTATCAGAGAATGACACTTCCATGGAACCATTTTCCATTCTACATAAAACAAAGTACATTTCTTGCTCTAGTCATATTTAATTTCAATAAATATATGGGTAACCACAAATTTACCTGTGGTTTAACACCCCTGTATCTCATGGAAAACAAGCAAATGTCCCAACATATCCCTCTTCTAGATTGCTCATATGCAAAGTTTAAGGGCTAAAAACTACCATGGGAATGTAAGGTTAGGCTTAGTTAGATATTTATTTATGCAATTATTTTATTCCCCAATTCTCTACCAGCAAAAATAATTTATTAAATCCAAACCAATGTTCAGCCTTCATCAGACAAACAGCAGAATGTATAATAAAAAACTTTTTATATTGCTGACATGTACTTAGTGCCAATCAGGAACAAATGCATTTGTTAATTAAATATAACTATGGTAACCTTAAAGAAGTAAATTACATTCCCCAATTCTCACTAATGAGTCTAGACCCATGCAAACCCCATCTTCATCCTACTCTCCCCAAAAAATTCTCCATATTATCATTACTTTATTGAATAAGTGGAAGGCAAGAACACCTGACTATCTATTTAAGTAGAGATGTGTCCTCTTAATGTTTTTGCAAATTAACCTTAAGATCCTCACAGATCCAGGGCAGGTCAGGGGCCTCTCAACAAGCTATGCCAGGGTCATTCTGTCTTATGTGACCCAAGGATTTGCCTAAAGGAAATTACAGCAAAGGGCAAGGCATTTTTCTAGTCTTGCTCCAATAGCAGTTAATTCTTGTGACTGGAGAGAACAATATTTCCCATCTTGAATTTCACTAGTGGCTAGTCTAGCATTATCGGTAATGACAGCTTTACACCTCTTGTATAGTTCACAGTTGTTCATGCTCCCACAGCCATCATTTGCTGTGGCTGACTACTCAACAGGGTTTTTTTAACCAAAAACTGGTGGGCTTAACAATCTAATGTTTGTGAACCACCCCAATTACTAGCTCATAAGATAATAAGACCAGGCTTAATTTGAAGACTAATAGAGAAGTATTGTGTTTTCTTTTGCTTCTGTTGCTGGCACAGGGTTTATGACTGGTTGATAATTAATACAATTACAAGAAATAACTGTAAAATAACCAGTCAGAGACAGCATGAACACAAACACAAGTAAGCATGAAAAAATATTATTACATGGGAGCCCTCAGGGAGATCAGCAATAGTGTTCTTTGCTCAAGTCTACTGAAAAAGATTCATGCTGGCTTGTAACCACCTATGTAGTTGATGATTGACTTTTTTTAATTTCTCCAAGTCTTTTGGATTTCTGATACCATGATGGGAATGGACCCCATTCCTAAGTCCACGTATGATTAAAGTTCATGAAAATGCTCAAGGATTTAATAAAACTTGGATGTCAAGCCACTGAATTCTGCTTCATTTGTCCCTTCATGAAATTAGTATTGTTTCAATCTTTGATGTTAGCCAGAAGTGCACTTCCCAGCACCCACAATGTACCCAGTAAAGACTCCTTCTGTAATTCATATGGATTTACATGTATCAGTAGCATATCTAAGTATGATTGTAAATTATTTTTTATATGATGTGTTGCTCTTACTACTATTGCAACTGTCTGGGTATCGTTCTTCCACATTGCCCTTGTTTCTGTCTGCAAATCCTGGTATTTTATGACTTTGTTTCTCACTGTATATAAGACATTGTAGTCATTGGGTGTAGCAATTTCTATGATCAATACTTTTGTCTTATATTCCTAGACTACTATATCTGGTTTTCTTGCATCTATTTTTGAACTGTTGATAATGGGTGATCCCATGTGATATAAACTTCATCATTTTCTATGCAGCTTTGTGGTTCATGTTCCCAGTGTTTTTCAGCTACTTCAGTATTATAATGTTTGCACAATCCCTAGTACAATAGTCTTGCCACATTATTATATCACAACCAGCAGCAATATGTGCAACTGTTTCCAATTATATTTTACAAAGCCTACACTTGTCTGTTTCTCCCACATGTTCAATGGACTTTATAAACCAACATGTGCATAATCCACTGTCTTGGGCCACCAATATTAACCTTTCATTGTTTGGTTTGAGTTCACCTCTCCTTAACCATTACTGTATCCTTCCTGATCAATATGAGGTTGTTCCAAGAGTTTTGTATACTTGCAACTATATTTATGCATTTTCCAAATTTCTTGTCTTCTCATCTGATCTTTCACCTTATATTCTTTCTTTTGTTTTTTGGCACATTCCATTGCTGCCTGATTTTTATCTACTTCTGGTTTGATTTCAATTCCCACTTGATGCAAGTATGCTTCTGCTAAACTAAGCAGGGAAGCCATTTTAGACTTAGTCTCCTCATGTTTCAAAACTCATACTATGTTTGGGTATTGTGAGGTCAGCAAATATATATGCAGTCCACGACTGCACATCTATACATGTAGTCAATTTTGAGGAGGTGTATACCTCCTTCAGAATGGGGAATATATAGACTTGGTAGACACTGATTTTTATAATCATTTGATGAGCAAGAAGCATCCATCTTGTTTTCCTGTCCAACCTATCCAGCACCTTTTGGGGCCAGTCAATCACTCCAAAACTGTAAGTTAGGGCAGGAAGAACAAATTGGTTTATAGCTTGGACTTTGTTCCTAGATGTCAACACTGTTTTCAATATTAATTTTAGCCTTATAAAATATTCCTCACTAGGTTTTATTCACATTTGTTCATGTTTTATTTTTGATCCTTCAACATTTCCCAAATATTTATACATTCTCTCTTGCCGAAGTTATTTTATAGCACATTCCTGTCCCAAGCTGATGTTTTCTTGGAGCTATATCTTTCATGCTTTAAGGGTTGCTTTTGCACATTTATCAACACCAAATGACATTCTTAGATTGTCTGAAAAAGTTTTGACCACTTGCAGTTGTGCTTTCTGTTCCTCATATGATGAACTATACAGTTTTAAATCATCTACAAAAAGAAGGTGAGAAGTCTTTAAACTTTGTTGTTTGCTTGTAGCCAAATTGTAGCCATGACCTAATCTGTTAAGTAGTCAGCTTAATGGGTAAAGAAAAAGACAAAACAGCAATGACAGAGTCACCCTGGAATATCCCCCTTTAAATTTTTATACCTGGAAAAATAATTTGTCCTTTATCATGATTTAACTGCATAGTGGTTTGCCACTGTTTAATGATTGTGTAATGTAATCAATCAGTGTAGGGTATATCTTATGCATTTTAAGCATTCTTTTATCCATGAATGTGGGATACTGTCAAAAGTTTTTTGTAGTCTATCCAAGCCATACTTAGATTCTTCCCCTTTTTAGAGTTTGCCTTTATGACTTTAACAATAAATTATCCTTTGTCCATATAACTTTCTTTGATTACCATTTTGTTCTGTTGCCATGACTGAGTTTTCTTCTAAATGACTATAAACTCTGTCAGCATCATTTCCAGTGTATACTTTATATGTCATCAGCAGGCAAGTTACTGGTCTATAGTATTTAGGATAGCTTGCAGGTGCACTCTTAAGTAGGAGTATTATTTTTCCTGGTGTCTGTTCAGGAGCACACATAAACAGTTATTACTAATGGCTAAATGTTCATGTAGAAATGTTACTTCTTTTAGCCAAAAGTTAGATACTGCATCTAGACCTGGGGTTTTCCAATTAGCAGCTTTTCTTAACTTTGTTTCAATCCCTCTGGCTGTTTCTTCATCCCATTTCATATCCTGTACATTTGAACTTCTTATTCATTCTTTTACATCTTCTATCCATTTAGCATCTTTCTTATGTTCCACAGGATCTTCATAGATAGTTCTCCAAAAATGTATCTATTTCTTCTTTTTTTGGTGGTGTTTCAATTCCTTCTACCTTGTTTATCAATTCGATATAGAACTTTTTTGGGCCATCAATAAATTGCTTATTTTGTACTTTTCCTTTATATTTATCTGCATATCTTCTAAGTTTTTCTGCCTGTGCTGATATTTTTACTTTATTATTTGTGATAGTGCATGATAGATCCTGATCTGTTCTGATATGGCATGTTGCTTTTATCACATCTATCTTTCTGAGTATTTTTGTTGATCTGTTTCCTCTTCTATACTCTTCTAACAGTGACGCTTCTTGTTTTAATTGTTTTATAGTTTTCTCTATTTGTTATTTCCACTATAGTGTTTGATTTCTCCACATCCTTTCTCTCACTAACCTGTATTTTTGTGGTAAAACTTTATCTGTTATTAATTTAGATGCACAGTAATATATCACTATTTACTTCTGTTATATCGCATGAATCTCTATGAACAGCACTTATTACTGTGTTCATTTGTTTTATCAAACTTCTAACATTTTGGGTTTTATTGATGTTCTATATTCTTTTTCTTTCATTGATCTTAATATGTCTGTCCATCTTTATTAAAACAAGCAACTCTTCTCTTAGATCATTTCCTTCTAAACTGATAGCACATTCTTTGTTCTCCATTTTCTGTGGGCATTTTATAGAAAGTTCCAGAGCATCTTCCTATGTCACATTTTCTTCAGTTTCATGCTGTGTCATCCATTCCTCTTTCATATGGGAACTCAGTGCCCTGTCACTCCACACCATTGACTGTGTCAGAGTTGCCACAGTTTTCTTTTCCTTCCTTTGCTGTGCAACTCCAACTGAACATGAGTACAGGTTTCCTAAGGAAGGTTCCAAGGCATCTTCATATGGCAACTGATCAGATGTTTCCTACTCTACTGGTTTCTTCTTAATTTGGGGATCCATTGCTCTATCCTGGGCAGTGCACTGGTGTAGCAGTTAGCATAGTTGCCTCACAGCAAGAGGTTCTCCAGTTCAATTCTCAGCTGGGGTGTCTTTTGTTCGGAGTCTGCATGTCCTCCCTATGTTTGAACAGATTTCCTCCAGGTGCTCCAGTTTCCTCCCACCTTCCAAAATTGCAAAGACATGCAATAAGTGGATTTGGCACTCTAAATTGGCTTGAGGAGTGAGTGTGTGTATGCAGATGTGTGTGGTGCACCCTCTGAGGAAGGTTGGGCCTTGGGCTAACAACTACAACCTGTAAAATCCGTAACTGTTACAGAACCAACAAGCGCTGAAAGGTGCTCATTGCCTGATGTACCACATGGTATGTAAATGGAAAAGAGACAGCCAGCCAGAGAGATTGGTCTATCCTACTGTGATGTTATCAGAGTTAGATTTTCTAAACTAAATCCTTAACCTCACAGGTAATCTATAACCTCAGTTTCTATTTCTTTAACTTCTCCATTACAAATCCTCTTCTACATTGTCTCTTTGTTTTCTAATTGTTTTATATTGTAAAATGTTCCATGTCCATATGCCTTTGTCTGTATTTCTCTTCAAATATCTTTGGTGCTGCTCTTTTTGCCTTCTTCTTTGCATAAATATTGCACCATATTAAATCTCTTTTTCTTTCCCATACCCACATTTCTTCTTCAGATGTCTCCTGCCCCTCCTCCTGTTTCTCCTTACTATGGGGACTCGTTGTTCCATCATGCTGTGGTATATAACTTGTGTTAAACTTTCTACACAAAAACCTTCACTTTGCAGGTATTCCAAAACTTCATCTTCTATATATTTTTAATTTTACTTCACTAATCTTCTATTCTATCTTCCCTTTTTGTGATCTTATATTTTATATTATGAAATGTTCCATATCTGGATGCCTTTGCCTGTATTTTTCTTTGAATATCTTTGGGTCTGCCTTTTTTATATTGATTAATTAAACTTTCTCCTTTGTATAAGTATTGCACCATATCAGATCTCTCTCTCTTTTTTCCCATGTCCATATTTCATATTTATACCTTTCAAAAGTCTCTAGATTTAGTTCTTTATATTTTTGAACTTCTTCAGTTGCTTCTTTTTCCAAGCGGCCCAAGGTTTCTTGATCTATATACTGTTTTTCATGAATCTGTTGCATTAATGAACACAAGTTTTGATTTGAAGCTTCTAGCAGTTTTTCTTGTGGAAGTAGTTTTCTTGCCTATAATTTCCTCTCTTAAACTTTTTGTGTATCTTCTATCTGGAAAGTCTGGGCTTTTTGCATAATAGTAAGAATACATAATTTCTTTCTTATTTATTTTATTTTATTTTTATTTTTATTTAACATTTGTTGACCGGGAATGTCTGACTGGGTTCCACAGAGCCTGTATTCAGCAGAGGTCTGGGGAGAAATGCTCCAGATGCATGTCTTTTATCCTCAATAGTCCACTGTATCATCATTATAGTTCTTTTTTGGCCTATCATTTTTTGTGATTTTTGTAGACTGCTACTTCCTTCTACAACAAAGAAGCTGTCCTCCCCCTGAGCCTGGCCTAGCCCCACTGTATTAATGTTTCCAGTCTTGAGGATTTTACGTTGTCATTTTTTCCAGTCTTGGTAGCAGTGCGCCTACCAGGTTTGGGCATTTTTTATCCCAGGTCTTGTGTACCCAGCTATCTTTTTTTATTTTTTAACCTACTTCTGTCCGTGATATATAAAATACAGTCTACACATCAGTGTCATCTTGGTGACATTTTGTGAAAAACAGAGTCCACCTCATGAAGGTACTCACCAAGACTTGAGGATTAATTCATTTCCAGCAATACTACTCTCCTTTACTTGCTGACCTATCATGGCTCCATTTGGACCCTTTCATCTTTCCATTCGGACCCTGCTCTGATGAACAAGTAACTCCCACAGCATTTCTGTAATCTGTTTCACTAAGCAACAGTGTCTAAAGGAGTCAGTTTAAGCTGCAGAAACATCTAAAGTGAGCAGACCTAATTACTGAGAAACTTTTTTTCTCTCATGTTTTAGAGCATCAGCAAAATATTGACTAAAACCAGCTTAAGCCTTCTTCATTGTTGAAAATTTCCAAATGCACTGAGAATCTTCTCTGAAACTGCTGTAGAAAGTGAACTGTATATAGTTGAGGCCCTCTATCTATTTACTGTCCAGATGGTTCAAGGTCAAAGGTCTGCACATGCTGGTTGTAAGCAGTAACATAGTGGAATATATGAATTGTATGCATCTTACTGCATCCTATAGGTATGTACAAGCATGAGTTTGAAGGGTGGATACCTTTTAAACTCCCTGACCATCAAGATAAAATCCTCATATTGAGTTTATAATAAATTGGTGCACATATTTTTATATATTTTGGAGTTTATATTAATTAGTGTAAATCACATAAATATATACTTAATTCCATATTTTATTGTAGCATAGTCCTGCTACCAATGGTAAAACATGCTTTTGGGGTAGTAAAAACAACGTGCGTGCAGTGCATTCTTACTGAAACAGCATCATTGTAACTGTGATACATTGACGGTTTGTTGAAATGGAGAATTTTTGGAAATATGCAGACAGGGTATTCAGAGTCAAAAAGATGCATTTTTTTGTATACTTATAGTGGGAATTATGGTATTGCTGCAAATGTCTGATTTCAATGGAACTAGTTTTACTTTATAGAAATGTAAAATAATGCTGAGCATTGTTTCCCCATGTTCAGCATGGCCATGCACACCAACAGCTGTCACTGCATGGAAGAAATGTCTCTTCTCTCCAAGATGTTATAGCCTTAGAATTGTTTATAATATTTAGGTTGTTCCCAGCAGGTACAGTTCTGCTTGAGGAGCTGGGCAGGTTGCAACACTCAAAGGAACAGATGCCTTGAATGATTTCATCTACTATATGCATTTTGTAGGAATTTGTGTTTTTAGTATTTGCATTTTAACTTGTTTAATTGTCACTGCCGTTGTCCTGATTGTACATTCATACAATACAGGCAGTGTTCTAGAAAAGTAAGCTACACCACAAAATATATTAAAGCTAACATGGCTGGATTAAAGTTACCTTACAGTTCAGTTTTTTCGATCACTACTTCTAAGAGAATATATTCAAACTTGTAAACTTCCCAAATCGCTTATCATTTATTACAAATAAACACTTTTGAACAGGATCAAGCAATATTATACTGTTCATTTGTCTCAGTATCTAAAATGTATCATAATAGAGGGTCTATATCAGCATATCGAATGCTAAAAACGCAGAATGCAATTTAATCGAACTGAAATGTTCGAAATCTCAAAAGAGCGAACTGACGGAACATCGATTTCTTTCCCAGGGAAAAAAATTGGTGTTCTGTGCAAAAAAAAAAAAGACATTTTAATATTTTAAACACTAACAGAAGTGTGGGCTTTGCCCCCACACACCCCAACATGGGGGGCTGTGCCCCCCACACCCCCCCTACTTAAATATACGAACTCTGAGATCTCACCACATTGGAGGAAATAGCAAACTCCAATGACAGCCCACCGATTTCTTTCCCTGGGAAAGAAATCAATGTTCTGTCAGTTTGCTCTTCTGAGATTTCGAAGATTTCAGTTCGATGAAATTAAATTCGACGTTTTCAACATTCAAAATGCTGATAGGAATCCAAAATAGATATGATCTGTGTTAACCTTGCTACTTTCCATTTTCCATATTTTTCTTAGTTTATTCTTAAAATACAATTGCTTTTTTGTTTTCCAGCACAGTGAAAACATGAAATTCTAATCATGTAATGTATGACATGGAACATAGCTTCACAATACTACTAGGTTCTGCTAGCTAGAATATAGAAGGCTTTCCTTAATGAGAAAAATAAAGCTTTTTGAAGACCTTCCCCCTGGTGAACAAATAGATAATGGACACAGAAGTCAGGGAAATGGCATTTAATGTTGTATTTTTTGTTTAGTTTTGATTTTAGAGCCCTGCCACAGTGATGCAGTGGTTAGCATTGTTACCTCACAGCAACAGGCTCTCCGGTTCGATTCTCAGCTGGGGTGCCCTCTGTGCAGAGTCTGCATGTCCTCCCTGCAGTCATGTGGGTTTTCTCCATGTGCTCTGGTTTCCTCCCACATTCCAAAGACATGCAGCAGGTTGCTTGGACACTCTAAATCGGCCATGTGTGTGTGTGTGTGTGTGTGTGTGTGTGTGTGTGTGTGTGTGTGTGTGTGTGTGTGTGTGTGTGTGTGTATGTGGGTGAGTGTTATAGATGAACTACCAAGGCAGGGCTAGCCACCCTACAGTGTAAACTTTGGCTCGTCACATCCTGACCCCATACAGAAAATGGGAAATAGTAGTTGAGGATGGATGAATGAATGGACTCAGAGTTGTTTCACAACTCAGCATCTCCCAAATCTCGGGAATAAACTTCCCCTATAGCAAGCAGTGCAAATCACTACTTTCCTTTAAACATAAACTAGATAACGGAATTGGTATCTGCAGATTTACTGCAGGATCACAAGTATGGCCCTTCTGGAGAAAGGAGGTGCAGCCTGAGGGAAGGTACTAGCAAGGGGATAAAGCCATGAAACCTGGTGGTCTTGGGACGTCTTTGAATCTAGGGATCTATATAAGAGCCATGTTTATGATGGAGGATTTCATCTAATTTGGTGCATTCATTTATTTGTGATGCAGTCAGATTATTTTTAATCTATATATGGTATATATCTAAACTATTCTAACAACTATTCAGAAACAACTAATTTTCCACCATTTTATAATCCAGTTTAATATAGCTAAGATTTTCCTGTTTTTGCTTCAGAGGTGTACAACCTAGTCATTAATGCTGCTTGGTGACTCACTTAGAGTGCAAATTATGCTGTCTTCAATGTGGGTTGCAAATACTTATCTTACCAGTCATATCAATGTTGTGAAGCAGCGATGCTATAACTTTGTGAAGGTGCAGACATTCTGGATAGTAGAATACTAGTACTGTAATCAGGAGCTCCCACAACCATATGTCTCTGTTTTGTTGCCCTAAGCTGTGTGTACATAATGGCATCTATGTGCTGCTGAAGGGTGGACATACGTGTGAGATATAGACAATCGCATGGCTTTACTTGTATAAGCCTTCCATAAGCACTAGGGCTGCACTCTATAAAATGTTGCCAAATTTAGCCTTATTGTTCTGCAAGACTGGCATCCGGGATGTTGAACTGTACCATGACCTGAATCAAGAAGGAAACCTGGAACATATGTATTCTTCTAAGTATGACATTGTATACCTTAACACTAAACATTCATTCTTCAACTCCATGGTGCCCCAAGCAAGTAGTATGAAAAGAAATCTGATACAAGAATGCAGGTGCACTGAAGTGTGGTAATGTTTTGCTCTTCACCATGACTCAGCAGCATAAGGTTAATTAACTGCCATGATGAATAATCAATAAATTAGCTACAAACAAGACCAGCGGACTGATCATTAGATCAGCTAACTAAAATATTACCTAACTAACAGATTGTCTAATCACCAGAGTAGCTAGCAATCAGACAGGTGGCTAACAACCAGGCTGATTAATTTGTCTGCTTACCTGCTTATTTCTTCCAATACATTTTATAATGGAAACCATCAGTGTATTAAAAATAACTTCAGCTGTAGTCAGCCAAACTTTTGAGGGATAAGAAAAATACATTTAAAATGCAGCTGGAACTTGGAAGGGTAACAGAACCACAATAAAAATACTGCAAACTCAAGGCATGAAAAGTGATATAGGAGCAGTTCATGGCTATAAAACACAATTCGCAGGGAAAAAAAACTGACAGTGCCACAACAGCTATGTGAAGTAAAATGCTCTGAAATAATACTGAGGCATATGCACAACACAGGTCCTACTTCCAGAATTTAATTTTATGGTGTGTTAATGTTCTTCTCCACTACCCCTGCCCCTCACCCTCACAACCTCTTTTTTTAGCCCTCACTGTTTTTGATTACTGCTCAGAATAAATACATATAAAAATAAGGTATGAGTATATTGTGTGTTGTGTGTTTCCTGTTGACTGATATATGCTATCTGGAGCTGTTTACTATGTACTGCTTGCCGTTCTTGGATTATGTTTTGTTTGTTTCTTCCTGTTTGATGTATGTAAACTGGGGCTTTTCTCCCCGGGCCTCCGCTGAAAATGGACCTGTGTCCAGTCGGACTGCCCTGGTAAACAAATGTAAAAATAAAGTAAAATAAAACAAATAAATATTGAAAGCAATATTAGTGTTGTCGCCTCACAGTAAGACATTGTCCCATTCGATTCTCAGCTAGAGCATCTTCTGTGTGGAGACATGTGTGAATGGGTGTACCTTCGTTGAAGGTTGTGCGTCAGAGCCGGCAACTCAGCACGTAAAAATCTACTGCCAATCATTAGCAGACCGGAGTTCCACTGTGGTGATTCCTAACCGGGAAAAGCCAAAAGACACAACATTGAAAGCAGTATTTCCTGAATGAAAAAGTGCATTGACTGAAGTCTGAAATGTATAAATCTGCAACTCACATCTGTTGTTGACAGGTCATTGAATTACTGTATAACTCCATGCTGGCTGTCTATTTTGTCACACTAACTTTTTTTTTTACCCACACCCCACCCCAAAAAACAAACACCATTCAGAACACAATGTTTTGTGTTATGCTTTTCATTACTCTATGGCTGTTTGCAGGATTGGGCTGCTTTAAATGCAGGGAGTATACTGTGTTTTAGTGGTTTTCATCACACAGCATCTTATGACTCTTTTGACCCAATTACACCTTCAAAATCCATTGCTAAATTGTAATTCATAAATGTAACAATACAGTACAGATGTGTACAAGGGCAGTGTAAGGTTTGCTTAAACATGCAGTGATCACAGACATGCACAAAATGTATGAAACGCCCATATCTCTATTAGCCATATGTGCTGTAATACTTGTGCCTTCCAAGACTTTAGTCCAGAAAATGCACCCTGGACAACTGTTCTCATCTCCAAGGGTCCGATACTGACCACATCAAGCAGTGCTGTTTCCTTCTGCCTGCTCAGTGGTATCACTGCAAAACAGGTCCAACGGGCAGCTTGAATTTTCTAATATAATAGCTGATACTGTAATTTAATGATTTGTGTAGTTCAACGGAACTCCATTAAAGGACAAAAACAGGTACAGGATGTGACACAATCCACTCATACGCCCCTTCATATGAGTCTTCTTAAATGAAACACCATCTCCACCTGCACAAAATTCCAGAGTAAGCAATGAGTCAGTGACAGTGTCTTCACTGTTGGGACTTTACTACACAGTACTGTCTGCTGCATTGTTACATCACTGTTCTTAGACTTCAGTGCTGTGACTCACACTTTCCACAGGAAGGTGGAAACAGGTGTTTTTTGTATTGCCTGGTAGTATACACAGGAATATGCAAAATCCCTAGTTACTTATCAGGTCTGGCATATCTTATGAGCAGAAAGACAGATGTTCAGGCACAAGTTTTCTCACCAACACAGCTATATGATGTCCTTATAATCACCAACTTTCAAATGCATACCCCACATTTACACACACACACACACACACACACACACACACACACACACACACACACACACACACACACACACACACACACACACACACAATTACATTTTCTGATTGCCTGCTTGGTGGGCTGCCCACTATGGGGAAAAGGCAGTGTTTCAGACAATACAAATGTGAGTGTGGCATAGATGAAACTGAGATAAACGTCTAACCTTTTAGATTCTGAAAGAATAACTCCATCTCATATCACTGTTACATAAGGCGAACACTAGGTCAGAGTTGATCTAAGGAAAGCACGTTTAGGGCTCTGATTTCCTATTTTGTGACGCCATATGTTTTTAACTCACTCTTCTATTTTCTGAGCCAAAGCATCAGGTCAGTTACTGCAAGATGGACAGCTAAAAGTAGTAACCTACCAAACTTCAACAAACATCCACAGTATTAATGTTTGTTCTATGTAACTGAGTTCCTTATTCTTTATGACACTATATGTAGGCCATCAGTTCTATGCATTCTGTACAGATGGCTTTTTGACTGAGCTGGGACTGAAAACAAGACAGGCTGAGTACAAAGTGTGGCATTAATCATCTATGTCAGAAGTGAATTTAAGTGCAGAAGACAAAGCTTATATTTGTTTACAATTCACATGCTACACAGATAAGAGCAGAATTAGGGACAATACACAAATATCCATTGTGTGATATGTTGCTGTCACACAACAACTTTGGACATATTCTGTGCTGCGCATTTCCGTTCTGCTGCTGTAACTGGCTGTCTGCTGGTGTAGTTTCAGTGTAAATGTCCTACAATCACAGTAAGCTGAGCTAACTTCAGGGTCTGCTTCCCTTATCAATAGCCTTACAAAAAGCTATGCATGAAGTGAATATGTGAATATGTTGTAGCAATATCCTTTTCAACTCCCACGAAATTCAGTCAAAAATATTTTGCCCTTACTTACATTGACTAAACTAGGGCAAGTGACACATTACTGTGTTAAGTCTGAATATCTGAAGCAAAGATGGATTGCAACTTCGAACGCATGCCTTGGGCATATGAACTCAGAACATAATATTTGCAAAATAGCTGCAGACAGAAGTGAGATTACTGAAGTGAACCCATCTCCTGCAAAAGCATCTTCTGAAACCACTCACATCAGAACCTGTATGGAAAAGCCTGAAATTTCATACAGGGATATAAATCCATTTATTTGTTTTCTAAGAGAAAAAACAAAGTGAAAATCTAATTTTATTACTCCCACATTGTGTTTGTTCAGTCACATTAGAAAGATCAGCTTAAATCATTATACCCTGAAAAAGTTGTATACCTTTCAACTTCTTAGAGCAAGAAATCTGGACAAGACCATAAATAATTGGGGGACAAAAATCACAAAAATAGGGAAAATGTTTAAATATCGCTTTTACAAATTTAGAAAGTTTATAGAATAACAGGATTTGCATTATCAGTATTTTTCTAAAGTTATGAAGTCTGAAACTCAAACGTCTGTCATTATTCTTAAATGTCTGACTTATTTTCTGACTTCAGTCATCAGTGAGTTTATTTTACCAGAAAACCACAATTTTATGAGAAACAGACCATAAATATGAGGCAAAAATCTGGACAGTTGAGAAGTATGAAAAATAGTGAACTTTTAAAAATAAACAGCAGTGCTCAGGAGAGCAGTTGAATATTAGGGGTGGAAAATTATACTGATTTTTGACCACCGCACCAAGATTCTGAATTCTGCCAGCTCTTACTTATTACTGGAGAAACAAGAGTCATAATTTTGTTCACTGTCATCTATTATAAAATTCTGTCTTTTCTCACTTGTTAAACAGACCATATTTCATATTCTGTCTGCCCGTACCTGTTGATGAAGACTTACCACTGCCACTTGTTAATAGTCATTCAAGACAGAAAGTTATAATCAGGTCACCAGTCATAAATAGCTTTTCATCTGTTGTAAAAGCTGAGGCAAGATTTCGTGAAATCCATTTTTAAAACAGGCAAACTGAACTGTCTGAAAGGGTCCATGAAAATCCAGTTCAGTTACCTGGTTAACAAATGAATAAAACTACATTTTTTCAAGTTCTTTACAATTTGTTGACCGGGTTAGTGGCCTCTTTTCAGGAAAGACCTGAGGGTCTATTTATACTATTAGGGGAAATTTGGCTAGGCTATCAGGGAACTTCCCCTGCTATTTCCAATACATGCCATAGAATCTTTTACATCCACCCAAGCTATAACCTATTCAAACAGATGGTGACATTGGTTTAACATCTCACCTGAAAGGCCACACCCAGGAAGGTAGCACCACAAGTGTCAGCAATCCAGCTACCTGCAGCAGGACTAGAACCAACAACTGTCTGCAACAAAGGTGAGTGTTCTACCTGTTGAGCCACTAACACTGACATAACTAGAGTGCTATTAATAACTGTCTGATTATAACATTTTGTAGGCCATAGTTCACAAAGCAAAATCAGAGTGTCATCAGACTTAGGGGTGCAGGTAAAAAGGATGATGCATATTTTGGTGACTTGGGCTCAGAGCTTCATTTTCATTGACTTCTGATCCATTGACCACAGGCAGGGGAAGATTAAGACTTGTCCAACCACCATAGCCGGCCTTAAGTATTTATTTGGTGTAGGTAGACCAGGATGGGGCACCAGGTAGTGTGGTGGGCAGCAGTTGACTTAGGGCCGCTCCTGCCAACCACAGAACCCATATTAAAGTCTATAGCTTGAATTCAATGGATTTTGAATCTCTGAAACAGATTGGCTAAGTGTGAGTCAACAATTGTTGTCGTAATCAACTAATAATGATACACTCCTCTTTTACACATTGCTTAGAAAAGAAATGCCTTGTGACCATAATCTTTAAGAAATGGTGGTATTAACAATGAACTTAAGCTCTTTATTATCAATAGGTCTGCACATATTATTCAAATATATTTTGTAGACAAGTATTGTTTTAAACAAATGTATTCTGCTAGAAGGACATCATGAACTGTTTGACAGGATTTTGGATTTCAGTGAGTCTACCTCCACAGTTTTGGCTTATTATGGAAAAGTTCTTATCTATGCAAGTGCAAATAACAGCTATCTGATGTAAGAACCATATAATAATAATAATAATAATAATAATAATAATAATAATAAAAAGGAAGTGCAAAGGACTACTTTGTGTAATGCCCAATGTCACCTGTTATTGAAGACCCAAAATCCTGAATTGTACCTTCTGTTTTTTTTTTTTTTTTTCTAGTCAGACATGATTTACAGTTCTGTCCACTGTTGCTTATTACTGGTCAGAATGAATATAGCTTTTTTCCACATTTTACTAGACACTCAAAATTATGAATTCTGCCCCAGAACCCACTCTAATATGTCACTGTAAAGGCAAAGGATCATAAATTAGGCCTGTAGAGTTATTACACAGTTAAAAAACAACAGTCTTTTCTGATTTTTATTGCACCCTGAAGTGTTGACCAGCTATCTCAACAGCACTATTGTATTAATGTGCTGTAGTCTTTCTTACACACAAGTGGCTCACAGCTACCAGAGCAATATATATATATATATATATATATATATATATGTGTGTGTGTGTGTGTGTGTGTGTGTGTGTGTGTGTGTGTGTGTGTGTGTGTAAACATATACATCTGATGATTTTCTGCAAGCAGAGAGGAGTATGGAAAATGTAACAGAACTTTTAATTGCTGTCTCTCTCAGAGGATGGCTTCCTCACCTTCAGGTTGTCTGATACTATTACCTCCAGCCCCACCCTTCTTTCCATCTTTCTTTCTCACTAGCAGAGTACTTAAATCATGCTTGCTCGCATACAGATTTGATATTGTTTATGATCCCTCTTTTTTAAGCACTTCTGAAGCTGTGTTTGATAATGGGCTATCCTTTGCACTTTGAGCTGATGATATCTGCTGCTTCAAAAGCACAGAAATATAAGCAGCTCAAAACCCACAGCAAAAGTTAATCTCTGCTTTAATGCAAGCATTGAAAAAGGAAAGCTATTTAAAATTACGTTTTCTTCTAAAACCATAAAAATATCTCAGGGGAAGGGTGTCTACATATTTGAAAAGGAATAATAAAAGAAACCCAGGCATGTCACGTTATACTGCCTTTGTTAAAATGTTAGGAGTCTACCACAAATGAACTACCACACTCACTTTGATAACAAATGTTTTATTTTAGCAGTTCCTTCACCTTCTAAGTGTGTAACCTTTTTCTGATCCTCTGTTTTGAAAAAGGTATTGCTCTTTCTACAAATGAAGACATTTTAGTTTGAATATTTGATTTTCAAGACAAAGGGTGAAAAGGTCACATAGAAAAGGCAAAAAGCCAACAGCAAACAGAAATATCCAAGGTAAGCCAGAATCTTCATAGTATAATATCGTAAACCTCCTTTGAATGAGGCCTGTGAGATATAGCAGTGTCTAAATTTGCTTGTTGCTCTAAATTACTATTGTTTGTCTCTTGACTCGTAAGTGCAAATGGACATAAAACAGTTGGGTAGACAGAACAGCAGTGACAGATACTGCTGCTAGTTATCAGCCAAACTCGTGATATGGTCTCACTACAAAACAAATGCAAAACAGATGAGTAGCAGGTTTAACATATTTATAGTACACTCTCAAAAATACAGTTCAAGCAAGTCTGCTAAAAAGTCTAGATCATGAATTTTTCTAATAGACTAAAACACTAAAACTGGTTATTTAAAAAAAACAATCTTCCACAAGTAGTTTTAATGCTGAAATTCTGGTAACAGTGTGCGGCAGAATACAAATGGTATTTAAAATATGGGCTACATATCAAAATATAATAGTACTAAGGTACCTATAAATAATTAACCACACCCCTCCCCCCAAAAAAAGAAAGAAATACTGCTTGCAGTGAATATAAAATTAGAAAACAACATACATACAAATCCAACAACAAACATAAATTATAGTAATACAGCTTAAGTGAATCATGGAACACCTTTAATTACTTTTTCTCCACCCTCAGTCATATATTTTTGTCCCAGATTTCTGGAGAAAAAGTTAATTTCTCATTGTAGCAATGATTTTAAATTATTTATTCCATCCTTAACCAGTTTTACTTAATTTGTCACTGCATATTTGTATTAATTTTATTTATGAAGTGCTTGTATTTAAGCACTTAAAACTTGAAATAACTACGATAAATGTAATCACAGTCTCTAAGGGGAACATTGAAAAAAAATACCTGCATTGACTATCACTCAGCGGAGCTAAGCACAATCAGGAGCTCTGCCGCTGGAGAAGACAGCCAATAACAGGTGAGAGTGTGAGACCAATGCCAGTTTACCTATCCCATTGCAAGCTGTTGGTCTGTGCCCTGCTCCCGAAACAATACTATTACTGTGGTGCTTACTCAGAACAAGAAAGGTGAAGCATGGAGGGTATAAGCCTTATGGGGCAGCTTTGTTGTCTAGCTAGGCATTGTGGCAGTGTGGAAACACTCACACAAGTCGGACCCTAGCATAGTAGGCTTTGCTCATTGTCTGCTACATAGTGAGAGGAATAATAAGCGACTGTGAATAATCACCTTACTATCTGAAGAAATACTGTCTATTATTCTCAATCGTCAATTCCCATGGCTAGTGTCCTGAAATGTTGATGCAGAGGGCGAAGCAAATAGGCCAATCAGGGAAGGGGAGCTGAGACTGTAGGGTCACAAAATATCAATGGGACATAAAGAGTACAAAAAAACTATATCCTGTGTTTTCAGATATATAGTTAAATTGGTAAACATTTCAAATGTTTTGACCTAATAGACCCAGTCCCAAAATACAGAGACTGTATGACCGAAAGTACAGACTTACATATATAAAGTCCAATATACCTTTTCTTGGGATATTCCCTCTTCTCTGAGGTATTGCAATCTCAGAATTGATATACAGAATTTCATGGTTGTGGGGGTGCAAAAAGAAGTTTTAAGGAGAAGAGCGGTTTTTGAGATCCATTCTTCTCCTGTGTTTTCAATCTTGTTTTTTTTTTTTTTGGCTGGTCACCACTGAGCATTTCGAGTGACAACATTTCAATAGGCAGCCATTAAATCCATGGCTGTATGAGACACAGCAACATGCTTGAGTACAATAGTCAAATTATAAGGTTTCTAAAACTGCTGAAAACCTGTTTAGAAAAAATAGAGAGAGGGACGTATTATAAAACCACCGTACAAGGTAATATCAAGCATCTGAACAGAAAGAATGCTTGCACTGCTTGGAGTTGCCATTTTTAAACCCCAGAATGGAATAGAAATCAACCAAACACGTGACTATCAAAGA
This sequence comes from Protopterus annectens, assembly GCF_019279795.1. NCBI lineage: Eukaryota > Metazoa > Chordata > Ceratodontiformes > Protopteridae > Protopterus > Protopterus annectens. Next base: position 1,136,055,230 of record NC_056743.1, read on the forward strand.
AGAACAAAGCAAAGGACAAATTACATTTAGAACAACCTTTTTATAGCAGCTTAGTGTTTTCATCTCAAATTACTCACAAGACTTCATAGAAAGAAACAGACAAATATAACAACCTTTTAAATACTAAATCATTATGGACCATGGTTCATAAAAAAATCTAGTGAAGGCACTCAGAATAATAAAATTAGCAATACGTGAATTTAAAAACTGATTACAGTTTTTTTTAAGAGCATGTGCAAGATAAACATAATTAAAATACATCTAAAACTATAAAATACTACAGACTTCCATCTATATTAAAAGCACAGTAAAATGGACATGAAGCTGATGTCTTCTTAGCAGCTACATAGGATGCTAACGTTACAGAAAGAGCACAAAAAACTACAGGCCTTTTATACTTGTGAAACAATATATTAAAAGATGCACATATTTTAAGAAAGAAAAATACTAGAAAACAACAAAAATAATAAGTAAAAATAATTAACATAAAGAAGAACAATGCAGACAAAGCAAAAATCAAAGTAACACACAACTAAACCCTGTACCATACCTCTCAGCTGCTATGATTTAGGCATAGGGCTATAATTTTGACCCTCAGATTTAGCCTTGCTCTTCCTATATTTACAATGTTCTCATAAAGTCAGAGTAGTTTACGTCATTAGATACATAAACTAAGTCTATACAAAGATTCGCTACCACCATAGGGTCTAGAATTCCTCTTTCTGAGCTTCTGCTATGATTTTTTAAAAACCCCGTGCTATGATTTTAATGCTTAGATGTTGACAGATATGATCTAAACAAAACACCTCCATTATTAAAGCAGATGATGCACATACACATTAAATTACAAATGTTTTAATAAAAATGTTTGCATACTTAAAAAAGTTATAATTATTATTCTGTAGTAACACACATTTGCTTTGCATAACAGAAATTAAATTAAATGTGCAGAAATATTTAAATATACACAGAGAATATTCAGCTCCACAGGTTGATTTGATCTGTTTCTTTTTAGAAATGGTACTTAATAATAATGTTTTCATGTTTGGAGATGGGGTATATTTACAAAAACATGGCGTAGCTATGGGCACTTCTTGTGCCAGTAGCTACGCCAATATGTTCCTAGCACAATGGGAGGAAGATATGTTATTCTCTCGAGTTGAGTTCAGAGAGCATGTTATGTTTTATAGACGTTTGTAGACAATTTGTTTATTTTGTGGCGTGGGTCCTATCAAGAATTTGTTAGTTTCTCTGAGGTTATGAATAGCCTGCTAGAATGCTTGAAATTTACATACAAGTTTTCTTATAATTTTATAGAATATCTGGATGTATATGTTGAGAAGCTGGAACAAGGGATGATTAATACAGGAATTTTTCGCAAAACTTGTCACAGAAATGCTTTTCTGTTCAGGTCTAGCATGCATCCAGGCTACGTGTTCAAAAACCTTGTCAGAGGACAAGGTATGAGAGCTTTTAGAATGAACTCTTCGGAGACTGGGTTTCATTTGGAGTTAGCCAATATTGAAAAGAAACTGCTAGACAGGGGTTATACTCCAACAGAGTTAGAAAGACAATGGGAGGATTTGACCCTTCTGAGAGAGACTAAAGCAAAACCATATTATGGGCCTTTTAACCCCCTTGAAAGTTCAAGGAGTGTTGGTGGAGTTAACTTTACCAAGATTCCATTATATTATACCAGTGACATGGGATTGGTCACAAAGCTTTTTCAACAATATTGGCCGATCTTGTTGGTCGACAATGCGATTGGCCATATAGTAGGTAGCATGCCCAGGTTTAGATTTAGAAATCATAAGAATTTGAAGAGACTTTTATACACTACTCAAAGGGGTATGGAAAAGGTATGTGTTGGTTACACTGAACCATGTGGTTCTTGTAATTTTTGTCATTATATAAACACTACAGAAGTCTTTCAACATCCAGACTTAGGTAAAGATTTTTGGTTCAGAGGTGTTCACAACTGTATGACCCCCCCATGTAGTATATTTAGCGGAATGTGAATTCTGCAGGGTGTTTTATGTGGGAAAAACTAACAGGGTATTACGAGATAGAATGAGGGAACACATGTATAATATAAAGAAGTGTTCCCCTAATAATGCCCTGTCAAAACATGTCACTGAGCTAGGAGCACATCATACTTTTAAATTTAGGGTTGTGGAGGCAATTAAACCAAGTATAAGAGAGGGAGATGTTA
>NC_056743.1:1136062441-1136110171 GCF_019279795.1 Protopterus annectens
TGTTGCCTTGTAACTCCTATGATCCTGTGAACAAGCACATGAAGTAGAGGCAAAAGGCTAGAGGATCCAAAGTTTCTGCTTTGTACACAGCCAGTTGCTGTACTATTCATCCTTCTTCTGGACTTCCACCTTAGAAATCCAAATAAGAGCATTAAATAATATGCCCATTCACAGGTTTACTTCTGCACTTCCATGTTTACATGTGCACATAATCAGATGAACTTCTGTGTGACACAGGTTTGCTCAACTGGGACACACTACTGAATATTCAGTATTGTAAGCAGAGCAGGCGAAAAGGGTAACCATTTGAAATGCTGGGACCCGCTACAGCACTTCCCAAAATATGGAGAATAAATAGCAGAAACATTGGACTTACAAATACTATGTTCAAGATGCCATTTCTATATATATATATATATATTATATATCAGTTGGGGGGGCTTGCCCACTCTGCAAAAAGAAGTTCTAAGGAGAAGAGCAAGTTTTGAATTTGCCTTCTCCTATGTTTTCTGACTTTTTTTTCAGCTTTATTATGTAACAGCAAACTGTACTACAAAATGCTTAAAGTTCAACTCTGACATAAGAATTTTTTGACAGGGCACCATGCAGATAATAACACAAGTCATGTATACCTCATACTAAGAGCCTGATATTAAGGTACACTATAAAATGGGCCAGGATCAGTGAGATAACTCCACAATCCTAACAAAAACTGCAAATGTGACCATTTACTGGGTAGTAAATTATATTTCCTGACTTTAGTTACATTTAAGTTATGTTATAAAACATGTCAAATATAGCACATTTATATTATTAAACTAACGGTGAGTTTATTAAAAAAGAACCAGGTGCGGGACTGAAAGTGATTAAATGTTTCCAGAAAAAAGTGATAAATTTATACTATAAAAAGCATTCAGTGCAGTGCAATGAAGCTCTTTATTAGTATGTCAGCTGTAGTAAAACTTATTATAAAATGGGAATATGAGATACAATAAAACATTACTACTAAATCACATGCTACTCGGAATATCTTATGAAATAAATCTTGTGCAATATTATCTTATGAAGTACATTCATTGTATGTGTAATAAGTTATACAAAATGCAGTGTGATAATAAAATAGCTTGTAAGATGCACAATTTGCTTCATAACAAAAAAAATATAAAGTGTGGTGTAACACATCATAGTGCAGAACATCATCTGGCCTGGGGCACTTAAACAACAGGGTCCCTATTAGATCAATGAAAAGACTAAAGGTCGAACGGCTTAGAAATCGAAAAAGCCATTCTTCGGAATTGGTATTGTGAGATCACGGTACATTGAAGTTTGGAAAATTTGCCCTTTCCTCACTGTAGTGCGATCTCAGAGTTGGTATATATAATTAGCGGGGGGTGTGGAGGGCACCACAAAACTTATTTAGAAGAACAGCATTTTCAATCACTAGGCCATTAGATCTTTAGCCTTTTCGTTGATCTAATAGGGACCCAAACAATAGGGACTGGATCTACAAAAGAAAAGCATAGCCTAACTTCATGGGGAGATGAAAATGTTATCCAAGAGAGAAGATACACCTGTGTATCATTTTTCCATTATACATTTATATATATATATATATATATATATATATATATATATATATATATATATATATGGGATCTGTACAGATGCTTGACTGCATCTTTCACCGAATCCCAATTTGGTGAGCATACTTGCGCGAAAGTGCTTTTCACCGAAGCAGCACTTTCACGTAAGTATGCTTATTGTTCCAGTCGTGCTACGGTGCGGTAAGGGAAAATTCCCTTTTCCCCACTGTAGTATGACTTTGGAGCGAGAATATTAAAGTAGGGGGGTGTGGGGGGTGCAGGTGGGCTTGCATTCAAGTAGATTTTGTGTTTTTTTTAACATACTTTAACAAAAGCACTTTTTCAAAGAAAGCACTTTCGTTAAAGTGTGTTCGGTGGTAATGGATTTGGGCTTTTGATCTTTCGATCAAAAGTCCTAGCTCCATATATATATATATATATATATATATATATATATATATATATATATATAATGAGTACATTATAATTTAGTGCATTGTTTTTTGTTGTAGTGCTCACTGCATATGTAAAAGTTAATCAGGTACATGGTATAAGTTGGGAGATAGGCACCTTTACTAACAGATCATCACTTTTTGTTTATTTTGCTTTATTTACAGTGCTTAAAGTTTAATGAATGGTTAGTAGGTATCTCGTGAAAGTTTGCAGCTAAACAGCATGCCTTTTTCTTACAAGGTTGTTTGTCTATGAATGTACTGCAATGTGTTTAAAAGTAGTAGCTATATATTGCCTTTGATATTGACAAGATGTTATGGCCTATTTGTCTTTCCAGTTTGTATATAACATTTTATATTTGACAGAAGTTTGTGTTAGCCATTCATCTCAGTTTGCAGTGCTCAATATATATCACATAAAAAAACTGAGAATACATGAACTGCAGTGTTGTGAGCAGCTTTTCAGGAGAAAAGCACCAGATGCATTGTTTCAGCACTAGTTATAGAAGTTTGCATACTATACCTGTTTGTAGTAATCAAATATATATTACATCATCTTCAGTATGTCTGAAGCAAACTATAAAATAATAACAAGAAATAAAGAAATGGTCATCCTAAGTGAAAGACCTGGTCTGGTAGCATTTTTAATTGAATCTAGAAGAAAGGCTGCTGTTAAAAAATGGATACCTAGGAGGGCATATAAAAGATGGCGTGATAGTTACAGGAATCGATCAGAGAAGGTTAGAAAAGATTGGGAAGAGAGACTGGATAAAAAATTCACTGCACTTACCTGCTGGACTGCTCTGTTCCACTACTTAAAATATTTCCATAGAATTCTGGCCTTCAAAAATACACTTGAAAACATATTTTATCAACTAAAACTTATACCTTTCATTGCTAGTCCATGACTAAATGCAAGCCTTCATTGAATCAGCTTGTTTGCATTGTTTTACTATATTAGTGTTGTACAAATAAAACTTCATTTGACTTATCTTAAGATTCCTTAAGCCACACTGGTAGTGATACTCGTAGTAATTGCATATCTCATTCATGTCTACAGCACATTATTTATTTGACATTTAAAGTATATTATAGCTCCTTACTGCATCCTGACATTTTTTTTGGGACTGGCTTCCTTAATTAACTGATTTACTAAAGCATAAGAGTAGACAAGGTGTAAGTAACAGAATGACACTAAGACTGTTAAATTAGTATGTCCAGCAATGGAGATATTATCGCTGTTTTAACTTGTTATTCATTATTTCATATTTGCATTCATATTTTCATAACTAAAAGATGTACACATGGGAAGCAGAAAAATGCATTGTCCATATATAGTATACTGTATTCAAGATATTGCTGTTTGCTAGTAATTTTAAGATATACAATATTTCCATATGTACTTTACTATTTCCAAAAAAGTCACCTATTAAACTATTGCATGATCAGGAGAAACCATAGATGATGTTACAGAAAATAGTCATTAAAAATTTGTACTGTTAACATTTAGATTTCCTTTTTATATGTATTCCCAATCTGTGTGCTATGAAAAAAGCTCTATGTAAGAACTTCCAAGAGAAAATTCTCCAGAATAAAGAAGTAGTTTTGAAAGACGAGGTAAGGATCTTAACTCTATTTCTATCTCGTATGATCCTGTATATTTCTTTGTCAAATAGTTACACCATTTTGAGAACATATCTGAACATTTTTACAAGCTTTGTAGTCTGATATGTTTACTTTAAACACATTTTTGTTTTTTCTCAATGCTTAAATTCCAGGTTGTATCCCAAAGTTTCATAATACTCCTTTATGTCTTTGCTGTTGCCAGTAAGATTATTAATAGACATTGAAAGAGTTTATCTACCCCTTCTTTCACTAAATATCACCACTGCTGTTTATCAAGATGAGAATGAGCAATATTACTACTGAGCTTTACTGCTGGTTAATATTAAATTCTATTTTAGACAAATATTAGCAACATTTTTATATCCTTATCTGTGTGATAACTATATTCGCATCTGATGTAGACATTTTGTATATAGTCTGTGTGTTGTTTATTTTATTGTTTGAACATTTCAAAACATATTAAAAATGTTTTAAAAAAGAAAATGGTCATTGAAAGCTGTGCTGTAAATTGTATACCTTGAGAGATATTGTTATTTATATTGTTAACTATTCAAATAATTGTGATTTTGTTTACTTTTGTAACTATCATGATAAACAAACATGTAGAAAATAATTTCTTGTATCATGTAAAAGCTCAAATTTAGAGCAACAAAAGTGATCTGACAATTCTTGTCTAGGCTGCACATCTTCTAAGATATGAAAACTGTTTGTAAATCTTTAAAGAAAAACTATACTTCTGGATTTGTGTGTACTACAATCCCTTATAGTATTGATGTAAAGACTGTCAATGCACTACTTTTTCTAATTGCAAATAAGTTTTTTTTTACTCATAACATCACTGTTCTTACTTTTTTAATATAGTTACTGCTCACAAGATATTTTCATTTGTTTGACTTGTGATTTCGAACTTCGTTTTTCAGAAAATGCTATGGAGTGTAAGGATGTGTGTAGACTTTGGGAAGTAGTACATTCTACAGCTAAGATAAGGTAATGGAATATGCTAGAACTTGAATAGGGAAAACACCAGTCAGAAGTTGCACTTCATTTTAAAGGAACAGAGCATTGGAGTAGTATCTCCAGAGTAACATGATAGGAGGGATCCCTGTTGTAGCCATATCTCCAGAGCCATGATAACCATTATAGTACAGTAAGAGGAACAATACAGGTACGCTTTTGTTACATTTTCATCAACACCAAATGGTGTGGCTTCTGTGGTGAGCTTTAGTTTCAGAATGGAAATTTCCTGTCAACAGAGAACAGAGATGCCAGTGTGATACCCCCTGTGCCCAAAATGGAAAACTCCTATTACTGAAGTTCTTTGTGGTGAGTTCTTTGTGGTGTTATGCAATTCCAACTTGGAATATTTTTATTAGTAGAAAAATAAGCCAATCTCTGGAATCCCACACTTTCACAAAATGGTCATAACTAATCAGCAGTTAAAGTAAGCATTACAGATACCTGCATTCTGTTTTTGCAAAGGGATATGTGGTGATAACTCGTGACATATACTGAAGAGAAATATCTATCCTATTAATCCAATCCAATGTCTAGTAACTGCAGCCAGTTGAGACTGGTCAGACATAAATGTACTTCAGTGTCATGCTTTATTCTCCAAGTGAAATATATTCCATGGTGCACGTTATAGGTTAAGCATGCTTAAGATGGGATCAAACTTGTATGACATACATCTCATGCTTATGAAATTTTGTACATGGCAATTTCATGTTTTGTAGTAAATCAGACTTCCTTGTTTGGAGTCATTCCATATTTTGACAAAGGCGCACATTCCTGTAAATGCTTGAATACTTTCATAACCAAAGTCCCTCCCTCTCACACACACACACACACACACACACACACACACACACACACACACACACACACGTGCACACACACTACACATACACACACACAGACACACACACACACACCCACGCGCACACACACACACACACACACACACACACACACACACACACACACACACACACACACACACACACAAACACTCACATACTGCTGTGCCTACTTAATTACACTAGTAGATCTGCAAACATAAGTACAGTAGGTACATGTGTGCACATTTGTAGCCCAACCACATAAAATTGGGCTACCTGTATGGAAAATTATTGCAGCAACACAATATCATTTCATTTAGAAAGGAAACCATACATAAAGCCCTTTCCTGCAGCTCTATGTGGTTCTCACATAAACTGCTGTTTTATGGTTGCAAAAAGGTTGTGTAACCTTTAAAAGAAGAGGCATTGACATGTAAAGTTAAAGAAACATACAGATCAAATTCAGGATAAGCATTGTTTGTTTTTCTTTGTCTTATCTCTTTAAATGTATCTTATAGCTCACTTATTTAAACATGTTTTGTGCATAATAACTCAGAATAATTCTGGATTATTAACAGTGCAGTATTCTCTGCAGAATAATTAATCTGTACCAAACATTCTAAAGTAGCTACTTTTCAGCTGCACTTACCAGGGAAAATCCTACCAAGAATGTACTTTTCCTGTAAGATCGTATATACTTGGAAGTTTAGTTTACTTGATACCAACTCAAATTACAACTGTATAGGTTTCAAATACATGACAATGTTTCTTTGAGATCTCAGTTTGCTGCATCTACAAAGTTCCATTAAACAGAATAAAAATAACACAAGAAAAAAATAAAATAAAATAAACCGCACAAAACAAAACTAATTAAAAGGTGCAGATTTGAAGCAATCTAAACAAAACAAATCAGCTGGTAAAAGCCCTTCTCCATTAGATCTATTTCAAACGTAGCTACCTTTAAACACATAGATAAAGAATTCCTATGCAAAAATAGTTCTTGTTATGCACCAGTCCTGGTGAACACTCTCCAACCTATCCACTCTTGCTTTCTGTCCTTCCTTCCATACCTTCTTCAACCACTACTGCCGTCTTCATCGTTTTCTTCTTTTATCTCATTTCCTTTCTATCTCTCCAGTACCCTCTTTTTTCCATAGCTCTCCCAAACTCTGATTATTATATTTCTTGTGTCTCCTTTCCCTACAGTTAGCCTTTTAGCTCACTTTCTCTCCTTATCACACCCTTTCTCTTTTCCTCACCTTTTATTTTCCTTCTCTCTGATCTTAGTAGCATTTAATAATCACACTGATTTTCCATTCCAAGAAAAACGTGTGTGTGTGTGTGTGTGTGTGTGTGTGTGTGTGTGTGTGTGTGTGTGTGTGTGTGTGTGTGTGTATGTATGTATATATATATATATATATATATATATATATATATATATATATATCTTTGAAAAGAGTTCTTCAAAGGTTCTACCTAAGCAATGTTCAATATGTTTGAAGTTATTGTACATTATCTGATTTATTTTAATTTCATTGCCATATTTTTGAATTCATTTTTGGTGTATTGGTGTATAATGTGTACTTATTTCTGTAATATCTTTGTCTAAATATTTTTGGAAATATTTGTATTTCCTTCTTATGAATATGGAGCTTTCCTCTCCAGGCCTTCACAGAAAATGGATACTTTTTGCCCCAGTTGGACTTTTCCAGTAAACAAATGTTAATAAATATTTGTTTTGGATGAAAATATCCCCCTGCATTCCCCCATGTGGGGACTAGGCCCCTTACTCCATTACTTTAATATACCAGCTCCAAGATCACACTAACTCAATGAAAGAGCAAAGCACGTGTTAAATTGTATTTTGCCAATCCATGTTTTCTGCACGTAAGAGCAGGAGTTACAGCAGATCATTGACGAAACAAAATCAGTGAGAAGGCAGTTTGGTATAAACACTCCTTCAGAAAAACTAATGGGCAGAATTACATACCAAACAAAGTGGGATCAAATGACAGCTGAACAAGAATTTCATAATGTCTCACTAATAAGTGCCTATAGCTCCTTTTAGAATTGATTTATTAAAAAATAAGCAAACTGTCATATTTCAAATGTGCCTATTCCAGATGAAGGAGTCAAAGCTCTAATTGGGATAATTGGGATATGCTGCTATAATCCATTTGTTTTGTTTGCACAGTGAATCCTCTTCTAGCTTCTTTTATAGTGCCTTGTTTTAGTAACTACCAAGAAAGGGATTAGTAGGGTTATTGCGTACGCAGAAGGGGTATATTTTAGACTGATAGAAAAGGGACTGGCATCTGTTATTCAACGCATCCACATTTATTTGACTGTTTTCTTTCAAATCAAAGATTTATCATTATGTATGACGATGTTATTAAAAATAGAGTACATTGGTGGATGTTTTGTATTTTGGCGAGTAATAAGGGTGTTCCAGTCAGCTGTGTTTGGATTAGGTTAAAATAAATATAATTTTTTTTTGTAATATTTCTTTACATGTTTATTTAGGGAAACAACCATCACTGGCCCATCTGATCCCTTGTGGAGCAACAGCCAATGACAGGACTATCATCCAGGTAGACATCAGGGTCCCACCGCCATCCCAAAAGCTCCTAATACCCCTTACAAGCCTCCCATATAACTGACTCCACTGCCCTCTGACTTATTTGGTACCCCATAGCAGCACATTTCTCTGGCCCAGACTCCTTTTTTGTAATGTAGAAAACCTTACTCCTTGGCATGAGTTAAGTACTTTGTTCTATGTTAGCAGTGGCATCTCGTATATCGTATATAGTTATGGTTAAGTAGTCTGTTTTATGTTGTCCCACTATATTTGAACTTTAATAGAGCTGCTGACATTACAGCTGCAGCCCTAAACTTTGTCTAGACGTGCAAGTAAATTTAAATTTTTTGATGTCAGGTTGAAGGGTTTCTATATTTCTTTATTACACTTTCATGCCTGTGTGAGAGAGGGTGTGTGTGTGTGTGTGTGTGTGTGTGTGTGTGTGTGTGTGTGTGTGTGTGTGTGTGTGTGTGTGTGTGTGTGTGTGTGTCTGAGTTGTTACTTTATTACTCACAGCCTACACTAACTGGACTTTTTGCCAAAAACCTTCAGTGTGGGTTTGCCACCCATATTTTTTGCATCACATATAGAAGTGAAACCATTTTAATAACCATTTTAATAACAAAAAACTTATTTCTTTCATATATGTTACAGATCAAAAGCAGAATATCTTTGTTACTACATAGTTTTTTCTCTCCTTTTTAATTCACTCACCTGTCAGCATTTCTACACAACCTATTTTTTTTTTTTTTATTATTCTTGGGTTTGTTTCTTATTCAATGACTTGTTTTCCTTTCACCAAAAACTGATTAACAGTTAGCAAGAATTAGACCTCAGATATGAATGGGGAAAATCCTAGATGGAGTGAATATATATTTGGATAATGAGCAAAATTACTAATCTACCCACTTCTCAAGTCAGAATCTTCAGTAAAGTAAAGAGAGGCATTTTGTATTGAAACTTTTAAACCTTAAGACAATTCCTGGGGCTGCATCTACCATTTCTGTTAATCTGCAATATGTAATCATTCACACACACACACACACACACACACACACGCACACACACACACACACACACACACACACACACACACACACACACACACACACACACACACACACACACACACACACACACTCACACTCATGCATGACTCATGCACACACACACAATCGCACACACACTCACACACACACACACACACACACACACACACACACACACACACACACACACACACACACACACACATACACTGTATTGCCCTGACTGAAGAAGGATTTAGAGTATCCATTCCCATTCCTTTCTGAAGGAATTCACTTCATTTCCTGTACGTGTTGATTTGTGTGCAGCTTGCCAAAACTCGAGTAACTTTTTAGGAAGTCTTTGAACCATACATTCATCCCTCCCTCCCACAGTGCTATGATGTGTCCTTCTGATGTTTTCCCTGTTTTCATCTTTCTTGGTGTCAAACAGACACTGTATCTTGACATCTGTAACCAGAGCCAGACATGGTTAACTCTGTCCATCAGTTCTGCTCCAACAGCAGTGTAAGTAGAAAGTTCTCTTCTAGACTACATCTTAGAGCATGTAGGAACGAAAAAATATATATTGATATTTGATAAGTACTGCTTAGCCAAGAGAGGTTGCTATTTCCCCTATTTATTGTCTAAGTGTCACATGTTAGTAAGCAGTCATTTCCCCCTTAACATCATAGTAATTGTGGTCTGCATGTCATGCATATTCTTAATTCTGTTATTACATCATAGTACCTATTTTTTCTGCCAGCTTGACCATGACCTATTCAGTCCTCAACCTTTCCCAATGAAACATCTCATATTACTCTGTGTGGGGTCCATCATTTCCTGGCAGAGTATTGTTTAGATGACCACGGTTGCTCTAACAGTTGGTTATGGAGTCAAGCACCTAGAAGACATCATCCATACCTTGTGAGGAATTTTACATTTATTTTCATATTTCCATGGCTACTCCTGCAGGTTGAGTATAAAGGCATGCAAATGTCACAGTCATTTGTGTCTCAGCAATCTTAGTGCCATCTTACCACATGTTGTATTAACAGCTGCATCTTGGGTGCCTCATATTAGCCTTCTGGTGGCCAAATGAGGAGGTTTCTCAGTCAGAAAATCTGCATCATGCTTTCATCCATACCTTTTCTATGTAGCACCTCAAGTATTAAGTATGCAACTCACAAAAACAGTTGTGACTGTATCATAGTTTGAGTACCATAGTCAGAGATATGGTCTCTAAGTCAACAGAGCTGCCTTCATCCTCACCATTGTGATCCTTTTACCTCCAGGGACGGCTACTCCAGTCATCCACAACCATTTCAGTGAAGCAAATTGTTCATCTCCTATGAGCTAGTCACCATATTTGTCCAGGCTGTGTCCATTTTTTAACACAAGTATCCTTATGAGCTCTCTTGAATCCTTCCAGTCATTAAATTGTCAGTCACATCCCCTTGATTTTAAAGAATGCACATACTAATTTCTTCGAGCATCTTTTCTAAGGATTTTGTTACACGCTGAGCCCAACTCTCATTCCCATCTTATAGTATGACTGGTTGATGCCAGATTCAAGCAGACTTGTTTTGACATAGTCAGTATTATAAAGTCTGTTTACCGAGACAGAATATTCATTTCATACAAGGCAAAGTAGATTTGGCAATGCATAGCTATTCCCATCAGCTGTTAGCTGAATGGAAAGTTGCATGGTGCTGATTCCACATTATATTTTATTACTTAAGATACCCTTAAGAAATCAGCTGAGACAAACAGCATTTACTATGTTATGTGCTTGAATTTTATCTGAGTTATTTAATTATATTTTGCTGGGGGGGGGGCAATGTAAGAAAGACCTTGTTGGAACTCAATAATGTTTTTTTTTTCCTGGGGACCTATCAGTTTAAGAGCATCATTTTACTCCCCCACCCCCCCCCCTTTTCCACTTTCACCACAAACTTGCTTAATACTCAAGATAGTAAATCTTTGACAGGTATTGTTATATATTAATTCCAAACCTGTATTATTTCAGGAAACTTCCCTTATCCTAAGGTAGAGCAGTCTCAGAGTTAGTTAAGTTAATATAATCGCTTCTCTCTCATCCCAGAGACAGGACTTGCTATTCAATTTTTTTTTTTTTTTGGTATTATAATGGTTATCACCATCATAGTTAACATTTTAGACCCACCACTGTAAAGTTATAAGGATACTGAAGAAGATGTTCAGGACTGCAGTTAAGACTATCACAGGTGGCACCTGGGTTCTGAAGCCACAGTGAATAAAAAGCCATCTCTATTTCTGCTGCCAGATAAACATGTATTTATTTATTTATTAATGTACATTAGTATGTATTCATTTTTAAACAGGGTAGAGCACTCATTCACGTGGGCAATATTCAGGCTCATCCTGGGGAATGATGGTGTGTATCCAATGAAATTATGACATAAATGCGAGGAAAATACAGTGATGCAGAAATAATGCATTACCTTACTCCTGGCACAGTTAAATATGTATTTGGTTATTTTAAACTATACAAAGAAAAGTGCCAACTCAGAATAACTGTAATTCAAACACTAACATAAACAGGAAGATACATAGCAAAAGCAGGAAGCATATATTTTAGGTGAGACTGACACAGCTTTGTAAGAAGATCAGTCATAGGAGATTGCCATTCTAGCAGCTGCCAGGGTTTTTAATTTCTTATGGCTCAGTTCCTCACCCCTCGGTGGTTCTATGTCTGTTGACAAATAAGACGGTATACAATACACACATCCCAACTGTTGCTAGGTACAAAATTCCTTTTCTTCAGTGCCAATACTCCAATGAGTCAGACCACCTCCCTCCATCCAGGATGGGTAAGTGGGCATTGCCCACTGACTGCTATCCTCTGCCACCTGGCTGTTCCAGTTCCTGTGCCACTGAGTGAACATGGGTCACCTAGGTTATAGGACTCTGTCCCACTACACCATGGAGCCAGTTACAGTTTTATGAGAATAGCATTATCAGCCTCTGCAGCAGAGTCTGTGCTACGTGTCCAACACATGCATATACTATACTGACACAGTTCAGTTTTGCATAACCACCTGAGACAGAAAATTACAAAATATTAAAGTGTTTATTAAAAATATAATGCAAGTACTTTAAATATTACAAAAAATAATGTATAACAAAAATGTTAACTCTGTGCAAGTTATAGTATTCCATATAAAGCTTTGGGAAAATATTATTTTTCATATAATTTCTGTCAAGTTCTTTTTGTCTGGTTTAACTTTGCTAGCACTCCTCAAACCCCATTTGACTACAGGTTTTGGTAGCATGGATTATTTACTTATTTATTTTATACATCTGTTTACTGGTTAAGTCATGTGGCAAGTGTCCCTTTTAACTAGTGACCTGGGAGCTCTGTCTGGTCAAGTTACTTGCTTAGAGTCAGACAGCAATCCAATGGAGGTGGAAGGAATCATAGCCTATACTTTTGATTATAGAGCTAAAACGTGATTTGTAAGTTAGAGTAGTCACATGATCTGTACATGGAACAGTCAGAGTAATCACATGATTTGCACATGGACTAGTCAGTGTAGCTACATGACCTGTTCATGAAACAGTTAAATAAGTCATATAAAAAATACAGGAATCTCAGTACACAGTGTCCATCATAATTAAATGTTTCGGGGGATAACTTGTAAATGGGCATTTCACATGAAGAAGTCTGGTTTGCAATTGGTTCACACAGCTGAGTGCTGAAAAGGGGCAGTTAGCTCCCTGTGAACTGATACTGAAACAGCGGTACAAGTGAAAACATGCTACAGAAGAACAGTATTTGCTTAACATTGTTTGAATTTGCTTTGTCTCTCAATCCTAGCATAGAAGGAGGCTGAGTTTGTACTCCACAATGTGCCTAGTTTGAAAAATCACATAAAATATCAGCTTTGAATATGCAAGGCACTACAGATATATGTGTGTGTGTGTGTGTGTGTGTGTGTGTGTGTGTGTGTGTGTGTGTGTGTGTGTGTGTGTGTGTGTGTGTGTGCGTGTGTGCGTGTGTGCGTGTGTGTGTGTGTGTGTGTGTGTGTGTGTGCGTGCATGTGGGTGTGTGGGTGTGTGTGCTGACAATTTAATTGCCTAGGTTTCTGACACCGCCATTTCATTTATTATTATTACTGCTCCAGTTTCCAGCATGCCTTTTGCAACCTGTCCTCCAGCAGTCAGGTATTCCAAAGTTGACAGAATGCTACAGCAGTAGCATGCTGCAATGAGGTAGTTTATTTGGATCTGGAGTCTTAAGACCTGACTAAGCCCCCCTTAGAGGTATATGCACAAGTTAAGTTGGTACAGGTACTAGTAAGCATGATCACTTGGTTTGTACCTTGTTTCCCTAATAAGCAGAACAGCCTCCAAAGTTTGGGTCAACTGGTGACCACTGGTAAGGCAAAATATAAATACAGTGCTAGGGCAAGCTTTCTGACATACAGCCTTTGCTCCACATATGATTAGGGTAATTGGAGCCATGTAAGTGGGCTTTATCTGATAGAAAATTCAATTCAGCATTTCATGGCATATGAATTTTGATGTTTGTTAAAACAACATAATCAAAAACTGTATGATGAGCTAACTATCGATAAAATAATTTGGACATTGGCCTGTTGCCATTAGTGCGTTTTCCAAATGTGGTTCATCACTGGGTGGTGTAGGACATGGAAAAACGAAACCTAACACTTCAGTGTGAACTCAGATCTTCTCTTCTGTATTTATACTTGTGTGAGAACTTTCCTCTTGATGTGTTCCATTTTTCGTCTATATAAAAAGGACATTAAGTACTGGAGTGACAGGTAAACATTTTGTGAAGAACTACAGTAAAGAAACAGGATCTAATGCATTTGTGTATAGCTGTTAACATATTATCTGCCCGCATTATTTCTTGAATTGCAAACACATTTATTGTCCAGCAAAACCAGTCATGCACAATGATGTAACTGTTCCTCCAAAAGTTTGTCAATGGGACTTGAAATGTCAAAAGAGAAACTTAGGAAACACACTACAGTAGAAACCCTGAAAAGGACTATTGTCTTGTAGCTGCATTTATGTACACTGTATCACATAGCATACGGGTAAGCATGTAGGACTAGCCAGTGACTAGGTTTTTTTTCTGCCTGCAGAACCTTGTCATTTGCTTTCCTGTGTCTGTGGTTGCTCTTCCTTGCATTCAGAACACCATGCAGGTAACACAATTTGGTGCTTCAGACGATCATAGACTACAGTAATAGTCAGCCGCCTCCCTACTGAAATGTTGGCACTCCAAATGCCGAGTGCCAACACTCTGAAAAAATGGACTGAAAATGCAGAAGTGCAAATCTCAAATATTGCTCTTCTCCTTTGATTTCATTTTTGCAAGGAGGCAAGCCTCCTATACCTACAAACGTAGATATGCTAACTCTGAGATCACCATACCGCAGAGAAAAGGAATATCTTGAACAATAGCCATCTGGGACTTGGTATATATGAGTCCATTTTTTGGCTTTTCAGTCTCTGTGTTTCAAGACTTGCTCTAGCAGGTCCTGTCATTTCAAATTGTTACCTAGTCAGCCATACAATGCAGTCCATCTCCAGATCGTGCTTATCAACTGTTATGGGAGAGTTTCTTTCCTCTACTGCATAGCTGAAACAGAAAGAATGTTCCAGACATGTGTACTTATTCCCATTAGTTCATTACTGGTAAAGTAAACAGTGAATTCTAAACTACTAAAATAAGACTAGACAATGATGACTGCCGCACACCTGTGGTTTCTACCGTACTCTACCAAATGAGATGCAAGAGTTAAGTCCTTACCTAACACGCGGTGGTGGTGCTGCGGTAGCGTTGTCGCCTCACAGTAAGACATTGACCGGTTCGATTCTCAGCTAGAGCGTCTTCTGCGTGGAGACATGCGTGAATGGGCGTACCTTCATTGAAGGTTGTGCATCAGGGCTGGTAACTCGGCATGTAAAAATCAACTACCAATCATTAGTGGACCAGAGTTCCAGTGTGGCGAACCCTAACCAGGAAAAGCCGAAAGACACAACAACAAAGGAACTACTAGTGCCAGAAAACCAAGAATCAAAACAAAATGCATCAGTGCCACAAGCCACACAAAGAAATTCTCAGAAATTACACAAAGTAAAGAAATAAAAAAAATTATTAAACTTAACTGCTTTTGTCCAAAGAAATCAGGAGGACTTCATCTGAACTCATTTTGCAAACTATCACAAGTATAAATAACTCATCATGTGTCTAAACATTACCTGAGTTCAAAGTGCACTTGCCCAGTAAAATAAAATAAAACAAAAAGACAATTATTCACATTTTAAAGATGGCAGAAAAAAATAACTTGTTAGTATGAAAAACAAGAAAGTTAACAAAATGCAGCCTGATATAAATTAATGCAAATTAGGCACTGCCTACCCCTTTCCAAAGCAGAAGTTTGGTGAAAAAAACGGTGTTGTTTCTAATGGAGAGGCCAATGTTGTAAATAACCATCAGGAATTTAATGGAGGAGCACAGATTCTTTACACATAGAAGAATTTCTACTTTAACACTTTCTGCAAGGATAGCAAGCAGACAATAGAATGGACAGTGGAGAGACAAACAGCCACAATTGGCTAGAACAACCAAACAGGGAAGTGGGAAAGGCAGATGGAGAGTAGAATTAGCCATGCCACAGGCTGATTATTCTAATAATGACCTCTACACCTTCATGGTTAGTTCTGCTTTCACTGAAGGGACTGAGTTTCTGGCTGTCGTAACAATCTGTGATGATTAATGAACTTTCCTCTAGAACTTTTTAAATGTATAATGTCCAGTTTCATGGTTTCTCTGATAGTAACTGTGTTAAAAGTGATTAGATAGTGTTACCTGAATCTGCATTGA
This sequence comes from Protopterus annectens, assembly GCF_019279795.1. NCBI lineage: Eukaryota > Metazoa > Chordata > Ceratodontiformes > Protopteridae > Protopterus > Protopterus annectens. Next base: position 1,136,078,445 of record NC_056743.1, read on the forward strand.
TGGGACAACCACTTTTTTAAAATTCTGTATCTCACATGAACATCAACTACCTAGATATTACCACTAGTAAGAATACTGATGCAACTTTATCTGTTTTGACTATCCACAGCAAGTCCACATTCTCTAATTCATATTTCACTTTTAAAATCACCACCCTTTCTGGCAAAAGAAAGGGTTTGTCAAAGGGCAAATGGTGAGGCCTGCAAGGATAATTTCAAGATGGCATTACATTAAAGAATGAGTGAAAATTTTGAAATGGATGGTTTTAAAAGGAGGATATCTCTACCATCCTCTGTCAATACTAATATTGAAAAGTTTGGAAAAGAACACGACCAAATATAGATCAATTCTGGAGAAGGGCTACCAGAAACGAACAGTTCTAGAAATAATCTGCTAATGTTAACTTTAGAACAATGGGTCTGATACTTATACTATAAAAATACGATGAAAAATAACTAAAAAATGTTATTGCTTTGATGGAGCCATATAAGATGCATATAAACATAAAAGAAAGACTAGAATTACAGGCATGCAAAGCAACTGGAAGTAAAAGCACTGGAAAGGGACTAGTGAAATGTGACTATTCAAACAGTCCAAGTTTTTACACAGGATCGAAAATGAAATTTGAACATGTTAACAAATTAATCACGATTCAAAGGAAACTATACCTGTTACACTAAAGGAGTAATTCATTTATATTTGTTTGATTATTGGAAAGAACTATGCATATTTATGAACACAGTTATGGTATAGAAAACAGTAATAATGCATACTTTAGACAGACCCTGCAGTGTAAACAGTATTTGTAAGTTTTTGTTTGTCATTCTGTAGCATTTTCCCATCTTACCCAGGGGAGGACTATGGGAACTGAAATTACTGTACAAATAACTGATTTGACAGCTTCTTTTTAATGCAGGGCAATCACCTGAGCTAAATGACAATATATATTTTAATAATGCATTAAAATTGATCCCTATCAGTTGATCAAGTTTTTAGAAACTTGAACTCCATATGGTTGACACCATATGAATGAATTTTTAAAAACTCAAATCTTTTGAATGGAGATTGTGGTACAGCAATGATCGGGGAACTTATTCTTTTTGCTCACTGTAGTGTGATCTCAGAGTTTGTATATACAATTCGCCTGTGATGTGGGGTGCAAGCAGGCTTGCCCCCCTGCAAAAACATAAAAGAGTATTTTTTTGGTTTAAGTTTTCAGAAACTCAATCATATGGTCTCTTTGATATTTTTTTCAAGTTTCCGAAAACTCAGTCATCTGACATAGACCCATTAAAATTATTTGCTATTAAATTATGAAACATAAAACTGTGAAACTTTTTTACCATACTGTATTTTATTAATATTTGTTATTTATTGCTAAAATTTTTAGAATGCTTGGTTGTTACTTATCAAACAAAAAAATCATGTTTCATCAGAATGGTATTTTTATAATTAATTCAAGAAGTATTTCATTTGCAGTATGAATGCTTGGATTTTTATTTTATTGGGAAAGTACACTTCAAACTCCAGTAATTTCAATAAGTTATTAAACCTGTTGCATTTTGTCAAGTCAGTGCTGATGAAATCCTATTTTTTCAAAAGAAAGCGCTTCATTTAATAAAAACATTTATTTATTTATTTCACAAATTCATGGAATTTCTGAGAATTGGTTTGCAAGGCTAGTAGCACTGGTGCATTTCTTTTTAACTCTGAAAGGATACCAATACACTGTATATATGTATGTATCAACAAAAGCCAGAAAAGCATGCTCCATGCTTATGTAATATGAAGAACATATATTGGCATTTCAGGGAGATTATTGTTTCACTTTATACTTCACTAATGAGATCTGCATTGAATATAATGTTTCTTTTTGTAGCCCTCAAACAAACTCCCTGTAACAACTTGAGATGGTACCATAGTTCTATAACAGGAAAATCATAGAGCTGAAAAACTGCAAACATCTGGAAAAGCATACTAATAGGTTATTTAGAGGGCAAAACTGCCTGGCTTAAAATACATCTGCTCTGACTCTGCTTGACATATGTATCTAGAACTTACCACTGTGGGAGTTAATAGCAAATCAGGAAACCTGTGCCAAGTACAAAGACAGATAATTGATAACTGATATCAATAATTGAAAGAAATGGCAGTTACTTCTTCCAAAATTATGGATAAGATTCAAGTTGTAATCACAAGATGTCAGTCATTAAATGACATTCAATGACATTCAATATAATCCTAATACACAGACACAGACACACAGATACACACACACACACACACACACACACACACACACACTCTCTCACACACACACACACACACACACACACACACACACACACATATATATATATATATATATATATATATATATATATATATATATATATAAAAGCAAGTATGGACAAATTCTTTAAGAGTCCATGTTCTGAGACACATTACCAATCAACAATATAACTTTACCTCTGTGTCTAAATAATTTGGAATCATTATTTAAAATAGTTCCACGCAGTGAAGTACATCACTGAAACAGTATGACTTGAGTCCTCATATTGCAACATATATTTAATTGCACTATCCTCTCAAGATACTGTGGTTTTGAAACTGCATTAGCCATTAGATGGATGTGCCAGAACTATATTTCTAGAGGAAATCTTTCATCACAAATTATGAACTCATCAATGTCTGATCCCTGGTGAAAGCAAAACATATTGTGAAATGATCCTCTAAAGTGGGAAACAACAAAACAATAACAGCATCGCAGAGTTCATGATGTCACTGCATGCTTTCTAGGATGGCGCAGTGGTGCAGTGGTAGTGCTGTCGCCTCACAGTAAGAGGTTCTCTGGTTCGATTCCCGGCTCGGGTGCCTTCTGTGCGGAGTCTGCATGTCCTCCCTGCGTTTGTGTGGGTTTCCTCCGGGTGCTCCAGTTTCCTCCCCCGTTACAAAGACATGCATCTGGAACATTTCTCCCCAGGCCACTGCTGAAAATTGGCTCATTCCAAGTCGGAATGTCCCGGTTAACAAATATAAAATAAAATAAATAAATAAAATAAATATTAGTCATTGTCTCTGTCCTAAACAAGATGGACACTTCTACCAACTGGCTAGGTAATGGACCACATACTGTCATCAATATGCATTTAATATTTCAAGTCTGCCAAATTCTAAAATGGTAAATTCCTTTGCACAGAAATGAGCTCTCCATGAACAGGACATGTCAAACTATAGCATAAAAGTAGTCTAATTGGTAGGTTTGTTATCTATAGGCTATAGTTGGCTCACTTGAGTGGCTTCAGTAAGGTTTGCCAGTTTAGCTCTCAGAAACAATAATAAACTAAAAATGCACACAGTAATTTCATTCCACAGTAAGATACTTACATACTGTGAAGAATTCAGAAAAAAAACTGAGGGTACAGAACATTGTTATATCATCAATTTTTTACAGACAATTATGACCTGAAGAAAAAACTAAAACATGAATGCTAAAGGAACTCTAAAATATGTAATATACTTATATATTTATGTAGATGTCCTTATCAGTAAATAATACACTACAGAAAGTTATTCTGTCTTTAATGACTATTGACAAAACAGCAGCTAAATGGTATAGTTTCTAATTTTTTAAGGGTCATTAGCCACTGATGATACAGGAAATGGTAGTTAATCCTCTGGGGCAGATTAAATAATGTATATGTATGCTATATACACACACACACACACACACACACATATATATATATATATATATATATATATATATATATATATAAATATATATATATATATATATTATATATTATATATATGTGGTTTCACTTCAGGATTTTGAGCTACTGAAATATCAAACTTCAGTAGCTTGAGACCAAAGTGTTGAAACTGCACTTGCGAGAAAGTGTAGAATGCCAAGTGTGGAAATGACGAATGCAGAAATGTCGAATCCACAGAGTGGATGTAGCTGGAAATTCAGGTAAGTGATATTTTACTAGAGGTTTTGGGTAGGGATTTTTGTGAGTGTCAATGTGTTTGGAGTTTTTAGGTGTGGGTTGGGGTAGATAGGTAAGATTATGAGTGTGTAAGTGTTGCGAGTGGTGGTATTTGTACTTATGTGATGTGTGTTTGTGCAAAGGGAGTGTAGAGTGTGTAGTGGTGGTTTTTGTTTGTTTGTGTTTTTAGTGTGACCTCAGAGTTAGTATATATAAGTAGGGGGGATGTGGGGTGCAGATGGGCTTGCCCCCCTGCTTTTATGTAGGGTTAGCAGTTGTTTGTTTTGTTGTATTTGTGTGTGTTTTGTTGGTTTATAGTGTAGGGAGGAAAGTGTATGTGTGCTTGTTTGTGTGTGGAGTGTGTATGTGGGTAGTCGCGAATCTGAATTTCGCTCTTTTGGGGTTTCAGGTTTTTCAATTTTTGGCTCTACAGTCCTGGGATGAAAAAAAAAAGGAAAATGAATCATAACGGAATGATATCAGCATGCAAATTGCTAAAATAGACTGTCATAAATTCTATGGAAGATCTTTGTTAAAGATCACTTAGCATTCTAATTAAAGACAAGAAAACAGGAGTCAAGCTGGTATAGCTTGATTAAACCATGATTCATTAAGTACAAACAAAGATGAGCAATTTAACCCTTGCCAGAGCTTCAGAAGATGAAAACTGATCTTTAATACTATCTATTTTAGCAATTTCTATGCTGAAATCATTCCTGTGCAACTAATTTTCCTTTTTTGGGTTGTTCTTACTTAAGGAAAGTGTTTACTACCCTTAAGGCTGAAACTAGGTTTTGTTGTCTCTCTCTCTCTCTCTCTCTCTGTATTTATATATATATATATATATATATATATATATATATATATATTTCTATATAGAGATATATTTGTGTGTGTGTGTGTGTGTGTGTGTGTGTGTGTTCGTGTGTGTACATGTATTGCTTTTGCTTCCTCTTTCCAGTTGCTGTCATTGTATCACCCAGGTTTTGTTGGCTTTATTGTTCTGATATATAGACTTGACATAGAAATATTTTAACAATGGCTATTCTGTTTTCTGGGTATGTTTCCTGATCAATTTTTCTGGTACATCAGTAATCCATAATGCAAAATGCAGCTATGATAGAAAGATCCTATTTAGCCAGTCAAAATAAAAGTTGAGAGGGTTTTACTGAACAGTTGTATCTACTAGAGGATTAGTCAATAATAAAACATTTATTTTAAAATTTAAGTATGTTTATCATTTGGTGTGTGATTTGGTGTTATTACAAATTATTTTGTGTGTGTGTGTGTGTGTGTGTGTGTGTGTGTGTGTGTGTGTGTGTGTGTGTGTGTGTGTGTGTGTGTGTGTGCGCGCACGCGCGCGTGTGTGTGTGTTGTTACCACAACAATATACATAATAGCACCATGAATACTCTAAAAAACAGTTGTAGCCACTACAGGAAGATACATAGTAACTAACTGTACCATGGGATGTTATTTTTATATCTAATTTTATTAGACTTTAGAAACAATTCCTTAAAAAAATCTCTAAGTATTTTTTTTTTACTTTAAACCCCATTTTCTATTATGATTGCATATTTAATAAATATTTTTTGGCCTTTTCAGATCACAAGTTGCATCAGTTTCATTAGCACAGATTTTGTTCTTAAATAATCAGCTTCTGGGTACTGATGAATTTATTATTTTTTGTTTATTACAATCTTCATGCTGTTATGGTGCTGTTTTCTATACTGTTTTTCCTGTGATAATATAATGAACATTAGTGGAAGTATGCTAAGGTTACACTATATTTACTTCTACTGTTAGACACTCTACAGTGACTCCTTCCACCCACTCCCAGCACCGATGTATGAGCCTACAACATAAGGCTGCAAAAAAAGGGGGGAGGGCTGGGGTTCCGGCTAATGTAGCAGTCATCACGAGGTACACCCAAGTATTGCATTTTTGTTCCATTCTCCTGTTCTGCACAGTGCAATCGACAATGCTGCAGATTTTCTCAGTGCACTACAAAACTGTGGTACATATCATGACCACATATGACCTTTAAGAAAAAGCTAAAAAGCACTTTTTCAGGAAGGGAGTGCCTGTGGGGTGAGGGATCTAATGTACAGTGCTGGAGAAAGTGTTGTTGTCAGAAATCATTGTAGGTTTCTGATGACAGCAGGACAGAAAGAAAATGTGCCAAATGAGTCACAGTTTAGGAGAAACACCCTTTTGCTTCACGAATGATCATGGAATGAAATGATTCTGGGGAACCCAGGAAAATGCTCATATCAAAAAGGACCCGGGATCTCAGTGACATCATGTTATGCTAAGAGGGTGGGCACATCATTCTACAATAATACTGACACCACCAGGACAATCAGTAGTACTGCAGTTACAGCAGTTTGCTGCAAAAAAAAAAAAAAAAAGAAAGAAAAAAAAAAAAGAAAACAAAAAGGACAGAATATTGGATGTCTTGGAACAATCAGTATCACAAATAAGGTTCAACTTAGTACAGAAAATGTTGAAAAAACAATGAATTCTTTTCATTTTCTGCTCATTGCTTACATTAATTTATCTATAATGTGTGAATAAATACACTGTGACATAGCTTAAGCATGTGGGCACCAACAATATGGCACTTGGAAGGTGCGTACTACAAGAATGTGTGTTTTATTGTGAATGTGAATGACTTCTCAGTGGCACTTAGTTAAAATTAGGGGTAATATAAATAAGGACATTATATAAATGTGCAAGAATAATATAAATAGTCAGCAGCTACCCCTTTGTACTTAAGGTCAATGAAGACAGATCCCATTTATGCCACAGTAGATAGAATAGCAAAAAATCATAAAGATACATTTTGTAGAGATCTTAACAGTTTTAGACTTTTCATTTAGTAAATTGAACTGTAATGTGTCAATATTTTGTGGCACTGAGGTAAAACGACCAGGCCTGCACATTTCTCTCAGTAAATAAATCAAATATAATGTAGCCATGTTAGTTATTATTTTTAGACAGGGGTCCAGGGAAGTAAATAGTGTGGGAAGAAATAGCCAGGGAATTGTTATTTTGCAGCTTCTGTTGTTCTAACTAGTAATTATGTGTTATTGTAAAACAATGTCAGTCATTTACTTGAGTGACTGGAATAACTACAATATTGCAACTGCAATGCATACTATGTGTGGCAATTAGCACAGAGCATTAGAGCTATGAGCCATTAATGAGCTACTTGCTGTGGTACAGGGTTTGATTCCCTCAGCCTTCATTTTCTTACAGTATGACAATAAGTAAGTCACTTAACCAGACAAAGTTCTGCAGCAACTGAGAATTTGAGCCAGGATCCTGAGTGGTCTGCTGGACTGCGTACCTAATAATGACCTATGGACCTATAACTTTAAATGTAACAGTTTTCAGCAAAGTATTTGATAGATAATATAAGACAAATGTTTGCAGAACAGCATCCTTAGAGGTTTTTATTTTAACAACTGTTGAAATTAGATATAGGAACATCAGCAAGTTTCTGTAATGATAATTCTTTTCTAATGTAGTCATGACAATAAGTAACACAAAATGTTACAACTGTTTAATTATGATAAACTTAAATGTTTAAGACTTTTTAACTGTATTATTTATTTATTTGTAATGTAAAAGATATAAGTCTCATTATTTTGCAGTTAGGAAAATGAGCTCTGGAACAAAGAGACTATCAAGTAAACGTAAAGGTTGAAGAAGACTTCCAAAAAGTGTTTGGTTGACCAGCATCAAGGCATTCATTCTTACTAGATACCATAAATACTGAGTGCTGACCCAGATGTATTATGGGGCACTGCACTGTGCTGCAAAAGAGGTATTACTAGTAATAACCTATAACACAACACAACAGCATTACTGCAGCCAAGAAGTAACACACTACAGTGTACAGTTTGGCCCAGAAGTATAATGACAACCCTACTCAGTCAGTCTCCATGAAATACAGCAATGTTACATGTCTTTAAGCCTAGAGATGTGAAATAGCAGGCCCAGGGTTTGAATCCTGCCACTACAATCTCTGTGCTGTGAATCCTTTACAGAACCATATCCTCTAATAATCATGACATCTAATCCCGACTGTCTTGCAGCTTTCTCTTTTGTTAATATTTTACATAAAAGCTCACAAAACTGAAAAATACTGTGGTATATGGTCTTCTTGGCATATACTGTATAATTTTACAGTGATGTGACTATGCGCAAAGAAAAAGGGAGTGACACAGACGCAATGTAATATATTTATCTTTGATAGATAACCCTAACTCGGGTAAAACATTAATAGTGATTTAGTTTGGAATACATCAGAACAAACTGATCAGTTCTTACTTTGGGTCATTACATGAATTGTTCCATTAAACTCTGTGAATATATGTATTATATTATATTATATTATATTATATTATATTATATTATATCATATCATATTATATCATATTATATTATATTATATTATATTATATTATATTATATTATATTATATTATATTATATCACTCAGAGCTGTCATCTTTAAAACAAGTCTTACATTTATTGATGTCACTGTCATTTAAATATTTTCCAGAAGACGGGCATTTGCATTGTTTGTATCTACAGTCTTCCTTGTTTTATATTTACTGCATTATAAATAGTTCCTCCCAGTATTTCCAGTTTCAAATTATCAAAATTATCAAAATTATACATTGTATTCTAGATCACTAAAGATAGTTTTTACCCACTAGTAATTTTAGTACTTTGAAAATACTCCTGTTTTAGTCTGAAATGTGAGCCTAACCCATGGCAGCTATTCAACAGTAATTTAACTGAAGCAGGTACATACTCACCTGTCTCAATGTAGCATCACAGGTGAGGTTAAAACTTTAAATAATTACATTTTCTGGACTTTCACCAGCTTTGCCATGTAGCTTTATGGTAGTACCATAATTCTCTACACATTCCTCTCATCTTGCCTTTAGTATTCTGCATTATCAGTCTTGTGGGGGAAAGGACTTTTCGTTCCTGCAGGATCTAGAATTTTGCCATTCCACTATATCAACATATCAAGCATCCATTTTATGCAGTTGGTAAATATGTACTGCTTAATGCTTAATCTTCTAAATGAACTGATGCAGTATAATGTAATATATTGTATCATCATCTTCTTTCGGCTGTTCCCATTAGGGGTCACCACAGCAGATCACCTCTTCCCATTTCTTCCTGTCCTCTGCATCTTCCTCTGTCACACCAACCACCTGCATGTCCTCTCTCACCACATCCATAAACCTTATCTTAGGCCTTCCTCTTTTCCTGTTACCTTGTAGCTTCATCCTTAGCAACTTTTTCCCAATATACTCAGCATCCCTCCTCAGCACATGTCCAAACCAACGTAATTGTGCCTCTCTGGCTTTGTCTCCAAACCTTCCAACCTGGGCTGACTCTCTAATATACTTATTCCTAATCCTGTCCACCCTCGTCACACCCAGTGCAAATCTTAACATCTTTAATTCTGCCACATCCAGCTCAAACACCTGCCTTTTTGTCAATGCCACTGTCTCCAACCCATATAACATAGCTGGTCTCACTACCCTCTTGTAGACCTTCCCTTTCACTCTTACAGGTACTCATCTGTCACAAATCACTCCTGACACTCTTTTCCACCCACTCCATCCTGCCTGTACTCTCTTCTTCACCTCTCTTCCACACATAATGTAATATATTGTATCTTTTTTTAATATTCACCAAGTGCTCTAGCTTCCTTTAATATATTTTGTTTATATTTAAGTAAGTAACATTAGTTTTAATTTGTTTAGTGAGATATTTTGATATTAGGGGATGGTGTAATGATTGATATTAGCCTCACAGACAAGTGGTACAAGGTTTGATTCTCATCAAGGAAACTTGGCTAGGCTTACAATGGCCCACAAGAGCAGTTAGCCTAGTACTTATCTATTGGCTTTGTTTGAAATATTTTTTTTTTTGTTTCTTTATGACAATATATATAATAAATTAATAATGGATAAAACCTGCTTAGTTTAACTGATACATGCTCATGTGTACACTGTATAATTATTGGTATATTCCAGGCTTAGATTATGTAATTGTCAGTTTTATGAAAAATATTTTCACAAATTTATTTTTATATTTTTACAGCTAAATCTTGATATGTTAACTATGTACATTTGTAACATTTTACATCTTTATTGCATTGCACCTTGAGATTTTGAAAGGTCTATTATGAATGCAATACTTATTGATTGACTGAATGACTGACTGATTGATTTATTGACTGATTGATTGATTGGTTGATTGATTATGTGCATACAATGTTGGCTCCTTTGGGAACTCCATGCCTCCTGACGATCCAACATGTACTGTTTAAATGCAAGCTCCTATCACTAAATTACAAAAGAGGTTCCTGTGATGATAAAGTTCAACACCCTCCCCCAAGACAGGACTCCTTGTAATCTGCTTCTCCATCCTGTCCCTCTCAGCTGTTGCTTCAAGTGATGAGTTAGCTACTTAAACCCAGCTCATCTGCATCGTAGTCAAGGTTACTACATGCACTGCATACCAATGGCAAGGTTGATGATAACCTACCAAAAATGCAGGCAATGACTGATCATAAATTTGCAAAACATTTTAGAATGCAGTGTTTAATAAAAAATATTTTTTATTTTTTCTGATCCCTTAACACAGTAACAGAACATGGCGGTGTGGTTGTGGTGTAAATAGACTTTCAAAAAACTATTTGATGTGCAATATTCGTTAACAAGATGGTACCCAATTAATTTTTAATTTACTTTGAGTTAAAAATGAAAAAAGATACATAAATGTTGACTTAGTAAGGCTGTATTCACATATTAGGGAAACAGGCACAACTCAATATGCAAAAATGTTATTGCTTGACACAGTTTTCTTGACATTTAGAAAGCGCCCCTTCTAAAGTATAGAACAGGAGAAGAAATAATTAATACAGCAAATTGCAACATCTATCATTATATGTCCGATGTATCATCTCTAATCTTAAAGGACAAAAGTAATTATCAAGTTTTGTAAGCAATTAAACTGTGTGGCAAAGTTGACCAATTGTGACAAAGAAAGACTTACAAATGTTTCTAATTTTAAGGATACACACGGTCTATAGGTTTATTTATGTATTCAGTGTATGCATATTATACCATTCGAATAGGACATAAAATAAAAAAATAAAAGCTTGATAGTTTCTCGGAGATGCCTAAATCAATAGGTATTCTATTTTATTTCAGCTACAGTCATCTCATATTACTATAATACATAAGATGATTGTCACTGTTGAAGTGATCCCCCGACCCCATGTGCAAAAATAACTAAAAGGGGTTGTGAATGGATGGATGGATGGATGGATGGATGGCTATAACAGAAAATGATATAAGCAACTGGGCCCCCTGAGCCTTGAGTAGGGAAAGTGTCTGTGCTGTATATGAAAACCAGTGACAAGCAGCAAAAAAGACTAGAGCATTGCATGTTTCTGTAAAGGAAATAGTCTGTGAAATGCTGTTAACATGTTTGGAGCAACACCAGTACTACTATAAAGTGTTCGTTTCACACAAAAAAAAATACTTGTTTAAAATGGCCATATTTGGCATTAAAATGCCTCCTCAATGAATGTTACAAAATATATGACAGAACAAATGGACTCTACAAACTGAACTCACAGCCTTAGAATTTTAGAACTGCTGTCATGCGGCCTTCAAAATGGTTGTGAAAATACTGTCACTTCAAAGTTATAATTGCCAGTGCCACAGTCATGAACACCAGTACTTAATATTGTGAAGCAGTTAAACATAAAACACATCCGGTAATATATTCCGATGGGATTTACCAAATCTTTATACGATGTGGCCACAAAGCAACAAAGGAAGAGAATATGCTATAGCAACAAGGTGGGAATCCTGACACAATTCAGATTGCAATACGGGTATTTTATAAATCCACTCTTTCTGATATAAAGGTATTTCTCATTCATGCTATTTAAAATGATTAATGCATCTTTGCTGATGGAAAGATGTTTCACCTTTCTGTGAAAGTCATTTTCTAAATGTCTTCCTTTCATTATCCCCCTAAGAGTCTGCATTTACATCTTCATTTGATATATAAACAGTAGATTTTACTTTCATTAAAGTGAATGTTTTTCAGAGAATGGCTGAAATTGGGTGGGAGAACCTCTTTTAATGAAAAGTAAAAAGAGTAAACATCATTAACCAAAAAATTAATCCCTAATATCACACAGTAGTTGTAGCATATATAAAGCCATTAGTGAGCGGATTTTTAAATGTGCTAGAACATATTGTAATGTGTATGGTGTGCAAGTTTTACCCCATGTTTTTAGAATTTACTGTATACTCTCTCTGTCTGACAATCAAGACGTCTGTTAAAAATGCTGAGAGATATGTCCATACTATCGTATGCTATTGTATGTATAACTATTCTAATTAATAAAATGACAGTTCAGACAGGGAAACAAACTTTGCTAATGAGGCATGCTTGCCTTCTCTGTCTGTTTTGTAACTTATTTTGCAATTTGATTGAAGTGTTCTCTACTGTGGTTTAACTGACATTGGCAAGTGAATCAGTGGGGAGGCTTTGCTGCTGGATTTATGTGCAACTAAAGTGTTTTACATAAGAGCTAGGCAAATGTGAGTGGCAGCTACATTTCACATTACCCTGCTAGGGTTTATGATGGAGTATAAAAACACTGCATATTTCTTGGTCAAAAACCTTTACATGTGTGAAAATAAAGCAGTTGAAACATATTTTAAAGAAAGTTGCTTGCAGTGAATTCCACAGGTGTGAACATCACTGTGCCAGAGATCGTCTTCTCATTGACTTTTAAGTCAATTTAATTCTTTCTTTATGGTGCAGCAGTCTTTGAGTAGATTATATAAATAAGGAGTTACAGAAGAAAAAAACACGGAGATGTGAGAAATTTGTACCCAATAAAACTGGAATGTGATTTTTTTATTTGGATTCATTTCTTCTGATTCAAGCAGAATTCAGACTTATGTCATAAACACTTGCATCACAGATCCTTGAACATTTCATATTATTCTCTTGGTGCAAGATTTTATTGGGAGATGATTAGTGGAGGATTTGTCATCATTTTAGATAGTTCATTTTTTTTTCATCTTCCAACATTACAAAGCCACACATAGTCCACACCCTGTTAAATGTATTGTTTTAATGACCATGTCTTGAAGAGACTATTATATGCTGCAAGATTGTCACATAATCTGTTTTTACTAATAAACTTATTGTATTTCCAGTGCCAGTCAAAGATATTTATTATTGGTCTGGTTTCTAATGCATAAGTGAAGTGATCCCTCTCAGGCATAACCTGGGCCACATCAGCAAGGGTAAAGGCAGTATATGTGCAGAATTTTGGGTATCCAGTCAGCCATCGTGAATATGGGAGGCAGAAAGAAAACCAGAGTACCCAAGGTAAAACCACAAAAAACAAGGAGAAGATGCCGGCTCCAGGTCGACACTGGGTAAAGATCAGAACTGAATCCCACACCACGGAGCTGTGATGCAAAAGCCTTAACCATTGTGCCAGTATATGGTCCATCTTGTATTTTTCTGTAGGTTTGAAATCCTTCAATTAAAAATCCACAGTATGCTATATTGGTTAAAGTATTTGCATTTTTGTGTCATTTATGTTCACAGCTCATACAGTAGGAAATTACCAAGTGTGTTTTCACATGCATGTTAAGCAATTATTCATCACTAAGGAGCAACTATTATAGAGATATAAACAAGTGCATTTACATCATTGGCTTATAGACTCTACACTGTAGTAATTATGATCCAGTATGTTCAAAAAACAGACTTAGCCTTAAAAACTGTCTGTGGAGATATTGTCTCCGTGTACACAGGGCCAAAGTCATGGCTATGACCCACATGTCTATGAACAGAATGCAGATGTCAGGTAAAGCCAACTGAGAAGGAAGACGAAGATGGGGGTGGTGTCTGCTAACCACTGAGTGCAATGTAGTGGAAGGAAGTGAAGACCAGATGACCTATTAAGCAGTGGCTATGTCTAAGGACTAACAGAGACATTTGGAGGCTTGCATTCCTTACAGAAATAAGTCACCATGCTCCCTCATGCTTGCTGCATGCTCACCCATAGAGTGCATGCATGAGGAAAATGAAAGGCCAATATAAAACTCCCAAGATGGCTGCCTGCATGACAGCTACTCTATAGTCATGCTCTCCAGTGGGAGCACTGTGGCTGGAGCAGACCTATGGAGGAACAAAAAAGGTATTCAAAAAAGAAGCTGCCCATGGACGTGACCTAAACCTCAATGAAGCTTGTTATAATTTGGGACTACGTCATCCCTTAAAGAGATCTGTTTGCCATGTAATGACACAGCAGATAATTATACCACATGGTAATTGTTGTGAAAGAACACCACATACTTCAAATTCCTTGTGCACTGTACTTCTTCCTTATGTCTCTAACACAAATTTACTACTAAACTGTCACTACCAGGGCCAGTCACCGGTACTGTTGATAATGTCTGTGATGGGTCATCAAAGTATTAGAACAACTAGCTATATTTAAATAAAGTAGTTGTTTGTAGCTGCAACAAGTGGTTTATATACTAGTTACTAATGAGAAAAGTAGTTAATTATTAAATAGTGGTGCCAGAGCTGTCTATCCACTGGTTGTTTCATTGTATATAGTGAAAGCAAGGCATACTGAACATGCCATTACTATGGAGACCCCATAAAGATTTATGCTTAAAAATTAGGAACATTGTTCCAGAGGGCATTGCTTCCCCCAAAACCTCCATGGCCGTATATCTCAGTTGTTGTTTGTCTTTTCCCAGTTAGGGGTCGCCACAGTGGAACTCTGGTCTGCTAATGATTGGCAGTCGATTTTTTTTTTTTTTTTTTTTATGGAGCCGTGTTGCCAGCCGGACGCCCAACCTTCAGCGAAAGGCATGCTCATTCACGCATGTCTTTCGGGGGCCACTCAACCATGGGGAGGACATGCAGACTCAACACAGAAGGCACTCCAGCCAAGAATCGAACAGGAGAACCTCTTGCTGTGAGGCAACAATGCTACCACTGTACCACCGCAGCCTTTGGCCGTATATCTCAGTATGTCAATTTAATAATATGGTAATAGGTAGTTAAGATAACTGAGACATCACTCCATTAAGAAAGCAGAAATCATGGAGCTCCTTAGCAAGCTCTATGATACCAGGGGGTAAAATCCTAACTTCACTCAGTTTATGATTATGGAAACTGAATGAGTCAGATGTGGGATAGGAGGCAAGACAGTTGGGGGAGCAGAAGAGTCAGCTGTGAAAAAAGGAAATGAGTTATTTAAGGGACTAGGAGGTAAGTCAAGTGGGGGGAATATGTGTAAGAGTATGTGGCTAAGATTCAGTCTGTTGCATGGCAGCCTTCTAGTTGAGATCAGCTGCTGTAACATCAATACAAATAGCCTCATAGGTTCATAGGAGATTACTAGGCTAATGGCCCTAGGGCCGTTACAAGCCCAGCCAAGTTTAACCCTTGTTCCCTTAAGGGTCTAGAGATATGGTCTATGTTATAAGCAGATCTAAATCAGCATTGTGTGTATGTGTGTGTGTGTGTGTGTGTGTGTGTGTGTGTGTGTGTGTGTGTGTGTGTGTGTGTGTACACGTGTGTCTGTATGTGTGTGTGTGTGTGTGTGTGTGTGTGTGTGTGTGTGTGTGTGTACACGTGTGTCTGTGTGTGTGTGTGTGTATGTGTGTGTGTGTGTGTGTGTGTGTGTGTGTGTATGTGTGTGAAAAAACAGCTCGCACACGCACACTCCAAATACAGTAGAATACAATGGATAAATATTGACAAGATAAACCATATAGAAGCTCTATACAGTTGAGCATACTTAGCATACAATATAATTGATACACATTGACAAGATAAAATAATACAGGAGTTCTTTACAGTTGCGCATACTTAGGATAAAATAACATTTTTTAAAATAACTAAAAGTCAGTAAATGCTAACATGGCTGAGAGTGAGTAAGTACTTAGTAGAAAATCTTTTTTTTTTTTTTTTAGAAATATGGGGGCTTTATCCTTGGGTAAACAAGCAGAGAGAATGGGAGGTGGAGAGCCACCATTTTATAGTTAGTAGAATCCCAGCAACAGTGAATTTGTATGGCCATGATTTTTAGCATTATCTGAGTATATACTAATAGCAAAACAATGTATTGACCCGCAGGAAAATTTTTCACATCATTCTAATTAAGTATTTTTAATTTAGTTGCATGTATATTGGCCATCATCACCGTTTCCATTTAGCAGTTTAAATAACTGTTAAATATTCAAAAGAATTACATTGTTTTTCAAAAACTAACCTCACAAGTTCATAGTATTCTACTTGTGTGTATGTACATATATATATATATATATATATATATATATATATATATATATATGTGTGTGTGTGTATATATTTTATATATATATATATATATATATATATATATATATATATATATATATATCAAATGGACAGCTGACCTGTAACATGTAAAAAGTTCTAGTCAAATTATTGTAGAAGACAGATATTCCTAGCACACTTACCACAGTTACGCCCAAAACCAAAAGAAAACAAGCCATCGTAGTGGTGTTGCTAGAAAATTCCCATCTATTGTACTGCCCACCTGCAATGAATTAGCAGCTGAACTACTGCTGGGTGGGTGGGCATAAGAAGTTGTACCCACAGACCTTAACGCTATTACCTCTGCAGAGGTGTGGATACATCGGCAAGCTGTAATGTGAAATCCATTGTTTATGGATGACCCTTCTTCCCATGATCCAGATGTGTGGATTTTTTTGTGTCTGAATCAGAAGGCCACTGCATGGTTATACAAGAAAAAATATTAAAATACTAGGCTGAAAAAATGTCCATGACTGGTGAACAATAAAGGTCACCCTCAAGTCAGAAAACTCTCATCACTCTATGAGTATATTTGGGGCTAAAAGTATCTGATGGCCATACAAGGAACACAATGGGGAGAATACAATGACAAAACAAAACAAAAAGTAGCATGCTTTGCAAAAAGAAGTGCAGTTTTACATACATAAGAGAATTACTTGTGCACACACAGCAGTTTTTCATCCCCACCCCATTACTGCCTGACACAGACATCTTTAACAAGACTTGATTGTGCCCAGAGTCCCATAAATGTCAGTGAGTTAATACTTGCAGTAACCCAGTACAACAGCATTAGCATTCTGAAATAAAGTAAACTGTACTATTCAAATTGCAGTGTGATTTTATAAAGGAAAATCCATGCCCACCCACTGCAGTTATCCATCCCCGTGTATGATATTGGTGCTTCTTGGTAATCTGCAAAACTCAGGCCCTTGCAATAAAGGAAACCCACCTTTGGAAATCACATGCATGATTTTATGCATGAAAAAAAATACTACCCAATCAGCTATGCATTTTTGTAATAACTGGGATTCCCAATCTCTTGTATGACTGATTCCTGAAATCAGGAACATTTTATGTTTTTCCCTGCAATTACAAAAATTCATTGTAATATCCCTGCATACATCGCTACTGTCCAGATTTTCGCAGAGTGTTCAGATTTTTGCCTCATTTTTTATTCTGTTATGCAAAAAATATGTGGTTTTCCCGCAAATCAGTGAAGACTGAATTCTCTAAATAATGACAGGCATTTGAATTTCAGACTTTATATCCTTCAGAAAATGTATGGTAACACAACAATTTTTATTCTAGCAATTTTATAACTTTATAAGAGCAATATTTAAAATGTGTTCCTATTTTATTTTGGCTTTGTGCAGATTTCTTGTCCTAAAAGGTTAAGCGGTATGCCTAAACTGAATGCCTCACCTGAAGTTTTTAGCTGCAGCACATCTTGTTTACCTGCCAAAACACAAATTCTCTCTGTGTGCTAAGACTTTCAGCAAATGTAAGCCATCCTAAGTGTCTTTTTTGAAGGCCGAAAGTGAGTAACATTCCCCTTATGATTTCTTTAATTGTGATGGTGTGCAAAAATGCAATAAAATGATTCTTTCACTTAACTAAGTATAGATGATTTCTACTGGATTGCATTCTGTAATGATCTTACACAGATTTTATACATTTTGTCTAGATTTGTTTGCATTATTTTCAACTACTGGACATCAGTCAGGATTTTCAACATTTTGGATCATGTTTTTTCACTGTGGCGTCTATTATAACAAATTGCTTCTTGAAATGTGTTGCAGTAGTTACAGTTATGTGCTGAAAGGTAACTCTATAGGGAGACAGTAAAAGTGCATTTTTCAGCTGTACTAAGTAGAGTTGTGCAATTTATGTGGTATGTCCCTAAAATTACTATTCTGAATGCTTTGGTAAAATCATTGGTAACCATCAGTGCTCTTCTCATGTATTTGATACAGTAAATAAATCCTTACAACATCACACGTTCAATATTTGGGAGCCCATATTTTCAAACCAGCAAAATCATCCTTAGAGATAGAACCATACAAAGAAAGTTTTCAAAGCAGTGATACTACATGTGGAGGTGTTGCTAGGTTTCTTTAAAAAAAAGTAGGGATATTTATTTACAAAAAGGATAAAACAGAAGTTAGGGTTAAGTTGAAACAATCTGAAGTACACTGCACAATGTATAAGGGACTGACCATGCATATTCTTAAAAAACTGAGTGAGTGGTGCAGGTGGTGTGAGACCCAATACTCTTATAAGACATATATGTATTCAGAATAAAGCTGCATACCAATCATGTTCTCAAAAAGAAGGAATTTATTTTTGTAAAAATCAAAAATGCACCCATTAGGCTTCATTTCCTGGCATTAAAAGTAAAGCTATAGTGTTAGGATTTTCATGTAATCCCCACAGCCTTTTCCACCCCACCCAGTTGCAAGAAACCCCATGTATATATATATATATATATATATATATATATATATATATATATGTGTAGGGAAATGGAAATTCAACCCGGGGATCACTTCTGTGGCTCTGCTCGACAGGGGCAAGGGAAAATTATTTTCTTGGATGGCGAAAGCCAGGGTACATTTTTTGGCTAGGCTTGTATGGGCCCTAGGGCCGATAGCCTAGTACCAACCTATGAAACCTATATATGGGTCTATGTCTGTTCTTCAAAATTACACTTTATCGAAGAACAGAAGTATGAACTCACATTTGCGAAAGTGCATTTAAGCAAAAATGCACTTTCGCAAATTACAGTTTACCAATACACAAAACAACACATAAAAAACACACTAGAAATGCACCCCCATGTGGGGGCTGCACCCCCCACACCCCCACTACTTAAATATACTAACTCCAAAATCGCACTACATTGGGGAAAAGAGTATATTCCCTTATTCCCTCTGTACCGAACATCAGTAAACTGTAATTCGTGAAAGCAAATTTTCGCTTAAATGCACTTTTGCAGGAGTGGGTTCGTACTTCTGACACACAAGGGACTAGATCCTACTTGCTGTATGAGATCCAGACTTTTTATACACATGACTCTTTGCATAATAAATTTAAAATCACCCACCTAGTTTTTTTTAACTCACTTTTGTTTATATCTTATTCTTATCCTTGCAGTTAATGTTACTGACATCAAAGCCAGACTGTTGTCATGTTATGGATAGACTCATAACCTATCATCCATAAACAAGGTGACAACTCTTGATCCATTTCCAAATAACTAACCCCCCACAAAGGATAAGCATAGTACAGAACTTGAAAAGGAACTTGCAAAATAGGTACTTGGGTTACCCAAAAGCAAGCTTTATAGAGATTGTTTTCAGTAACCTGTAAAAAAACATCTGGATACAATCTGGGGAGAAATAAATATATTGAGATATCTATATATCTATATGTATATATATATATATATATATATATATATATATATATATACACACACACACATATATATATATATATATATCTATATATATATAAGTGTGTGTGTATGTGTGTGTGTGTGTGTGTGTGTGTGTGTGTGTGTGTGTGTGTGTGTGTGAGGGTGTATGTGTGTACATTTATATTTATATATATATATATATATATATATATATATATATATATACACACATATATATATACACACACATATATATATATATATATATATATATATACACGTGCATGTGTGTGTGTGTGTGTGTGTGTGTGTGTGTGTGTGTGTGTGTGTGTGTGTGTGTGTGTGAGACGGTGTATGTGTGTACATATATATATATATATATATATATATATATATATATATATATATATATATATATATATATACCTACATACAAACTTTGGAGAGCAATGCAATTATATTTCCATACATACAGACTTTAAAGAGTATAGCAATTATTTTTTTTAACCTTTTAAATGAAATGGTACTCAAATGCATTGAGAGGACTGATGTTCTGATGTGCTAAAGTTAGGGTAGTGATTAAAACATTTTTATCACCCGCTAAGCCAAATAAAGGGGTATAAAAATTATCTATAACAAATGTTTATTCTGGCTACTATGTACAGAGGTTAGTGGTAATAATTATCCAACTTCTGCAGTCATCACTATCTGACACATCATATAATCTATATATATCCATAAAACTGACACTCTCCACCTTTCTTATAAGATGCTCTGTGAAACGATGAAAAACTAGAAGATAATTTCAAATAGTATCCTTTAGTCTAGAAAAATGTACCATTTTACATAATATAGTTTTAAAACATCTAAGGAGAACATGTCTACTAAGTCATCTCTAACGAACTTAAGTCATGTGTACTTCTCATTCTACAATTCTAGGTCCCACCAATGTATTATTATGTATATTTGTCTTTATAGACTTCCTTAGTTAATCTTCTATTATGTTATTAGATGTATGAATTCTGGAGAGCTCCGGCTCATCTAGGTGCATTGCATTAGTTTTGCACTCAAGACACTCCTAATTTATATTACATACAGCACAGCCCACAATTTCAGCAACCACTTCTTCGTGCATCAGAAATGATTGGGTTACGATATATGATAACATTTTATGTTTTTAGATAATTATCTGCATCAGGAATGAATGAGTTAATATATGATAACATTTTATGTTTTTAGTTAATTATCTCACACATACCCTGTCGCTGGTATCTTCTGCAGATCCATTATGCTGAGAGCAGTATTTCAGGAAGTTAAAGGTACCAATGTGTGTTTTTTTTTTCTTACGTGACATTTACACATATTTTGTATGTTGTTTTTTTTTTTTTTTGCATGCTTAATGTGAAAAAATGTGCATGGATGCTGCATGTAAACATTTTCTACTCATTTTCTGATGGATAATCATTACTTTCCCACATCAGAACAAAAATAACCACCTTATTGTTTGTTCATTAGATTTAGTACAATAATTTGAAATATCAGTAGGTTTTGCAATGGATTTACTATTTGGATAACATTGTTAGAATATTCTGCTATAAAAAAAAAACAAATGTAATCATAACCCTAGCGTCATAGACCTGACCTGGGTGCAGTTTCAGTGTATGTATTCAAACTTCCAACTGATCCCCTAAGACCTTTCCAGAACCCCCTCATGTTAACAGACTGAAAACCAAGATCGTGACTAATAAAAATCTTTGAGTGCAAGTAAGTATACACACCATCTGGGTCTATGTCATAAGATCTAAAGTTCGAAAGACAGAAAACCAAAATATCTAAAACTCAAAATATTTAAAATGGGAATTTGCCCCTTCTCCACTGTTGTGTCATCTTGGAGCTGGTATATAAAATTAGCAAGGGGTGTGGGGGTGCTTTAAAATGTTTTTGATATTTTGAGTTTTAGTTTTTTTAATTCACTTGGAATTCTAATGCATGTCTTTTGAAACTGTATCTTAGATCAAGTTTTGACAGGTTCTGCACTGCTAAGTCAGTCTTTCACTTTTCCCTGCTTTTCTCTCTCCTAGTCCTTTAATACCTTATTAAAGAATTGCTGCTCTGTTTCCAAGAAAGTTTACCAAGCACTCGACAGAACATCCTCATTAGTATCTAACAGAACATGCCACTTGTCCAACAAAACAAGCACCCTACATCCAACAAAACAAGCACCCTACATCCAACAAAACTAACATCCTACATCCAACAAAACAAGCACCCTACATCCAACAAAACAAACATCCTACATCCAACAAAACAAGCACCCTACATCCAACAAAACAAACATCCTACATCCAACAAAACAAGCACCCTACATCCAACAAAACTAACATCCTACATCCAACAAAACAAGCACCCTACATCCAACAAAACAAGCACCCTACATCCAACAAAACAAGCACCCTACATCCAACAAAACTAACATCCTACATCCAACAAAACAAGCACCCTACATCCAACAAAACAAGCACTCTACATCCAACAAAACAAACACCCTACATCCAACAAAACAAGCACCCTACATCCAACAAAACAAGCACCCTACATCCAACAAAACAAACATCCTACATCCAACAAAACAAGCACCCTACATCCAACAAAACAAACATCCTACATCCAACAAAACAAGCACCCTACATCCAACAAAACAAACATCCTACATCCAACAAAACAAGCACCCTACATCCAACAAAACAAACATCCTACATCCAACAAAACAAACATCCTACATCTAACAAAACAAACATTCTCACATTACAGAAAGTTTGCCCCATAGCTAGCAGAAACCAAGAAGAACATACATTCCACACCCAAATCATCCACTATAATATCCAACATAGTTTCAGGAACACAGCAACAGCACATCTGCCTCTTACCCAAAACATCCACAATAATATCCAATAGAAATTTTAACCAAATAACCAACAAGATATTCACATCACGCCATAGGTGCAGCATCCTCCATCACATCACTGTACCTATCATACTCCCAATAGACATCCACCAAATTTCCAAAAGAAGATCCGTAAAGACACCCAGTAAGTCATTTACTTGAAACCAGAAAGAACAACTACAGCATGCCAGATATCTACCTCAACAACCAACAGAGTATCCACCCCACACTCAGCAGTATATCCACCAGCGTCCAACCGACATTCATTAAAACTTTCAAAAGGCATCTACCCTGACTAGCCAACATGCACCAAACATCCTTACCATTGTTCGCAGAATATTCACTGCACACTCAACAATGATCTGGCCTAGGACCTAGCAGACATCCACTTTGCACACAACAACCCCCCCCACACACACACAGATGCTTACACACACATACACAGACACATCCTGACACACAGCAGAACTTTAGCAATACACTCAACAGAACATTGCTCTTAATGCAATATTCACCCCACACCCTTCTCAAATCTGTTGAGATGTTTTGGTTGGTTAGAAACTTTCATTGCCCTTCATGATGTTCCATAGTTTGCATTTGTTGTGACTATTGAATGCAAGAACACACACACAAACTCACACACACACACACACACACACACACACACACACACACACACACACACACACACACACACACACACAAACACACACACACAAACACACACACACACACACACACACACACATATTACACACCTTTATTATATCCTTATTTATTTTCATAACCTAGTGAGTGCACTGATCACAAATGTCCATCATCAGATGTGGACCAGGATAGCCAGCCCATGCACAAAGGTATTTTAACATGTTGAATTGCAGTGTGTCTTACTTGCAGATGTATATAGTGGAACATGATACAATATAAAACATAGAAACAATTAATTAAATGGCACACTGACCCTCTCAATAGTTTATAGACAGATAAGTGTACATGCTCTCATGTGAGCAGGAGCATGCCCCCCCCCCCCACACACACACACACACACACACACACACACACACACACACACACACACATTCACATTCACATTCTTATTTATTTATTTACATTTTGCTGCCCAGGTTAGTCCCACTAGACCAATGGCCTTGCTTTAGGGAAGACCTATTTATACACACATATGCATGCATGCACATACACATGTGTGTGCACTCACACACACACGCACACATACATACATATATACAAGCACACATGAAGACACACGCACGCGAGCACACATATGTCTATAGATAGTGTCTTACATAAAGAATTAAAATAAAGCATGAAAGTGTATAGAAAAAAACATTATAAGAATACCCAAAGTTAAAATAATGGCTTGATGAAGTCACTTGAAAGTCAGGAAATGTAAATAGTTACGTGCGTTGATAAAGATCTCCCAATGCATCTTTTTCTGAATTATTAGTACAGTCTGATTTACTCCACTCCTTATTAAATAATCAAAATTTAATAGTTTTGAGTGACTTTAAATGATCTTCAATAAATTGTACAGATCTTTAAATATATATCATTTATGGGTAGCAATCTGTGAACTGATTAATATGTGAACATTATATGAATCAAGTGGTTGAGAAACCATTAACTTTCTAGACTAGCTATGTGTGCCTAAAATGAATTTGATAGATATACAATATCAAACACTGCTAACAAATTTAGATAACGTGGTGTTAATATTACTGATGCTGGCGGGACTAAGAAGAAACAAAAATGAGGTGAATAGTTTCTACATCTGAAGAAAACTTCATTTCATATAAAAAAGCCAAACAAGAGTAAATAAACATAAATGCTTTTCAGAGGTGATAACTTCTCATCAGTGTACAGCGGGATGGCCTTTTAATTTTTACACAGCAAAACAAGGAGAGTGAGGAAGTTAAGGGTATTAAATGTAAGGAAAGCAGAGCTTATAAAAAAAAAGTGAATGAAATTAATAAAAAATGATTTAAGAAAATAGGTGAAAGCGACAGAAATACATATATGGAATATCAGACCCTATACAGCAAGACAAAAGGCAAAAGAAATAGAGTGATCTGTGAAAATAAACTGCATAAGTGGAGAATGAAAAATAAATGTTTTGCAGCTGTATAATGAAAGCTGGAAAATGAGAGCCCTAAACAGTAATATTGAAGTATTGTAAGATGGAAGGACTAAAATGAATGTACATAAATACTTCTTCAAGGAAATATTTAGTGATAATAAAATCGCATCCAATCATAAACTGTAAGCAGGAAATATTTTAGACCCAACAATTTCTGTAGAATCCTACATTTTTTTTTATAAAACTTTAAACCCACACAGCAGGCTACACCAAAAAAATAAGTAATCAGGACATTTAACTGATAGGGACTAAGTTTATAAATTACAAACATAGAGTGGAACTCGAAAAGAGTTACTCAGACTAAGTGATTTACTCTGTTGTAAGACTGTCCTGATTCCGAAAGACTTGCTCTCAGTGTAAGTAACTTACTTCAGTTGTTAGACCTATCTATAATCAGGCTTACACCAAAGGGGCCAGATTGCAAATGACCTGACCTTAGTGTGAGGGACTTAGTGTGGTGTAGTACTTAGCTTAATAAAGTATCTGAAGAAGCATCAAAAATGATGGCATGTATTTTACAACATGTTTTAAATTTATTGCATGTTTAGTGTAGTTTTATTAGATCAAAATTAAAGAGTGTGCTTTTATATAAATTACAAAGAAAAATAGCTAAGAATGAATCAGCCCAAAGAAGTATCACCAGAAAGGTAAGATTGTAGGGCATTTGGAATACAAAAATCAATTTCTTTCTTCCTCTCACTCTGTGTGTGTGTGTGTGTGTGTGTGTGTGTGTGTGTGTGTGTGTGTGTGTGTGTGTGTGTGTGTGTGTCTGTATGTATGCATGTATCTACAAGCAGTGACTGGTGTCTCTCTTCAGCCACTGACTGTTCATGGCTGGAAATTATCCATAAAGAAAGGACCAGTTCATAAATCAATAGATTTTAAAAATAGTCACAGCATATATCTGTGTTCCATGTCTCTTTTTATGCTCTTTAAACATTCATTTTTATTGCAGGCAGGCATAATCTAGCCAGGCAATATATATTTGGAAAAGCATTCAGCTGTTATTATATTTGCTGAATATAGGCTGTTAGCAATGTTGCACTGTCTTGAATAAGCTCCAGGAAGAAGGTCAGGTACTTAGGGGATCGTCCTTAAGGTATGTATGCAGCAAGTAAACTAGCATGAAAAGTAGCTTTGCAAGGACAGAGGAAAGGATAACAGATGGGTCTCCAAATAGTAGCCATTACAAGAAAAACAAGTGAGGTGTGGTAGCACTTTGCTCTTGGTTTTCAGTGCCAGTGTGCCTGCCTCTCTGACAAAATAAATGTGTGAAGCTGAAGCTCTGTAGACTAATTAGTATTTGTTAATATCATTTTATCACTCTGCTTTCAAAAAATCTCTCTATACATACCTAACATCTCAGTGGGAATGCTCCTGCTCCCACCCTACATAACCTACTCCTCTCCTCTATCTCCCTCCATACTCTACTCTGCTACATCTTACTATAACTAAAATTCTATAGAAATTACTAGTTAAGTCCAACGATTCTCTTCTTCTACAACTTCATCATCTCACTAAATCTCCTCTAACTTTCTAGTGCTAAAAGTTTCCTATCTACTATGTACAAATGGATATGTCTATACAAATGAATATTATTACATTTTTGCACACTGTATGTAGCTGTACATTTTTGTTTTTTTACCTTATTGTTAATCTTTGAGTGTAAGTGTGAATATATGTTTATATGCATGTAAAATGTATTTTTGGAGCTTTTCTCCCCAGGACTCCATTGAAAACGGGTTCCTTGTGGCCCAATGGACTATCCTGGTAAACCAACTGCAATAAATAAATAAATAAAATAAAATTGTTTAGTGCTGCCAGCAATGTTCTCCAGATTCTTCATACCACGATTTTAGCATGAATTGAGTCACAAGGGTAGGTATGCCATTATATAAAGGACAGCAAATAATGATTGCAACAGAAATGAAATCCTTTCACATTGGTTTTACATAAAATGGCCTACTGAGACAAGTAGTCAGAAGAAAGCTGCATACATTGCTTCCTTGTATTCCATCAACAGTCCTGAGTGACAGCCTGACATACCCCTTCAGCTGTGTAAATGTTGAGGTAGGCTTTCATTAACTGACAGGATAGCTTCTCTCCAAAGATCCCAATAGAATGGAAACTGCCTACTAAGGTAGTTTGGAGGATGGACACAGTGATGAATGAACAAATACAACAATGAAATCTGTGTATATGCATGCAATCCAGATCTAATATATATATATATATATATATATATATATATATATTTTTTTTTTTTTTTTTTTTTAAAGCTTACATTTTGTTCCACCGCTTCTGTTCAAGCAAGTCATTCACCATACTTGTTTTCATCATTTTTATAATTTTCTTGCTGGGTATTTTTTAGAGTTTCATATATATTACATCTGCATTTGACCTTGAGGTCTAGCTCATGTGTGACATTGATAACAGATTAGTAAACTAAATTTACTGATTTTAACTTCTTTTTCTCTTTCTATTTTTGTTTTTTTTTTTTTTTTCTACTACCAGACATACCCCTGCTTATTCAAATGAAACATTAACTACAACGGGAGTGCAAAACCAATAACTTTTTGTTTTAAAAATAAATATTACAGTTAAAAAAATAAACAGACATAATTTATAAAAAAATTGAGATGGATTATGCTAAATTCAGTTTGTAAATGCAGTCTCAGAGTAAGATGCATTTTATAAATACAGGTATCAGGTAATATTGTAATATGTCAGAGCCTACTTCTCAGAAATCTTGCAACACAGTACTGTTTTGTCAATATACATTTCTATAAATACAGTAAAAGTATAAACATTTAGCAAAGTTCACTACTTATTATCAAGACAGAGAGCTTATGGAACAATACCAGTGTTGCTCCTGTTCTGATTTAGGTTCTGCTTTCAAAGTTGATTTCTTCATCAGTTATTTAACAGGAGGTATAAAGTTTCTTATGTTTTACTTCTATATAAAATGTTTAGTTGACTGTCTGTTGTAAGTTATTGTTACCTGTTGCTTTTTTTTTCTTGAAGATAGCTAATTTTAAATGTTCCTTATCAATGTCAGGTGTTGTATTTTTTTAAGGAAATGTCATATTCACAGTTAATGGTGTTTTTGTCATCATTCTAGAAAATGATCTCAGGTAACATCTTGTGGACCTTCGTGGTTAATCGTTTACATCTAATAAATTACTAAATCTATATTTTGTTATATCAAAGGCTGTTGGGAACAGTATTGTCCAGAGATATTTGACTAAAGTCATATTTTTCCTAGTTACCAAAAAGGCATGGCATTATGATTGTACTCTAAATGAGGGATGATATTCACATACAACTATTACCATACCTCACCAACAGTCACCTACTAACCCCAACACAACATGGATTCAGACCCGGTCACAGCACTTCTACTGCACTACTCTCCTTCCTCGAAACTGTAAATAAAGCCAGAGATTCAAACTGCATTGTCTCCACCCTCCTCCTAGACCTTTCTAAGGCTTTCAATACCATCTCCCACTCCCTCCTGCTGACCAAACTCTCTAACCGACATCTTTCACCCTCTTGTATCAACTGGTTTACCTTTCCAACAGGCAACAATCTGTCAAATGGAAGAAATCTACTTCCTCATTCCTCAACACTGTCACTGGTGTACCCCAGGGTTCCATATTAGGTCCCTTACTGTTCAAAAAATTTCATTAATGACTTCCACCACAATATCCCGAATGCTAAAATAGTCCAATATGCAGACAATTCAACAATTATCTGTGCTGCTAACTCCATTCCCTCCCTTAACTCAAGATGCCTTCTCAACCACTGAAAAATGGATGCATGATAAACATCTAGCTCTCAATCCATCAAAAACCAAACTCATGTTATTCACCCCATCCAAAAGCATAACTTTCGACATAAATTCCTTCCTCATAACCTGTCACAACAACACATCCCTTGAAATTGTTTCCAGTGCTAAACTGCTAGGAGCTCTCATCGATAATCAGCTTAAATTTGATTCCCATATACAAACAAACATTAAAAAAACACATCAGAAACTTGGTATGTTCTATTGCCATATTCACTTCCTCTCCCCATCCACTAGATTCCTCCTCTCTACCACATACCTCATCCCTTCTCTCCTGTATGGTGCCCCACTCTTAACCAACCTACAATCCTCTATCAAAACAAAACTCTCCTCCTGCTACAACATAATTGCCAAATTCCCCACTGGGCACAGATCCTCCTCCCATCACTGTACTGCCCTCCACAAACTAAATTGGCTAGAGCTTCCCAACTACCTTATCTACACTCAACTAACTCATGCTCATAAGCTCATTTTCAAGCCCTCACTCTGCCCCTCACTCGTCTTAACCTTCACCATGCACCAACCTAGCAGACCCCTAAGAACCAGCACTCAGAACCTAATTGAACTCCACAAACCTGCCCGTCCAGCAGGCAAACTCCTACTCTCTTTTTCCCTAGCCCATCTCTGGAACTCCCTCCCACCTCATATCCGCAGCACCAGCAGCCTCCCCATCTTTAAAACTCTCCTCCACTCACATTTATCATCTCTATGGGAATGCTCATGTTCCCATCCTGCATAACATCCCCAGCTACTGCCTTACCCCTTAGTCTACAATCGCATCCCCCCTGTGGGAACATACACATTGTAAATAACCACATCTTCTGGACATACCTACTAACTATTGTCTTTAATTTAACATCTTTTCTAGTGAATATAGAGACTAAAAATTGTAAACTGATATGAATTGTTGCATTTGCTCTTCTTTGTATTCCAGTTATATTAACATTTACTTGTGCTTATATGTACTCTTCTGGCACTTTAACAGACTGTTATTTTATTTTATTTCATACTTTTATACTTGATATTGTATCTATGAGCTTTTCTCCCCAGGACTCCATTGAAAATGGGCTCATTCAGCCCAATGGACCATCCTGGCAAACAAACTTCAAATAAATAAAATAAAAATAAAGATAAATGATGTAAAAGCCAGCCAATCAAGATACTGTAATCCAGTGATTGAATGGTAGGCCACAGAAAGATCCAACACAAAATAAAATAAATAAAGATATGAATTCACCCTCAACAGACACAGAGAGAGAAGAGAGAAACACATACACATACACACACATGCACGCACACACTCACACTCACTAATAATGTATTATCAGAGCAAAAGGAGTGAAATGACATGTTCCTTTTCCAAGGTCATGACCTCCCCTGAGTATGAATCATTTGTTTCCAAATATCTACTTAATTAAGACAGTTGTCAACTTTCAAACCATCAGCTACACAAAAATGACCTTAGATGGAGAGGCATGCCTTGTGCTAGAAACAAGAAAAATGAAGGGATTCCAAGTGTCACATGTAGAAGGAGATGAATGTCCAAAGGTGGATGGTGGATGCAAGAAAAGCAGATGGAACTTCGTGCTGGGTACAGGAGAAAGACGAGTTTGAAACTTATTAAAGGACGGGAGAGACAGAGACTGGTGCCTAGAAAAGTGGCAGCTATGCCTGATGCTAGGGATGCTGGATAAAGGATAAAGAAAATGCCAAAGGTAAATGCTGATGGGAGCTTTGCTTACTGCCCTGCATTATGCCATGAGAGTGATGGTGAATTACTATAATCAAAAAGTGGGTAAACATGTCACAGTTCTGTCACATGAAAATGACTATGATGACCAGATTAAAACGCAACTGAATAAAAGGGGTAGGGATACTCAGTTCTGTCCTCAAGACAATTACAGGGATGCCATGTGCTGGCAACAGGAAAAGAAGAAGAAGAGAGGTGTCCAGTGCTGGAAATGAGAGAGAAAATGTCATTGGTACAGAATATATAAAGTAAAGCTGCAAAACATTTCCTCTATTACAGCATCCATTGCTTCATAGGTTCATAGGTGGGTACTAGGCTATCTGCCCGAAGGCATTTATAAGTCTAGCCAGAATGTGTTGGCTTTCGCTGCCCCCTTAGATTAGTTCCCTGTGCCTCTGTCCAGCAAAGCCATTGAAGTGATCCCTGGGGTAAACTTTCTGTTTCCCATCCACTCGTCAAGGTTTCTCTTGACGAGGGTTAGCGAGGAGCTTTGCCTAATGTAGATTGGAATCTTGTTCCAGAGCATGGGAAGTCTCTGGGACAGGAATCTATCCCTCCAACACATCCTATTTATTGTTGTGGTGATGTTTAGATCCCTGGAGCATGTGGCTCAAGGGGATATGGTTTTCTTTAGGTGGAGCATGTCCATCAATTCTGGGTTGGACATGGCCTTGTATGTCAGGCAGAGATCAGCTCTGAGTAGGCGGTATGCAACCAAGTACAGCTGGAGTTTCTTCAGTCGAGCTGCATAGGGCATCTGCTTGAGGCCAGTGATCCTCTTGGTGAGGTACTTCTGTGGTCTTTCCAGTTGTTGCAGGTGTCTTGTAAGGTACATCCCAAATGGGGCATTGTACTCTATGATGGGTCTGATGAGTGATGCGTAGAGGGGCCCGATGACCTCTTTCGATCTGGATGCAAACCCTTTTGTGATTAGGCAGGCCACATAGAAGGATTTTCGAACCACTTTGGCAATGTGATTTTTCAAAGGAGAGGTTACTATCTACTTGGGTCCCCAGATCCCTTATTACATCTTCCATATTTAGGGGGCTACCACTATGTGGTAGTTTGAGGGTGCTTTGTTTTTTCCAAAGGGGATGACTATGCACTTTTTAGCATTTAGCTTGAGGCCATGGTTCTGACACCAGGTATCTGTCTCA